>NC_060237.1:21166588-21499364 GCF_021155775.2 Neodiprion pinetum
TTAGCCAAATTGATGGTGCTATCAACGGCCAGGCAGATCGCCACGTATGCTGGGGTAGGGTGTGCTATACTCATGTATTTCAATATTGCACAATAAAAAATTGAAATTAACGAAGATTATCTTATGCAAAATATGAAAAAAATTGTATGGTCAAGTTCGAGTGTAATTAAAAGGATGCTGTAGCCAGTCTTTATAGGCCAAGTAGAAATCACTTACTTTGACGATAACCTACACTTACGCGTCATTAACACAAAAAAGCTATTGTTTGCGCCATTCAACAGACAATGCTGAATATGAATTTCTACAAAAGTTTCGTTTTACAACAATAATGTGCTAAGAAATGACTTTCTGTAATTCAATCACTATTTATTACAGGAATACATTTCTTTTCGTTATCCTAGGATGATAGCAGAAACAGTTTTTGGGTATTTTCGTTCGGCATTGCATATATGTAATACATACATATACACAATAGAGTTATCAGTAGCTTTTTTGCGTTAGTGATGCGTATGCGTAGGTACAGTCATAATACAGATACTTCACTCGGTCGGTAGAGACTGACTGTAGTATCCGCTTAAACGTACATACATGGGCACTTGCCCTAACTTGATGTAACCACCGAAGGAAAATCAGAAACAGAGTTTTATTTTAAAGTGATCGAATAAAGTGCAAATCACAACTGGGTAATAACTGTATAAGTATACATACAATTATTTTGACCAGGGAATAGGGGTTAATTGTATTGGACAAAATTTGCTATTAATTACTCAACTATTGGGCAGCTTTTGGTATAGCTGTTTTATATTGTATTGTATTTACCCGTTTTATTCATACATAATTTTCCTATTTTGAATGTGTTTTCTTCTTATTTCAATGTTGTTTTATATTTATATTTGGTCGCTTTCCTGTTACGTCAATTTTCTGACGTGACATTAAGCGATTTCATTGTCCTATTCCGTTAGATCCGACCAATTCAATCACTTACGCCCGCTTCCTCTGACACAGTTTAAACATTGTTAAATTTTTTCTATATAGTTCGGAGATAGGCTCTACTGGGCTGAACTTAGTTTAAACTTCAATTAACGTTTAAGGAATTGAGCCTTAGTTAAGAGTAATGTCGATACGTGTTGCAGCCTGTATAAAACCATGATAAAACCTTTGCAAAATGTACTATACGGTGCCAGGTAGCAATATTGGTATTATTCGTTCCCCCTAGTATTCTCTCCGGTCACTTAGGTGAAGATTAGAGGTCGCTGGATCGCATGTCCTTATCTTAGGCCAATGGTCTATGATCCTTATGGGATCACTCACGGACTTAGGATCACTGCCATACCTATAACTACACTGGATAGAGCACTGAACTAAGCCGATTCCTCATAGGGCCAACGACATCTATGACGTCATTTCGTAACTCGTCAAGCGTTGTTACCATGGCAACATGCTTAACCGCGGTTCGTTTGCTTTTATTAATGAAATTAAATGAATTTATCAATGAAATCATTAACGTTGACTAAGATAGTCTGAAAATGCATAACTTTCACAAACAGTTCTCATGTTTAAATCTCCCTCGCACAAAGTAGGTTTTGGCCCGATAAAATGACTGTCGTACATTCGATCAATTCGAGCCACTAAACTTCTTGAGCATATACTGTATATGCTCTAAGCTGAACTCTAACTCGTGTTAAAACGCTACCACGCAATCGACACTCATATCAATATCACATGTGCCAACTGTACCAATAGAGCTTAGAAGTAATAGAGCATAAACTTAGGGTTACTTCACTGCATTTTAACACTGTAGAGGATAGAATGGCTTCGAGTATGTTGAGAATAAATTATCCATCCACGGAAATTTAAAGATAGGAGACTTAAGTTAGTGAAATATTCTTAAAAAGTAAAAAAAATTTCCTATTATAATGCATTTGGGAGCTAATGTACGTGTCAACAAAATCGGCATTGGAATTACCATAGGTCTCATATGCTTGTTCTATCTGTATTCCCATAGAGGACCTGCATATTCTAGCATTGATAACAAAGATGTTGTTTCAATGAAAGCCTTATTAGCTGGTGCTATCAAGGTAGCCCAAATTGGTGGTCTTGAGGTAATCTCTGTTCACGATAATTTACACTCTTTAAATCTAGCGAGCAAAGGAAAGACCAAAGAAGGTATGTACTGCAAATTTTTCAGTATCAAGACTCCAATTTTAGACATTAATTATTTTAACCAGTAACTGAATGACTATGTAAATAATCGACAAATTTTAATTTCGTCAGGTGTCAATGATCCAGTCACAGCTGCTGATTATAGATCACATTGTGCGATGTATCACGCTTTGTTAGATGCCTTTCCAAGAATAACTGTAAAGTCAGAGGAAAAATCCATAGGTTGTGACAAAGTAGATATTCTAGACTTGAAGGAATATTTAAAAAACCCTGAACCACTCGGTATTAATTATGACAGCGCTGTGAATGCTAATGATATTACAGTGTGGATTGATCCTCTGGATGCTACCAAAGAATACACAGGTATTGTCAGTATAGCCATACTAAACTTTTTAATATGAATCTTATAATCTAATTGTAAGTACTAGCTCCGTATCAGCAATGCTATCTAATTTACCTGCTCTATAAAATTTGAGTAAACAATAAACTTAACACTGCTTTTAGAAAATCTCGTACAATATGTTACTACCATGGTATGTGTTGCCATAAAGGGCCAGCCAGTAATGGGGGTCATTCATAAGCCTTTTGACAATAAACAGACATATTGGGCTTGGGTCGATCACGGTCAATCTACAAACCTGCATGTTAAAACGGTTACTCCTTATTATTCTTAATTGTTAAGATTTACTATAAACTGTTTTCAAAAATCTCTAATTATTACATTTGTACATTCAACTGCTGTATGTGATTTTACACCTGATAATTATCGTAAACATATCTTGTGATTTGAAAATTCAATTTTTATTCATAATATTTAATTCTCCTTACTAGCCAAAGAAAGGAAAGCAACCAGTTCTTATAGTATCGAGATCTCATGCTGGCCGTGTCCATAATGCCTCAAAAAGTGCTTTGGGGCAAAATGTTCAAGTTGTATCAGCAGCAGGCTCAGGTAAATAAACAATACTTTATGTAAATTTACAAATTGTATCTGAATTTGAATTAACAAAAAAAAAAACATTTTCGAAAAATAATTAATTTATATTGAACATTAAATGTTTTTAGGATATAAATCGCTAGAAGTTGCCGTTGGAAACGCAACAGCTTACGTACACATAACTGCAATAAAAAAATGGGATATTTGTGCTGGAGCTGCCATAATTAGGTATAATAATTTACCATTACTAAAACTGATTTTTTGCTCTAAATATCATTAATATCAATATGTAGGGTTGCTTATTTCAATTCCAATTTAGGATCTGGGATGATGTTTTGATTATTATTTCGGAGAGTCTTTAGTCATATCAAAATCGAATTTGTTGTGTGTGAAAGCGTGTGCCAATTATAAAGTTTTGAATCAACAAATCTATGGGAGTTGATGAATTTTAAAACTAGATCTTCACAACGCTGATACAATTTTCATTATTATCTGACCTATGGATATTTTATACTTTCATGACAAAGTGCATTGGGTGGCAAAATGACTCCTCTCTCAGGCCCACCACCAATTGGATTTGGACCAGAAGATGATACATTATTGAGTACAGGTTTATTGGCTACTATGAATGATCATCAATGGTACCTGGACAAATTTTATACCGCATAAACGAGATTTATAATTTCACACGAAAGAGACTAGAACTCGATATGCTTTGAATAAGTCATACTTATCACAAAGAGTGCAAAAACTTGAGAATAGGTATTGATTGTAAGCTTATCTTTCCTAGCTCCATACAGATGTCCAAATACCTAGTACTTATAAATGAAGTAATTGAAGCTACTAATATTTTTTTATTCTGCATAATGAGTTTGCTAGAATATTGATGAAACCTGTATTTATTTACCCTGGGTTGCAATGAGCATCTATATTAATATTGTATATAAAATTGATTCTAATTAGATATAGAATGAGAAATATGTAAGTCAGATGTGATTGGTTCAGCCGAGATAAGGAATAATATTGTAGACAATAAATTGAACTTGAAAAATTAGTAATCCATATTTGTTAGTACTTTTTTTATAACCATCTGGTACTTATGTAACATCATTAGAATATTCATACTATATGACTGATTGAAAATGTTCGGGAAATCTATTCCTGTTAAAACATAATCTGGATCAAATCATATCCTACTTTTTATGTATACCTGTATAATTTCCATACCTGGTGTTTATATGACGTAGGTATACTTGTGTATATGCTCTAAGTTAGGTGAGTTAGGTGCGTTTGGAATAGTTCCGCAATCCACACAACAGTTGTATAGTTATCAATAGCCATACAAGACGTATACATATGACGTATACAAGGCATTCATGCACCCGAGCGAGTAAAAGTCGAACAGACACCACGCGCTCTACCGAGAACGTAGAATGCAGATAGTGTTGTCTCTTTCTTACGAGTACACTGTCTCAAATGCTGGCGAACTCCGCGTACTTTACCGCAGTAAGCAACATGGGAACGGGAAATACAAGTGGGCGCAGTATGTTTTAAGGTTACCACTTATCTATTTGATATCAAATTTGTGCAAGGAAACAAGAAAATGATGTGCAAAACATTTCGTATATCATCCAAGAAGTTACATTTCAATTAGGTTAATTAAATTATTCGATTACTTACGAGTGAAATGCACCCAAGTAAAAAATGGACGAAGTAGTAATACAATCGTTTGACAACATTACTAGAGATTCGGAAAAATGTTTCGTTAACGTGAAAACAGCTGACATGGATTCAAGTTTGCAATGCGGTACGTACTGATAAACATAAGGTTTCTAGATATCACATGCCAGAATTTTAGCTTTGTTTATACAATTCTCTTTGGACATTGTACACAATGTGTACTCGTGACATTTCCGTCTATTTACATGAATGCATGACAGTAACTTGAAATATTCGAGAAACCATTTTTCACACTTGTTTTCGTTACATCTGTCAATCGTCAAATCGTTCGACATTAATGATGTAAGTTTACATCTAGGTACTGTGTATGTTGTATGCAGGTATTGCATAGTTCTATACTGGATTTTGATTTAAATTCCAAATAGATTTTAAAAAACGCCACATAAATATAGCATGCCGACAATTTATAGGTTTTAAACTAACATGTAATTACTATGTTTGGCCTAAACCTATCCTACTTTCAATAATTTCCGACACGTGGAATTGGTACATATTCTTCTCAGCTTAATGAATTGTTCCAGATAATGGTTCGAAAAAAGAAGAAGTCACTTTACCCACAAACGCAACAAAAGATTCGTCAAACTACCTTGATAACTCATTGGTGATGCCTGACGATAATTTGGATGTACGGAAAGTACACAGTTCAAATAAAATCACAGAGGTAGCCAATCAACGCCTTAAAAATTTATGTGGTCATGAATTAACCAGTCTAGAAAATCAAGATATATCATCAACATTTCAGCTTTCATTAATAAACAGCAGTGAAGAAGTGAATTCAAGTACGGATCTCACTCGGTTAAAGAAATTTGAAATGACAAAAGAATTGACGAATGACACTCTACTTACAAATGACTCTGGAAATAATGAAGAAGAAATTAACTTCAATCATACGCCTGAAAATTCACCAATCCAATTACCTACTCCGAAAGCACTGCCTGAAGATAATTTTGAAATATCATTGAACAGTATAGATATTCCTGGAGTTGTGCCTGATAAAATGAATATTGGACAAACAAGTGATGTAACACTAAATAAGGAAGATGCAATATGTCAGGTTCAGGACGACAAGAAACAAGTTATTTGCAATTATCAAAGCATGCTTTCTGATAATGACAGAGAGCATACTATTTTAAATAACAGTGATCAGATGGCACACACAGTATCGTCTCAACCAACAAGTCCACAGAGTTCAGCAATTTATTGTCACGGTCAGTCTGTAAAATCATCTGTTGTTTTGGACATATCAAGAAATAACCAAGTATCAGACCTAAGTTCCACCGGTGACTTAATTCGTAGTGACCCTACTACTGATTTAAGTACAATACATAACATTAATAAATCCTCTCTTGCCAACGATGCAAAGCTAGTGAAATTCTCAGTATCCTCTAAATCAATGAACATACTGCAGTCAAATGCTCAATTTTTGAACAAAAGTAGGAACTTTCTGAATTTCATTACAGAAAAGTCAACAAATATTATGGAGAAAACTTTGTTACCTCAAAATTTAGCTGCTAAATATAACAACATACTTAGAATGACAGAGAACAACCCCACAGATTATAAAACGTATGTAGAAGGGAGTGGAACTAGTTCAAATTCTGTAGGACTGGATCTAACACCGAATGGTGACGATAAAACAGTGCACAACACTCAGGCTAGCTGCCAAATTATGTGTGATGTAACAGATGAGTCACAACATATAAACACCAGTAATTTGTGTGACAGAGTGCAACAACATGAATCCACTGCGGAACAATTTAGTATTCAAGATAATTCTACGAACGAAGATGGAAATTCATTCTATAACCATTCCATGAAAAAACATGAGCCTGATTCTACTATTATACCTCAAGAACAAGAAACTGAAACATCATTACCTTCCAATGTACCTGCAGATTCAACTTCCAAGAATAGTAAACCAAGTCATGATCTTCAAATGCCAAATCGAATTGTCGAGGAATTGCTAAACAATTTGGAATTCAACAGTGGTCAAACAAATCGAGATACAGTCAGTTCAGTTAATGTTACTGATTCTCATTTGCCTAATAAAACAGTAGTAGCAATGCATGCACACAATCTTAATATGCTGGATGGGATTGACAATACTAATTGCAGTAACTGTACGAGTAGCATAGAAATTAATGAGCAACTGTTAATAAAAGAGAACACATCTGATGATGTAATATTAGTTACTCGAAATAACAGCAATTCTGATACTTCACCTAGTTCACAATCAGTGTCAAGTGAACACTTCAGTCGGGAGCACGAAAGGGTTGAGCACAATGCTGTTGAGAGCCAGAGAGATAAATTGATTGATCTCGGGTTGCTTGACCAGCCAGTTTATGTGACTCTTGTAAGAGATTATCGCACTTTAAAGGAAGAAAACAGCAAGTTGTCAGAGACTGTGCTGAAGTTGGAAATGGAAAACCAAAGATTCGCTGCTGAAAACAACAGTGAATTATATGTTTTGCAGCTAGAAACTCTTGAAAAAACAATTGAAAAACTGAGAAGTGATTTGAGGCAAGCAACTGCTAATCAGGAAGTACTTAAAAAAGAATATCTTCTCGCTAATAAAGAAAAGGAAAGCATGGTCATGAAATATGCGATTAGCGAAAAACAGCTTATAGAGACGCAAAGGTAAACTTTTATTTGGTTAACTAAATTTGATAATTTTCGAGTTCACAAAATATGGAAGTGATAAGAATATGGTCTCTGTACGCTTGAGATTAAAATAAAGGAGTTTCAGAGCTTGATATGGTTTTTACAGATTAGTGTTATAGTATTGGTAATTTTTTTCTTTTTTTTCTTTATATATTCACAGAGCAAGAGAATATGCAGAACGTAAAATCAATGAGGCTTTTAAAGAACAAGAATTACTGCACACCAAGTTGAAACAAGTACAGGGTGAACGTACAAGAATATGCAACATTCTAGATGGAAAGTGTCACGAGCTAACAGATGTTCAGAAAGAAGTGGATCGATTGAAAGAAGAATTGAGCATGCGAGATGTTAAATTGAAGTGGACACAAAATAAATTGAAGACTGAATTAGAAGCTCAAAAAGAAAACCAACAGAAATTAGATAAAGCAATGGTACTAAAATTTGCGTGACTATACACTATTAATAGTTGATCCAAAATTTTTGTGTTTGTCTTGACATATGGAAATCTCATTTTGTTATTCATCAGAAAAAATTTTCTGGTATATCGTGTAATTTAGACAGCGCATTTTTGAAGAAAAAACAAAATTATTGCACCAGTTTATAACTGTTTTGCAAGTTGATCCATACTCAAAGCGTTATATTCTTTTTGTTTGGCAGATTCGGATTAACGAAATGAAAGAAGAATGTGAGCAGGTACGTAAGGAATCGCATGAAACGATTCGCAAATTTCAGCAATCTGAAGAAAACAAAGTAGTCACCTTGGACCAACAGCTCAAAGAGCAGCAAGCGCGTTTAATTCTAGAACGCCACGTTACTGAAGACAAAGAAATGTCCAGACTTCAGCTACAAAAAGAGGTGGAAACATTGAAACAAAGGCAACTTGTATTGATCGAAGAAAATAATACACTCGGTTTAAAAGTTCAAAACCTAGAGAAAGAAAGATTAAACTATGAAAATAACTTAAGCAATTTAAAAGTAATTGCTGACCAAAGACAGAAAGAAATTGTTGATTTAGTTGGGAAAGTATCTCAACTTGAAACTTTAAAATTGCAACTGACACAGTAAGTCATCTTGTTCTCCAGTGAATCATACAAATCAATTATAATTACATCCCCAATCCTAATTTTCAATCAGGTTATTTTATGTTGCCATATTACATTGCTTATATAATATAAAATGAATATAATCACATATCAAACAATTCATGATCACTGGTATTGCCCTGACATTTGATTTTGAGATTTGGTAGTTATCATTCTTTTTCAGCAAAGAGCAGTTGTTGTCATCAAATGATGCAGAAGTCGAAAGACTACGTCAATCAAACACGGAGTTACAGGCTGACATGGAATGGTGTCGTGAGCGTGAAGCACATATGTTGGATTTTACCCAAAAGCTGACGGATAAAAATGTTCGTCTACAATCTGAGTTTACTGCAATTGAAGCTAAGAATGAACAGTTGGAACTGGAACAAGGTCCCTTGCATGATCAAATCAAAGAACTCTCTGCTAAAGTGAAATTACTGGAAGTCAGTTTGTCGTCAGAGAAGAGTAAGAGAACAGAAGAATGTGAACTCTTGGCTAGACACGTGGCTGAACAAACACAACTCGCTCGGAATTTAGCCCAAAAATTAGAAGATAGTCAAGGAGAAAATGCAGTCCTTCGAAGAAAACAACAAATTTCTGTTAAAGAAATGACAAAAGAATTACAGATGTGCAAAAAAAGATTAGATGCATATGAAAGTGGCTCACCGAGTAACTCTCTAGACCAAATCTCCCGAACTGGTTCTAATTCATCATTGAGCACCGGTATGATCTTGTCCTCATCCCAATAATCTAGCTGATTCGATTTCTAAAATTACTGTAAAGAATTGATGGATTCTTTGAACATTCTAAGCTTATTATACGCCACATCATTAGTAAATATCACCAACTAGTAATTGTATATTTTCTGTTTTTTATTTTTAGGTGAAACACTTAATGGTGCTGTATCCGATAATAGTAATAGTGGAGATCATACATTACAGTCTACCGAACCAGACAGACAAACTTTGATAGATAGAATAGTAAAATTACAAAAAATTCGTGTTAAACAGGCCGAGAAGTTGGATTTCTTGGAAGAACATACCAGAACATTACTTAACGAATTGCAGAAGAAATCAAAAATTATAAAAAATTATATTCTGCATGAAAATCCGGATGCAATGGGTAGTAATGAACGTGATAGAAATAAGGTAAATCACAAAATATTGTCAATTTTTGTGTTACATTATCTTCAAAACTGAACTTCATTATCTTATTATGTATGCTAGCATATCAAAGGCAGACGCAATGCTGTAAGTCACCATTCACTTTTTTTGGATCTTAGAAACTTGTGTCCCCCTCAATCATTTACACTGCACATTATTGCAGCTCAAAAGGGAAATAAATTGAAAATACGTTATTCATATACCCGTAAAATATTAAGTGGGAGTGCATGAAGAAAGTAAATCTGTGTAGTTATCCACTACGTTTTGCACTTTATTTTTAATAGTTAGTCATTTACTTTTCAAAATCTGCTCTTTTTTGTCCATCATCTCAATTGCTAAATATTTCCAACCATGTTTTAAACAAGACATGAACGATACATTTTTTTTTACCTTTCCCCTCCTAGAAATACAAATTTGTAAATAACAATTTGTTCCAGTTATCTTAGTTCATAATTCGTTTCTGTGTTGTTTCTCAGACGGATTAAGGACTTTTATTTTACCTTACAGGCTGAGCTAGCTAGACATGGTGGTATTATGGCATCGGTATATAATCAACGAGTTTCTGATGATAATATGACACTAGAGCTGTCTTTAGAAATAAATCAGAAATTGCAAGCTGTACTGGAAGATACATTACTTAAGAATATTACTTTGAAGGTGAGTTCTTGTTGTATAATTAAATATTGTTGCTCAGAACATTTTACCTTATTTGGGTCTTAATTTTAAATTTTATATGTGTCTTATACAATTTTTTTTTTACCTCTGAAACAGGACAGCATTGACACATTGGGTGGAGAAATTGCACGGCTTACCATACAGAACAAGCCAAGACAGTAAAATTTGAAAAATCGTATTTGTCCTCGGAATGACAGTGAACAACACTCTGAAGTGAAAATCTTAGCAATGCTGCTAACCCCGAATGACCGTATTCTGGTGCTAAAAATTTTCTGGATAAAACCAGAACCATAGATTTCGAAAAGTGATTCAGCGGTTGCCCTACTGTAAAATGGCAATTCACTAATTGCCATAAAGTAATTTTACAGCGTGGTCAAAGTACTACATCTAGTCACGATTCTCGTTATTTATGGCGGAGTATAAATATTTTACACTTAACCAGTATTGTGTTACCATGCAGGGGCGGCAGAATGTATGTTTCTGAGGTGCAGAGCTGAGTGTAGGTGTGTGGGTTAATTTGGACTAGCATAAAATAACACTGTTAAACTTTTCAGTGTGTCCTATACAAAGTACACTTTTATTTCACTTTGATATACCGAAATTTGCTTTTCTGCAGTTGTTAAGGTTGATGAATTCGTTTATCAGAAGATCAAGATCTAATTCTTCAGGTCTATCTTAGTGAATATGGATTATAGATACATCGTCCAAGTGATCTTGCGGCATCGTTGATATTCAAGTAATTGAAACAAAAGTGAATTTTTTGAAACTACAGATATCTGCGGTATGGAATTCCACACCTACTAAATTTTAAGGTGTGGAGTGCTCCACACCTACCATAGTGGCTAAGCCGCCCCTGTTAACATGAAAATGAAACGTTGCCGGAGTCAACCGTGATGCATATAATTTTTAATAACTGTTGAGATTTTTCGAAATACCCTATCAGACTCAATGCAATATGATTTGGAGAAAAATAATTAAGTGTCGTATTAGAACTTTTAGAATCAGGAGTACCGATTTATTTTAGATGCCTTTATTTGTATAAATTTTGTTTTGTTATATTAATTTTATTTATTAGTTTTATACTCAAATTTTGTTTTTCTATATATAACCAGTAATGAATTAATAATTGATGCCCATAATATTTTTTGATCAGGGTATAAATTTGTTAACCTCTTACATTCCAAAATTTACAGTTACAGAAATATACGTATGCTGTCACATTGCAGTAACTTACACGATAACTCAAATTACGTAATTGAAATTGAGCTTATAAAATATGTATATTGCGCTGTACTTAGGTAAAATAAATATATATGTACATACATATTGAAGTATGTGTGATAGCTACAAAATTGTAGACAGTGGTGTAAATCCTTTGTAAGGACGAAAACGAATACTGCAAGATCGATGAAAGTGTCCGGTAGTTAATTTCAGAACGGAATAAAATTAAAAATTTTACTGCTTACATATATTTTATCGAACATGTTATAACTGTTACTGGTTGTAATATCCTTGCAAATAATGCACCGACCTGGGATACTGCTTAACAAACTTAAAAAAGATGTACTATGCATACGTATGTGTATATTGAAAAAAGTAATACGTGAATGAAGTATTTTCAAAAATGTATATGTGTAACTTATTTGAGAAATAATATAGATCCATATTTCCCACTACGCGAAAAAGAGGAGTGATCAAGATCGTCAGATTTTCATAGAATAAGTATATTGAAAGTCTTTTCGTATACGCTACATAGCAAACGCACGAGCAAATATACAAGATATAGGTATATATATATAATGGTAATTGTAATTTTTTACGTATGTTACAATCATACTGTAATCACAATCATTTTCCCATTCGTCAATTATACCACAGTAATTCCACGTTGCAGTAACAAACAGAAAAATTATTTTGATTAAAGAGAATCGATTATACTTATTGTTAATATAATTTATTTTTAATGTTTCTTGATATAGTGGAGTATGTATTTCTAATGTAATTAATAATGCTCTTGAACAGAGCTTTTGGCAGGTAGGTATCATACAGTGTCAAGTAATTAATTCTAATTACAATTTATGATTTTCAGCTAATTATGTAATATTCGCTAATATTTGTGAATGGGCATTTTGACCATTCTTTTTCGCTCAACGGATATTTCTGTCGATTTCATAATACATAAGACACATTTTTCCGCAACAAAATTTGTGAGTTTACTCTGTACGAACTTATAATTCGGCAAAACATGCACGTAGACAGCTGCAAGGACAAGTATTAAATGTTAGAACAATTATTATGCTATATCGAAGATATTGCTTTTTGTACATTTTATTTTAATATTCCTTATATTATAGTTACCAATATTTTTTTCTATACTAATAAAAATTGTGTTCATTAATAGATTGATTATAATCCATCCTTGTATGAAAAAGCTCAAAATTTTAACATTACAGGTACACATCTGTATAAGTATACGACTTGCGTTTCTGACAACACGTAGTGTTTTTTTTTTTCCTTATTTTTTATTTTATGATTCAATTTTTCGTATAGTTTGTATCAGAATCATATTTACGGAACATATGGGTTCAATAACGGCCAACACACCACATAAAGCACATTAATCAATCTACACTTATTATTTGTGTAGATTTCTATTTTTTTTTTACTTATAGAGGCAATATATTAAAATATACATTATACATATATAGAATATGGAATAATTCTTTGTATACAGGGTGACGCAGGACTATCCTCCCACAGGATACCAATGTATTCCTTGTGGAAATCGGCGACTGAAACGTTTTTTTTATTTTTGATAGGCTCGGCAACTGTCCCGAGCCATTAGATGCTACCGGATTGACCAATTTCAAACGAACGGCAGTAACTCGCGAACGACAAACGTTTCAGTCATTGATTTTCACGAGGAATACATTGGCAGCCTGTGGAGCGATAGTTCGTGATCATCTTGTATATTTCCAGCAATTCAACTTTCGGTAGCTATTATATTCCAAATGAGATTTACATTTGAAGAACGTACTGTATGAAAACGTAAACTGGTGCTAAACATTATTATATGCATGATTAAAAAAATATTACTCATTAAAAGTATTACGCACACACGAGGGATTCTCCAGAGACTCAGTATGCACATTTTTCCGATACTCATCAACATTTCTGATTAATCAACCAGCATCTGATACTACTTGAAAATGTGTTCTGTGGTTTTTTTGGAAGTTCTTTACCTCCCCGTCTTGGAGCTACATGTTTCCATCTTTATTAGATCTACAAATCTAGTTAAAATCAAATTTGAAAAAAATGTGAATCCTGTTGCATTCAAAATTTCCTATAAAAGATAAGTTTTTTGTACATAATTGTTTCATGCAATTAATTCCTTTTTGTATCCATATTTATGAAAAACCATGTCCAACGCTGATTAATCGAAAATATCGATAAAGGTTGAGAAAAGTTGGCTGACAATGACTTTATGGAGAATCCCTACGTAGGGGACCTGCTCAACTTTGAAATTGGACAAGAATTATAGATGCGAACACTATAGCTTATGTGACATCAACAATTAACATCAGATTATTGTTCGATATAATTATTCAATTATTTTGGTATTGTGTGATTCGTAGATCATAGTTCATAACAATTCAAAAATTACACTAATATTTGCCGAAATGCCCTACTGCAATGAATATTAATTTTCATGATTTAAATCATGTTTCGTGTAAGAATAATTATACACGTACACGTACAGCAATAAATGGTATTGGAGAAAAGTGTACTTAGTAAATGACTGAAAGTACAGAAGTAAAATGTAAAATTACTCCATACTTAGGTGAAATTTACACGACAAATTAATTAAAATGATATGCAGCAAAAGAATATATGTATAGAAATTAAGTTATATGTATATTATATATTTGTAGTCAGTAAAGTCATGTGTAATAGAAGAAAAGAAATCAACGGAAATTCGCACGTGGGAAAACTAGTCTGATATTTCTACGTTACCACCTCTATCTTCGTGTTTTTTTTTTTCCTTTTCGAGATGTGAAAAGAGGTAGCGGTAGCTTATAGTTACGCGACGTATTCAAATTTTAAACTTTAACTCTGCATTATGCCAGCATGAATTCATTCGTTAGAGGTAGTCGATCGAGGTTCCATAAGGCTCTTAGTGCCGAGTCCCGCGGTGCAGGCTTCATTGTGTTAATTTTCCTTTACGAATTGATTTTGGCTTAGCCCAGCTCGGCTTTCGGCTCTCGTACATGCCTCTCAAGCTGTATAGGGTGCCTGATAGAGCCCCCAAAGGGCGAATTGTGCCTTAGGAGGGATGCTGGTTTAAAGGAGATGGAGGCGTTAAGTGCACGTTCGTTTTAAAGCTGATGTATTGGTTCGGTACTTTTGCAGTAATATATCGTTCATTTCTAACTAGTGTGATAATCGAGTCGAGGTAAAACGCGTCTTTGACCTTATTTCAAGGATTCAACAATGATGCATTTATTATACATCATGGCTCGAATCAAAAATTATACTCTTACGCATATTAGCATTAGCGAAGCTATGATACACCAGCAGTACTTATGAAATAATAATGTTATTTACACGAATATTTGCGTTTTAATGCATGTGCGCGAAAGAGCTTTCAATAGCTTTCGGGATTTCTTGAACAGATTTCAAAAATGCGTTGGCGGACTTCCACCGATGGTATTTACCTTCCTTATTTTTCCGTTTGTTTTCTTCATTCTTTATTTTATCTCGCTGCTAAAGATAGCCAGCCCAAAATCACAGATTGGACACAAAACTAGTGACAGAGAAAGAGAAGAGTATACTCGCAAGTACATTTAAATCTACGAGGGTTGGTGAAATTGAGCGAGCAGAGTAATAATTATAGCAATGCAGTATAAAATTTTTTGTCTATAACCTACTGCAAAGAATCTTTCAGTATCATAAGATATATCATATGAATATACGTATAAAGTAATAGTTCTTTGTCACCAGAGCATGGATGAAAACATCCATGTCATGCCGTAATAGTCTACACCATTAGGCGTAACATTAACCCGATAAATGTCGCAATTCTACGTTAAACAAATAAAATGTGGGGATGAAAATTTTGTCCAATATTGCCTTTTACCCGAAAATCTTTCATTACGCTAAAAGACAGTAATTTACGTATACATAACTCGAAGCAACTTTTAATTGCTAAAAATGAATAGCATTGAAAATACTCGAACATCGACGTGAAAAGGGTTTCAGAAGACTCACCCCGCATGAATTTACAATAAACCCTCATACAGCCCGCATCAAGATAGAGGCATGCATGTACCTATAGGTATATTTATGCGTGGGAACGCATAGGGAACTGTACAATTAAACTCTCGAGCTGTTCCGTTTGTACCACGTCACGGGTACATGCGTTAACATTCAACGAAACTTTTAAGCTGCAGAGCTTACAGTCCGTGACGCTGTTTTCGAAGGAAAATTTGATGAACGTATATATAGTTTACTATTACGAAGTCGCAAATGACAGCTCACCTTTAGAATTCTAAAGCAGACTTCTACAATAATTTGCTTTCGCTACCTCTAAGCATTCGAAATATAATTTCTTCTGCATATTTCACTCTCATCGAGCGGTTACAAAGAGTTCCTGCGTGACTACCCGTATGTTATGCCACATACATCGACCGTATAACATAATAAAGAAAAGTATTCCACCGGATCTGTTCATAAATGCGTGTGATAAGTATATTTATGAACAGATTTAAACATATTTTTTTAAAGTAACGTATGCAACGTATTTGAATGTTAATTTGAATAAATTTCTGTTACAGAGTGAGATATACCGTTATAGTTAGATAGAGGACTTCAAATGCAACTAATAAAAAGTGTTGACGGTAGATGTTAGTTCAGACTTTGAGATTTTTCGGATAATACGTTACATAAATCAAATTTGATACGAAAAAAAAAAATCATTTACACAATTCTGTCCGCAAATTAAATTTAACAATTTTGGTTATGCGGCGGTTGATGACTTTCATAATTTAAATTATAATATATCACCCAACTGAACGGAGAAGTAAATTCTCGGCTTAGTCAAATTCTGCAATAAAGTGCATACGTAAAACACATGAATGTATGTGAAAACGCTAATTTCGAGAACCACTAACAACAGTGAGGAAAACTTGTAAAAATAACGATTAAAAAGTAAATGAGAAAAACCTTTGTGTAATTTGTTTAATAATAAGAGTTAATAATAATATAATGTTTGGCATCGTCTTTCGCGTCTGTACAATTACACTTCCATTGCTGCAGTATTATTGTTAATTATTTGTAATTACATATATAACGCATATATGTGTGTGTGGATGTGTGTGTTGCACAAGCGATTAATATTCAATTATCATTATATATTCATCAATAATAGTTACACAAATTAAATATATATTTATATATATATATTTTTTTTTTCTTCGTGGCTAAACATTAATTGGGCAGGTTTGTAATAATGTAGGATTTTCACCGATGTTAAAAAACTATGTTCTTTAAATAGAAGTCTTACTATTTGCTTGGGTAAATCATCACCAAATCAAACTACAATGAAAATTCTAGAATATGGCCGCTATGCTGTCCCAATCATAGGCATCCTGCGTACAATAATCACAATTGTTACACGTTTAACTTGCACTTTTTTACAATTAGTTGTATAAGCATTGTACTTTGCTTTTATTGTTGTCTACTACCATAAAAATCGTGGAAAATCATGAAAAATCATCAGACGGTAGTGGTAATCTATATTCTATTGTCGAAATAGAAATCAGAAATTTGTTTATGTAATTATGTAACTTGCTCAAATATATTCGAGTGAAAATAATGTATCTATTCCATGTGAAGAATTTTACTTAACCTCATCTGCAAGAGTATCGAAATGAAAGAAAAAACGAAAAAAAAAACTGCAGCATATTTAATTCCTTTATACACTTCATTTTGATGGCTTAATTTTCCCACATTACTCCATCGAAAGTATAATTATTGAACTCAAGCATAACATAATAACTAGCCAAATATAACACAGGTCACCTTACAATTAATTAAACATAATAATTTTCAGATTATTTAAGTTCGCCTGTGTATTCATTTGTATATATAGAAAGAAAGCCGAATAAACATATTTTCTGAGGCCAAATTATTTCAATAAACAGCAAACATAACGGACTAGTTCCAGAAAATTCAATTAATTTTGAAATATTTCTCCTTCAACTATTACACAGGTATATAAACAGTATCGTAATCAAAATGATATGTGTTCTTACACTTCTAGGACCAACAATATCTGCGAATATTTGAATCTCTGTACCATAAATTGATATTTGAATCGATTTGCACGAAGTGTCTAATATTATTTAGTGTGCATTTGTGATGTAAATCTTTTTTTTTTTTGTTCAATTAATTACGTATATACGGTTTTGTTTCAAAAATTTCTTTTTTATACCATGGTGAAGGGACACCGTAAAATAACGGAAAGAGCGTTGAAAAGCCAACCAATTATTGATACGAGTAATTATATATGCATAGTATATAATCTATGTATAACTCGACCGAAAATTGTCCCCTAGTATACATCGAAAAAAAAAGGAAAAAAATAAAAAACTATACAAAGCAAATTGAAAAAGCAATTACTCAACACCCATTCTCTACACGTTAACAAGTTTAAACAACATTAATTACAAGTAGTTATTAAATCGAAGTGACAAATAGTATTTATTGGCTATTGTAATTTACCGTTATTGTTATCATTATCATTAAATAATAATAATAACAACCACAATGATAATGTTAATGTTACCATTATTATGCATAATTATACGTAAAAGATTCGATCGATTAACAAAACGATAATTGCCTAACTACACAAATTCAGCTCTTCAAATTGTCTTATTTATCTAAATCTACGTGAGAAAAGGGGCAGGAATGGAATGGTTTGAGCAAGCACGTTGTTCAATTTCCAATAGAAAATGTGAATATAAGTAAACTCCATAGTGCGTACAATAAAAATAAGTGCTAATTATCAGTAAAATATATCAAATAACTAGTTGACGCATAGACATATCAATTTTAAGGTGTAGGAATGGAAAACAATTTAATTGTACAATACGAACATTTTTTGCTCCGCATTTTGAACGGATCTAATTCCAACGAGAATCTGTCCCTTTTCCCATAATCAACATCCTGTCAATTTTGGTTAATGATACTCAGCACTTCATTGTGAATCACTCTTAGAGTTATAAGTAATTGAAAATATTCCTAACTAATATTTTTATGTGCTATGCAAATTTCCTACAATTAATGAACAACAAAAAAAAAAGTACCAACATTTTTTAGTAGATATAATCGCTGTTACCGACTACCACATGTGTATGAAAGACATTAATTGTAGCAGAAGAATAAACAAACTAACTAAATTATCGATCTATAAAGTGTAATCAGTAGATTATCTCCAGAAGTATCTTCTGTGGGGTGAAGATTATATCACTGGCTTAAAGTTTGCTAGGAGGTGCCAATATTGCAGGCTGCCAAGGACTGAACCCTCAATTCGCCATAATAGCATTAAAGAGGCCACATCACTATACGCAACCAAAGTGAAGTTTTTAAACTTCCCATGCTTTTAAAGCTAAAAGAATTTTTTTTTCTCTCTTCGCGCCAACAATTAAATTAACTTATCATTCAAATCATTAACAATAAATGGTTGAAAAAAAAATATCGCAAAAGCACCCTTTTTTAACAAGACCTTCTGCATACCATTCCATCCAGCCAATGCTAATCGATTACTACAGCGTGCTAATATTAGCATTAGCATTTATAATGTAAAATAATTAATGGATAATTCATCAACCAATTAATTATTAACATGGCATTGTAATTAGGTGGTTTATTATAAAGATTATTGTTTACCGGTGTATAAAAAAGTATTCATTGTTCCATTCATTCTTCAGAGGTAGTTATGCAGGAAACAGAAGCGGTACTTTTAATTTTTTTTAACCTTTTTCTCTTCTTTTTTGTAGTCAACTATTGCTTGCAAGTTTCATACAGCAGGAGCTTTTTTTTCATCAACAAAATCCATGCACGCAGACTCTAAGATACATGTATATAAAGATACTTATACAGAAATAGAAGGTTTCGGAATTGTGTCCAAATTCATTGCAGTTTATGCTGATATCACAACTAGTTTTAAAACTAAAATTTGAAACGCAAAAAAATAAATCATATTAAATAAGCCCGTACATTGAGTGTTCTAAACAATGCTTAGATTTTTTTAGCATCTGGAACTGTCATCTATATGTATGTACATACATTTGAGTTGCGTGGGTTTTGTTGTGAGATGAATGAAAACCAGCGAATATTTATCGTATTCTAATAATGGAACTTGTTCCTTGACGAGGAATTAGGTTTATTATCTCGATTAACAACTGCGTTGATAAACAATCATAAAATAAAACAACAATGAAGCTATATATATATATATTAATTACTTATTCGAAAAATTGCATTGAACATATACACCCCCGTAGCTAGTTAAACACTAAAAGCCAATGACTTGATATAATAATATAGCTTTTATTGCAAAACTTAAAACCTACATTTGGTTAAAGGTTGAAACCAAGATTTATATTTACAAATTATTTTATATCAAATGATGCGTTTAAAAACTTAAGCAATTAATGGAAAGCAAATAATATATACACATACATATCTTTATATATGTAATTAAACAACGTTAGATGAAACAGTAACTTAATCCACGTTAATTGCAAATTTAAACATTTTGAACAACTGTTGAATTATCAAGTTATCGTCTTAAGAAAATGCCCGATAAACAACTTAACACTATCTTCAATATATGATGAGGGAGGCAGAAAACGATGCATACTTTTATCAACGGCTCGCAAGTAGCAAGTTCGATTACTTAAACTATAAGTCCAATGATTTACAAGTATTCAAAAAAGCAATTAGATGCATTGAAAAACGCACTTGAAAGCATTGTAAACTTTGAGTAACCAACAGGAATTCTATAAAATTTTTAATTCAGTACGGACAACGAATATATACAATTATTTTTATTTTATTTTTTTGGATGCGGTGTTGAGAAATTTTTTATTTTATTTTTTTTTACATTCGCGACTTGAAGGAAAAATCGTAATGGTGAAATGTAATAAACTCTAAATTATTATAGTACACAGCACAAATATCATATATCGAGACAAAGGCATATGAAAGTCCAAAGTATTTATACAGAGATTCGAATGAAATATTCTGGGTTAAAAGACTAGACGAAAAACCATCACATTATTTACGAAGATTTGAAAAAATCCACACGGGGAACGAAACCAAAATAATTTTCAGTGTTTTCGCTTTTTTTTATCTGTCTGTTACACAGAATTAATTTACATGGACACGTAATGACAAGGAAATATATAGTGATTTTATTGGCATATTTGTGTTGAATTTTTAACACCAGCTTGTTATGCCAACAATAAGTCGAACAAATTGAATATTTACCACACTTCTAATTTACAATGCTCAAAGTGTATTTTCAAATTTTCAGTAGATCATTGCAATTTGAACGAGTATTCCTATTTGTGGGAACCACACGTAGATGAAATATGCTATTGCTATGAGAATAATTCTATCGATAACTGAATAATATTAGGGTAAACGTTGCGCTTACCCACACACATTGGTGCAAATCAGCATTGCGATATTTAATGGTGAAGACGAAAAATGATCATGTGAAGCTGTATTTTGGTTACGGCATTAACAGGCCTACAAATCAGAAGGTCAGTCACTGTTGCCACCTCCAGTTCCAAAATATTCTCCGGCATCTCCACGACAAATGGGACATGTTCTATTTGACTGCAAACAGAACATAAGCACATTATCAGTATGATGCATTCACAGATAAAACAGTTACTGAATTGATAATTGATTAGTGTCTGTACCCTTCACACTTTCTATAGTATTGAATGATAAGTATGCAAAATTACCTTGAGCCACTTATCGATGCATCTGGCATGAAACTCGTGTGAGCAAGGTAGTACACGAAGCGATTGTAACGCTTCGAAATCACACATACAAACAACACAGTTAGTTTGATCACCCTGATGAGTTTCTGCATTAAATTTATACGAAGGCAGCTGTTCTACTTCTGCACGAGTCAAACCTCTTGGTTTGGCTTCTCCTAATCTTTCAGCCAACGATAACAGCGCCTCATAATTCTCAGTTTCTGTAGACTCTGGAGAAGATAATTCAGCTTGACTATATGGGGACAAGGGTGGATTGCTGAACATTGCTCTGAAATACAAGTTACGTTATGTAGAATTTAAATTATAACGTAGTCATTATTCTTCTTAGATTTAGTTATAAAATATTTGTGTAAAACAAATTCTAATTGCAGCTAGGACACGGAAGATAATGAATAATCAACACAATTGATTTGAAATTTTTTATCAATTCATCTCACCATAAATACGAAAACTTACAGGAAGTGTAGTAATAAGCCAGGGTAAGGCGATGGTGGTAGAGGTGGTGTACCGCGCCACCGTGTAGGCCTCTGTCTCCTGACATTTGCAGTTGGTCGACGTGTCCTTGATTGAAGCATTTCTAATTGACTACTTCGGGTATCGGACAAAAATATAGGTGGCGGCGTAGTAACTTGAGCTAAAGCTGGCGGTGAGAATGAATGTGGTAAAGATAATGGTGGACCACCAGTCCCACCTACGCGATGATGATGGTGAGACTCGATCAACTCTAATTCCACTTCTCGCTGAAAAATGGAAAGAAATTGTTCAGAAGATTAAATAAAAACCATAAAAAACCTCTTACGTGGTGTGCAGGCAATTTGCGAGATATTTTCGACACTTTCATTCGTGGACTCATTATGCCCGTATTGACGATGAAATTGTGTACGTATCTCGTTACAAATCAAAATCTCGCTCGACTTTCACACAAAGGAATGCGAGATGTGTCTCAATATTCAGCATTCAATAACAAAAAATATTCTGAACACGCCTAGAACGTGACTGACATTGACTTTGAAACATTCTTAAATTTTATCTTGTCTCATTATCAGATGCACACGAAGCTTATGTGATAATCAGAATTTTCAAGGTAATCTCCCGCAAGTAAGCCATTAATGGAAGTCTTACTGAATACCACTTTAGCGATATTTTGTTAATCTAGTCTGAAATGTAGAAAGTGAGTAAATTTTCTCATAAGCAAAACGTGAATGTTCATACCTGTTGTGACAACTGATGATGGGTGGCATAGTGAGTAGTATGGACAGGTGGTGGGGGAGGATGAGGATGGTGCAGCGCAGTGACAGGACCACCGGCTGGCGCAGGATAACCTCTAGTGGCGGTACCAACTATAGAACCAACCAAGCCATGGCTTGGGTGTCCTGGATGTCCTGGATGGGCTGCCGAGTAGTGATTGTGATGATGATGATGGTGTGCCACCTGGTTAAAAATCGAATTACTCATATACTGCATGTAGATCAGGTCAATCATGGGTTTACATTTTCTAATGATTTAGTAAAAAGAAAAATGCACGTCTACTTATGCGTAGAAGTTATTAGTCATTCAAAGATGTAGCTCATTTTTTGTATACTTGAAACTGAGTACCTGTGCGCTAGTTTCTACAATGACTGGACAGATCGTTGGTGTTTCAAATTAAATTTACCATGAAATAACATAATATTGAAAATAAAGCCAATAGAAGTATTTCAACGCTGCTCGCTGATTAGTGTTTCAATCAACAAAATACAAACTCATTTCCAAAATTGACTAAAACATAATAGTATTGTCACAGCAGTAAAATTTCAATCAATTATTCTTCTGCATAAAAAGTTTTCGTTCAACTTATGATCACAAAATGCCGCTGCATAATTGCATCAACTGCTTGTACACATAGTAATTTACTATAGAAAACAGGTGCAAGCTATAGCACAAGCCCTTATCCTTTTCACTGAACAACTATGCAATGCGTAAATTACCGCGACTTCCTGCATTCTAATAGAGAATGTTGATGACTGATTTGATATTCATGTTTCTAAGGATCGTGTGAAAACAGTTACAAAAAATATATTTTCCTCTATTCGACCAATTGATTAAAAAGTGGTTAAGAGAAAATTAATTACCATAAATTAAATTCAAATGATAAACGGAAAAATTTTTTTTTCTCAATACGAGACGTAGAAAGAAAATTACGAATGATGAAAAAAAACTACTAAAAAAT
Source organism: Neodiprion pinetum (assembly GCF_021155775.2). Lineage (NCBI taxonomy): Eukaryota > Metazoa > Arthropoda > Insecta > Hymenoptera > Diprionidae > Neodiprion > Neodiprion pinetum. Next base: position 21,190,297 of record NC_060237.1, read on the forward strand.
TACATTCAAATCTCAATTTTAAAATATGAATTAATAAAATTCGTATATTCGTCAACCAATTCATGCATTAATTTTAAAAAATTCTTGAGAACAAAGCACCCTCCCCGATTTATAAATTATTCATAATTATTACCTGACACGTGTGAGCAAATGCGTGAGCACCAGTTGTTGTATAAATCCCATGGAGCTGACAGGGAATTCTATATCCTGTTGCCTGTGGGTGCCATATTGGTTCTCCACCGACCGCGACACCGAGACTCGAAACACCGACTTGGCCCACCTCGACAACCATCGGTCCAGTTGCCCCCTGAGCGGGATGATGAGCGGTACCGGGAGGATGATGTGGATGGGATTGATGAGTATTATGGATATTGTGATGAGTGTTATGAATGTTATGATGTGAATTCTGAATGTTATGATGAGAATTGTGGATAGTATGATGTGTGTTGTGCATATTGTGGTGAGAGTTGTGGATTCCTGGATTGTGAATGAAAGGATAGGACAGAGCAAATGAGTCCGGATAACGTTGGTATCGATTTCTAATTGGCGGACTCCCACGAGTCGATATATGATTTCTCGGTGATCTACGCTGTGCAGCGGCAGGGAGTTCCCACGGTGCAGGAGGAGTATGAAGGGGTGGAGTCGGAGCAGGTGGCGTAGCCTCCCGCACTTCTATTCCGGATACTGTCCCATTCCGAGATATTCGGCGTCGTTTTCTCGACGGAGATTCACTCTACGAAATTCATTGAGAGCGTCTTATTATACACCTACATAATGGTACGAATATTTATTAAGATATTGAAATTTTTTAGGTATATCTTAACATGAATCGCATATAACATTGGCTTTATTTCTTACAAGAAATATGGCAAGTAGAAAGTTTGTGTCATGCGGTCAAACGTTAGAACTGCAATCTGCCTATTGCATTTTTTTTTTTTTATGATCTCAAATGATAATCTAATTGTACATTAACAACACTAACCTTTCGGCCATCATCCTGACTGGATTGCCTGTAATAGGTAGGAGAAGGCTGTAGCTGAACGGGGCTTAAAGGCATCTGATTGGTAGCTGTTAAACATGTAGGTGAAAAAAAATAATCATTCGTTTTATCGAATATAAACCTTTCGATATTGAACTTTCAGTTGGTTTGAATGTAAATTCACGAGATATATTATATTGAATACCTTGTGAATTTCTGCGATACTCCATATCTACACTGCTGGCTCCTAGACCTGGGCTCAAATTAATCAGAGGACCTCGCATTGCATTCTCCTGAAATCCGATTAGTTATTATTAGCATGCCAGTTGTATAGTCTACTCTGCAGACGATGGTATGATTTCACCCCATCTATCAGCAGCGACCGATAAGACTGCAATGATTACGTACTGCTTCATCAATAGGAAAAAAAAACCATTAGTCAAAGAATTTTATTATGTGCAAGGCATGTTTTCATTAAAAGGTAATCACAATTTGTAATAATATTTGCAAAACCAGGCCTATCTCACTCAATACCTACCTGACCACAGATATTAATATGCAAAGGAGGCGAAAGAGTCGCAGGGCTTGCAGACTCTTGTGGAAACAGGGGTAGTGGACCTCTTGGTTGCGGACTATGCTGGGGAGGCGGCTTGTAGCCAACGCTCGATCCACCAACTGCGCCGTGATAAGAAACTTCTTTTCCTGTCGGGCCTGATGACGTGGCGACCCCTGGACAATCTCTATGAATGGAAAATAAATTAGGTATTTAATAAAAATTGTTAAACGCAACTTACAAGTTAAATCATATAGTTTTAACGAACAGTTTCATTTTATACACCTATTGATAAAACTTTGGCATTGAAACACAACAGTAATGATGCGAATTGAGTCTTTCTCTAAGAGGAAAAGATGACCGTTTTACCCATAAGAATGAGAAACCAAGTACAATGAAGTAGTCGCATTTTATCTCGTCACATCTTCTCACTTTAGTTACTCGAGTGTACTATTAAAGTTCATATGTCAACTTCTGGTTAGGTGCGATCAGCTGCATTGGTATGATTGACCGAATAACCTTTATTCAAGAATCTTTACATTGAGCTTTTAATAGAGAATAATAAATTGTAAATTATACGAATATAATTTAATAATAGTAAATGTGTTAACAAACATGAGGTGCCTGATCCAATTTTGCAGCACTTCATCCGATAAGTTTGAATTACACCACCGCCACCAATTAGTTCTACGTATTGTACTCACTGTGAAAAACAGTTTATAAACCAAAAATATACTTCACAAAAAAACTTTTATGTAAAGGTACATGCCAAACAAGATAACTATAATAACATATTACATTACATAAAACGAAGATCTTTTAGAGATCAAGAAACCAATAAATAAGAATGTGAAATATGAGTGTTGCAAAATTCATTCTTTGTAATATACAACATATTTACAAAGTACGTAGCCAATCAATATACGGAAATTACATACGCTTTTTAGTCGGGCAATGATGATTTAGATGTAATAAATATGCATGTTAATATTTTGAATAAATAATCCAAAAGCTGTGATCTAGTTTTATGATGCGGTGAATATCGTAAGTAATAAATATGTGTCTTTCAATACTGTTTTGAAGTAAATCATTTTACTAGTTCATTACTTTTGGAGCAAAGATTTTTCAGGTAAAAGAGTAATTCATAATAATATTTTTTTATTTTTTATAGATTTGGATGAAATTTGATTCACATAAATTTTGGGCTGGATGCAAATATAAATGTGTACTACGTGAAATTCAAACAATGAAATTTTATGTGTAATAAAATTATTCTGCAATGTGCCAGTAACGGTAGAAAAATTGAAGTCCACACTTAAGAGGCTAAGGTCAGAATGCGGAAACATCAACCTAAAATTTATACACACAAAAATCAACAATTGATCTAAGCTGACCGAACTCTATCATACAAACCCACTAATTTTAAAAACTGATAATTGGATTTTCGATTTGGCTGAAATTAGACAGCTGTAGCAGGTGCAAGTAAACAGTCGTAATCTGTTCATTAAATTTCGCGCATTCGACTTCTGATTTCAGCACGTTTACATGTACACAAAAACTTTTAGTAACTGATATTTTGGTGACACGAATTTTAAAAATATCTGGAATATAATCTTTATTTATATAAATCCTAAAAAAAAACTTTCACTAACAATAAATCTAACATCGTGATTGAGGGTCAGAAAAGGAAGAAAGAAACTATTGTCAAGCCAGCTACGAGGACAACTATCATCCGACTACCAGTTTCCTTTATAGGATGATTTCGCCAATAAGTGAACATGGCCAACGAATGAGCTCTTCGATACAATTCATACGATAAGTATACCGTTCATTCGTTGGTGTTTATCGTAGCATATATGTTCCAGCTTGGCTTCGTCATTCTATATCAAGGTAATTGAGAATTTACTGAAAATAGTTATGCACAACGAATTATCTAATAAAGACAGCAAGTACATAGTTGATATATATGCATCAGAAGTTCACGTTATAAACAAATAAACTTGTTCGTCATTGTTTTAACCGCAAAGCCAGGCAGCTGCTAAGCTGTAATTTAGTTAGACAATCTACATCGGTGCCTCGTAGCAAAGAATATACAGGCAAGAAGAGGATAAATAAATTGGAAAAATCGCGCCGTTACATGTCGAATCCGGTTGAAATTAATTAGCCATTAAAAATATATCAAGACACTTGAGATCCTGATATTGCATAAATTCCCGTTTCTGCGCCGCGTTAATGTTCAAACGTCCGATATGGTTTTTTTTTTACCATGTTAAAAATGACTGTCGTCATCGTGAGACCTAGGACAGTCATAGATAATGCAGATCATACATCCAGCCCAATTTTTTCGTTTCTTTTTTCCTTTTTGATTTGTTTTTTCTTTTCTTTTCTGTCTTTTCTTTTATTGTTTAAAAATCTCCATTATACCCATTATGGAAGCGCGGAGGTTGAAGATGCCGGTGGGGATATTCCTTGTATTGTTGGTTAAGCTGATTGTGAGCGTGCTGTGGGTGCTGGTTGTGATTGTGCCAGACCCGGTTGTGGGGCGCAGACCCCCGAGAATGGCCCCCCGGGGGTACCCCACCCCCTACTCCGCCCCTGTAGCGCCCAGGCATGCCCAAACTGCGGTGCTGGTGATTTCCAGGGACATTCATTTGCTCCGAACGTCGGAGGCTACGACTTCGCGTCTTAGGACTTTAGTTGGAGTTTGGCTGAGATCTGATATACGACTCGGTCGGTATGGCCAAACCTGAGACGGTGATTCAATTCGCTTTATCCACAGCCAGACGATTTTGAATTTTTTTTTTTTTTGCATTTTTCTTTTCTTACTTTTATTTATCTACCATTGTTAAGACAAGGTCGGGAAAAAGGTATATCAAGCTTTCTAAAGACAATGCTCTTGTGTGCGAATTTAAATGTAAACTTGTTTTCACTCTTGGTCAAAATTTTGTTTTTCAAAATAACAATGTTTACTCAATATATTGTTGCTATATTAAACATATTGCAGTACAAAAGTATGAAGAACCAAGAGAGTCTATTAGATTTCTTACTTCTATTTCCACACCAGTGAAATATATTTCGACCATGAGTATAGTTCACAAATATTTGGCTATATCCATCGGCGACTTATGCGGCAATGCCTAACAAGATGTGCACAAGATATTCATTCATTTTAAGCAATGAATCCTACCGTTTCATACTATTTTTTGTACAAAGTTATATAAGGAGCAACATTTTATGTAATTGTGAAGTATAAACCTGTTTACCAAATGACATTTACCGATTATCGTTTTCTTTTTCAGTTAAACCGGAAATTGAGACATGTTTATAATATAGACCATGTAGGAGGGAAAAAAAATTCCTGACAAGGTGATGAGTATTTTTACAATGAACGAGGTTTTGAAAAAAAATTATATAAGTGAACACTAAAAGAGCACATCCATTGGTGAGCTAGTTCCATCTACAGTTAATCAAGCTTCTAAAAACGTGTCTAAGAACCCGCAGTTTTGGTTGTTATATAAATTAGGTAAAAAGAGGCGATAAATAAGTTTCCTTGGGAAAGGAAATCCTAAGCTGTATAAACTTTCACAATATCGAAATCAGTACATACAAGAACATTCTCATTAGAAGCTTTGAAAATTCAATGATCATGAATACATTGATAAACCAAAAATATTCACCAAATTTTTTAAGGTTTACGAAGACTAGTTATAGTTCTATCATTTTATACCACCCACACATAAAACTGTATAAAACTGCCAAACACATCGAACTGTCGTCTACTATACCAATCAAATTTGTGTACAGCCAATAAAGTTAAATAATTTACAAAGCGATTTGATCTAACTACAAAATGTGTAAATATCTATTCATGCATGCGAGAATAGTTTAAGAATATCTTGTAAATTAGTAAAAGCATACTACATACAAAAATCTTTGTACAAATTCCCATTAAAAAGACTACCACCGAGAACTTTGCTAATTTTACAAATGTGACTAGTTTGAATAAAACACCATTTGCAATTTAGAAATAAGAAAAATAAGTCAGTCGTAAAAATCCATATATATAATTAAATGATATCCGACATGAAATGGTTTGAAAGCTAAATCTATAAATAAGCCATGCAACCTGGTGAAAAATTCTCAAAATTTTGCATTTTCGAAAAGATTGGAAACAGTCTACGTGATATAATGTCTACTGCGCTGAATTTGCTTGTTTAGGTTATAGTGTGAAAAAATCTTTGACCAGTGCACCCGTTAATTGTAATATGCAAAGTATTTCAGCTCAACTCAATCAAACTCTAGTTACATTTGCGAATTCAGCTTTATAAGCAAATCTTTAGCCTTATAGTAAAAAACATGTCCACAGAATTGTGGTAAAAAATAAACTTGTATCCTTTACAAAAACAGATTACTCCGAATTTCTCAAGATCGTCAACAAATAATCTACGTCGACAAATTTCTTTAACTTAAGGTTTGCATTTAGTAAAAAATTTTCAATTCCTGAGAAATGGAAAAAAAAAAAAAAAAAAAAACCTCTATTCTGGTACTATACGTAGGTGTACGGTATTACTATATGATAGAAATAAGACTCGCGATATTTTATAAAAGAATTTGTGACAAGAGGTGTGTTCGTTCATTTTTTGTTTCTCCTCGCGCAGACACGATATTTTAGTATAGTATACGTATGCGGAAATGAAATTCAAGGCAAAGATATAAAGGATGAAAATTGCGTCTCGTCAATATTATATCTACCGAAAGTTCAGCTCTTTCATATTATAATTATAGGCATATTGTGTTACATATTCAGAGAAGGAAGAACAAATGCGAAGGGTGATACCACCTTATGTCCACGTTTCGTAAACTACCGTATCTCGTATCTAGATTATAAAACGCAATGTACATTCTATATATATAGACAATGTCGATCGTCCTTTAAAATGACTAATGTTATGCCTTCAACGGAGAATTGGGTGGGGGTTAACTGTATACCTATACGTACGGACTTTGGCATCCCACGCAAGTTAAGTACAATGTACACGTACATGCGTAACACCTTTTATAGATGGCTGAAACTTCATGAGACAATAATTGGCGGATATCGTAAAAGTTTTGAAAATATTTCAACCGTCTGACCTATTCTTATCGTTACGAACGTGGTATCACTGTAACGGTGTATACGAACGTAGTTATGTGCATAACGTATTGCCTTGATAATACGAGAACAAACTACAACTATCGCCAGCTTGTTTGGTAAAAAAGCAATTAAACGCTTGGGACCCGTTGCTTTTCCTTCTTGCCAGATACAGCAACCTCCCTTTGGCCGTCAGGAGAAACCAGTTTACCTTTAAACTTGCAGTGCAAGACAAAAAGAAGAGGAGACTCTCAAGTTCTGTGGGAAACTTTGCAACATAACGTATAAATTCGGCATTTAAACCAACTGACCGTATCAAATGAGTCTGCAGTAGAAAATTGGGACGATTAATTAATACGTAATTCATCGGATTTTGTCCGTTTAACTGTTTACCTGTATTTATTTCTCTTACATTTCAATAGATAGAAGATGGACGGCATAAGACGATCCATCGGAGCAATTATTAATCGCCAATGTAGAGGTGTATAATGCAAAGTCTTCGCAGTAATTCATCGAATCCGAAGGTTGCAAAACTTGTGAAACGTTTAAACTCTGGATTACATAAAATTAAATGTTTATAAACTTATAATCGTAAGTGCGATTTGGTCGAATATAAATCTGACGTAACTTTTTGGTGACGTGAAAATTTCGTTTGAAAATTCATTCGTTGCGCGTTAAAATCAACGGCTATAAGTACATTCATTCGGTATAAATCTGGCCGTCGTAGGTATGAATGTATTGCGCTATAAACGTTCGGAACTAAAGGAGATTTTTACGAATTTCGTCCGCCGCGCGGTTGAGTGAAATCGTTTTCACCGCGGAACACGGTCCGAATTGGGATATCCCTTGACGATTCAAGATTTCGTCGTACGGCACTTACAACACTAGAGAAATCAGTTTTGATCGTTGTTTCTCAAGTTCGAACCCCCCAATAAAAATGTCTATAATATTCACGCATATAAACGTTCGTGAAATAAACAATATTGTAGGGATATTACTTTAAATATCCATTAATTATTTTGAAAACTTAAGCTTTGCGATAATTAAGTGCCTTATAGTTTAGGCATGTGTATTATACCTATATATGTGTGCGCGCACGTGTGTGTGTGTGTGTGTACAACGAACGTGAAATAAATTGGCCTGGCAGTTGTTAAACTACGAAACGTTGTACAACGAAAAGATCTCGAGTGAACGAAATGGAGCAACTTTTTTCAAAAGAAAAATTTATTTCTAAAGCATGAATATACGCCGAAGGAGCAGGTGTTCCCCCATCCACGTATAGGTGAGTCAAGGCACCTGGTTTTTTCAGGAAGTACCCACGTAGAAACGGTACCTTAGACATCGGTACCCCTGCAACACTGCAAGCCTCGGAGTGTCCAAATGTTATAAAAGCAGCGGCGACTTCCAAGTGGATTTTCTATTGTACCGATTGCGGAGTTTTCAGTTCAAAAACTCGAACCATCAATAATTGTAGAACGATAATAGCAGAGAATGACGGATACGAAACGGCAAAAACTATCTATGTGTAAGCTGAAACGTTGTTTACACACCTTTGTTCACATGGTCAATATTTTATAGGTAGGTACCGTACGTATCTACGTACGGCACGTCGATGCAAACCCGTTGCTGCTTTCCATTGCGTTCGGCAACGTAAAATTATTAAAACAACCGCACTACAGTGCGAAAAGGGTGGGGAGGAGGCATAATTTAGACAATGCAGCTTCGCATGCAAGGCCCAACTTTATTTGCAGTATTAAACGAGGAAAAATTTTATCATAATAATTCCGAATGCGTGTGTATGATATATATGAAGGAAAGAAAAACATCGAAGCGGATAACTGTATGTACGTGATACCGTTGAAAATAACGTAATCTACCTTTTTTTTTTTTTTTTTTTAAACAATGTGACGTATAAAAGAAAAAGTTTCTATTACCCATCCTGCGGTTTCTCACGTATATTCTTCGAATAAAATGAGAAGAAATTTCCTTCTCCGAGTGATTAACCGAGAATGAAGATTACGAAATTGGGAACGAAACTTTCTTCGTTTATAACGAGAGATTCGTTGTTTACTCATCAGGCGTGACATCGACGCGGATACGTATACGAGGACACGTTTAGAGATAAGCACACGTTTCGCCCCCGAAGCGAAATATACGCCGGAAAACAAACAAAAGGTGAATAAGAAGTACGTCGGGGAGCATAGAAATACCAAGGTAGGGTATATAAATTTATCCTTATACCGAGATCGAGTTTCGTAGTTGTGAAAAGAAACCCTTTTTCCGGCGAACAACACTTTTCAATGTCAGCATCGCGTGCGTTGGTTATCATACATGTGCATGCACACGTAGATAAATACGTATGTACGAATACGACGGTTAACTCTCCGCGAACGTAGATAGGTGTGTAGGTGTATATCGATTCGGACAAAACATTTGCGGGCGAGTCCTTCTCGCCAAGCAGCACACGACGAGGTTCCATCGTCCATACGCACTTGGCGTAGCGGCTAGTATAGTAGTCAAGTCCGCCTTCTACAAGTCACATTATCTATATCCTATTCGTGTGTATGTACGTTCGCCATTACCATACGGGTTAGGAGAAAAAAAAAAAAAAAAATATGTGGAAAAATGATGAAAAATAAATAAATGCGAGACAAGTAAATAAACAAACGATGTACCGTATAGCGAAGCAATCCCGCGTCTGCGCCATGATGTATGGAAGGTCGGAGAAGAAGATGACGATGATGATAAAACAACGTAAATAATACCACACGAAACTACGACACACAGGCCCGCATCCACGGGCAGCGCGCGGCCGACTGAAACGAAATACGACTGCTAGACGGGGAAGGGGGAGTGGCCGGGGGTGGGCGGTAGGGTGGAGGGGGGAGAGAAAGGGGGTGGGGCGTCAGGGGCGTCCGCAGACCCAAGACGGGCCCTTACCCCACGTCCATTGGGCTTAATATTTTGAGCAATGCCTGGCAAAGAGGGCGGGAGATAGAGGGGGATAAACGAGGGAACTGCAGAAGGAAGGAGGGAGAGAAATATATGGGCACCGATCGAGAACCCTCGTGCGATCGAGGGAGCCAGCGCCGACGGCAAGCCGTAGTCCATATCCATGGCCGTAGCCACGGGGCCACAGACGACGGAATGTGTGTAAAAGAAAAAGGCAGGAGCGTGACGCCAAAATTTCTCTCCAAGGGTTTAACGGTATACGCGGAATTGATAATATTTAACGGGTTTTTAGGCTGCCTGCTTGCGACGATACACGATGCATTTGTGCGTATAGGTGTGCTCATCTAATCTGGCATCTGGGTGTGCTATCTCTTCGAGATCGTAGGGTAAACTCTGCACTTAAGGCTACACTGTGAATGCTTAACAACTTATGACTCACGACAATGCAGTCATCCACATATATGTATTACAATGCAACAAAGGAACGTTATGGCTGTAATATGCATTCGTAACAGTCGATGTTTCCAAAGGTTGCACACTTTTTTTTGAGAAGATTTTTAAGACTGGACGATACTATAAACGTACTGATCAACGCTCTGCGGTTGTTTTATTATTGCTTCTACCAATACCGTTATTATCGTAATTATTACTATTAATGTTGAGCATTGTACGTGTATTGTTATGTACGATGTGTTTACGGTCAAGGTGCACTTATAATAACGAGCAATCGTCGAACAACTTGCAAAGCTTCACATTTCGCCAGAATTTTTACTTCAAATTTATTGGCACAGATGGTCAAAGATTTTACCATAATTGTGTGAACTATCGGAATACAGCTGAACTTAAATATACAAATCACAGTGACAGGTTCTTTTTTTTAGTAGGGTGCATTTTAGTTACGTGCGATAGTTTCGAAGCTATTGCACTGCGGCGATTAGTGCGACCGTCGGAAAATCCAGGGATTACTAAACAAAAAAAGAACAGAAGTGAATGGAGCTGCAGTCACTCGTAGGGTGTTAATCACATGTACGGGATTCGCAAGGCATTGAAAATTATGAACGTCGAAGAAAATTACGCCGCCTAGGTATAAAGCGTGCGAATTAATATTAACAGCTGACACTGGGAGAAATATAAATGATCTTTGAGTTGTTCCAGCATATCAAAGGATTCCTAGAAAAATTATTTCTGGGTGGGGAGGGCGTGCTTCGTGTTTTATTTTTTCTAAATTGAATAGCACTACTAGAACAACAATGCAAAAGCATTACGTTCAATAGATTTAAATAGCCGTACTCTCTATCTTGCATATTCACATCGTGAAACGAGTGCCAAGTTTTCGAAAGAAATAAAATGCTACGTGATACGCGGTATCCGAGTTGCTTCGGTGTTGCAACACAAACGGATTTCTTTCGCCAGTCTTTTTTTTCAACCCATATCTTGTACCCTAAGGTTGGACATTTAACCGATCACATGGAGAATAAACTCGGGGAGGCACGTATGTGTTGGGTTTGTATACATACACGTATGCATGGAGAGGAGAGACTCCCGCATAGAATTTAGTGAGAACATAACCTATTATACGAAGATTGAAATCTATATGCGTAAATAAACAAGTGCCGAAGTACGAAAAACTGAAACCAGTTGTAACGATATAAAAAGCGAAAGAGAGTCCAGATGCAGGCACGGTTTTAATTTCACACGAAGCATTGTGTAATCGTTGAGACGAAACTTTTTCAGCCGAGTGTACATCCTCTATTTGTCAAGCACTTATCAAAATCAGGGGGAGAGACTGGGGGACAAATACAATGAAAACGGACAAAGGAGGCAGTTAACCAGCAGGAAAAAATCACGCCCAACACCAGAGAAGCTTGCATTATCTACAGAAGCAGAAAAGACGATAGAAATTTCATCGCACCAGGGTGAAATCCTACCTTTTATCGGGTTTCAGAGCGATGTCATAGTCGAAACGCTGGGCGAAACCGTCATTTGGTGATGGCTGCAAATCGCCACTACCCACTCGGGGTCGCTCGCGTCGCCGTGTTCGGCCTCCGTCGCCCGTCGACCAATCGAAACCCGTCAAATCCTGGATCGTTATAAACAAAGCTAATTTATTTAGTCATTCGGGGTTCCACTAGAGAGTTCGGAGTATCTTTGCGTCGCAGAAAATTTCAAAAACCTCGAAGGTCTTCCTTCGATGTTAAATATCCCATTGGGTATTTGGAAAGAAGCGATTTTTTGTCGACGACGGAGATTTACGAAATTGATCGAACGTCGAGACGCGCGATTCGTTGAAAATCGTCACGTGTCGAGCCAGGAGGACGTCGATAGGTCGAGAAAGTGGGGTTACCGCCTGGTAATCCGTGACGCAGGGCAGAAGTTCGTCACAAAGGCGAAGTAGAACACTAGGAGAGGTGTAGCGAGCGCGTGTATGTGTACGGTCAGAGAGTGGACCAGGCGTACGATAACCGGAGTATAATTTGATCAGTGTATATAGAGATTATTGTCACATTTGCGTGTCACCGTGCGAAATAATCTAAGAGTATAGATACGGAAAGACCTCGTAGTGGTTTGGTGAAATTCGAAAAAGCATTAAGATCGACCTGGAAGGCTGTTTAGTGTTTGGAGGAGGAGAGAGAAAAGAAAACAAAAAAAAACAAACAGCGTATCGCCATCTTGTATTTCCAGCTGCGGAAGAATCTCTCTCTGTGAAAATTAGTCAGTTTTCAGGGTGTATATCACGCGCGGTGCTAGAAGATCGCCGAATGAGGCGAACTCTGTGTGGACGATTATCAAGGACAAAGAAGCTAACCGACAAGAGGTAGCACAACGCGAATCGAAGGTGATTCTCGCGATTCCGAGAGTCCCTCCCCCCTGCCACTCCCCCCAACCCTGATACGCCGTATTGCGCAGTTAGTAGAGCGAGTGTTCTAGTGTCAAGCGTGTAAATTTTGTCGATATTATTTTTAAGTCTTCGGACGTTTTGCAAAAATCCCCCTAAAAAGAAATTCCATTACAATACCTGATGACGAACTCAACGCCAAAAATGAGCGACAAGATCGAGCGGCAAGGCTCGCCGAATGCCGGTGGTAAACGACACTCGAGGAACAATTCAATTAAATCGTCCACGTATTTTTCGAGCAGCAATCGACACAGTAGAAATTCTAACGGTCGTTCTAGCTGCAGTCCACCTTGCCCTGGCAAAACCAGAGGCTCCCCGTTAAGACAATCTCAATACGAGAGTCCCCGGGGCAGTCCGACCAACAATTTTTATGCCGGGGCAAAGTTTTCGGAACCACCTTCACCTGCGAGCCTTCCAAAACCGCCCAGCCACTGGACGACAAGATTAATTTCCACCTGTAAGCAGGCAGAACACTGCTGCGATATCTCAAATCATCTTAAGATGATTCTGAACGTCCAAGCCTGATATCCCCCGATTCATGGGCCTTCGGTGTCGCTTTCGTATGAATCCGAAAGGGTTACGGCAATTCAGGAAATAGCCGTACCATCACAAACCATTCCGACACTCTGCAGAGAGACTCTGATGGGCGCTTCAGCTGAGCAGGTACGAAAGAACGCTGTGGGTCGTATGCAACTCGTCCATACATATGACATCAAACTTCTTATATAAATAAACAGACAATTGAAAAGCAAAAAAAAAAAGCAAAAAAAAAAACAAACTCAAACCGAAGCGAACGTTATCATACGGTTACGAACATGTCTTACATGTTACTGTACGGGTATAAAACGCGAACTCTATATTAAAATATGTACATCGCATTCATTCATGAACAATATTGCATTACATTTATGCATTGACTACATACATACATACACACACACATACATACATACATTATTGCGTATATGCATTACAAACATTCGACACACCATATGCAGAAGAAAACAAAAGCATTACACGCATATTCATAATGATAATAACATTAATTAATATCACACCGTGTATAAAGATGTAAACATATGTATTTTAGATTACCCTATACTTAAACGCATTATTCTATTGTCTTGAGATGGTATAGATACATGCATACATATATACCTACATATATTCAAGTCTGCAGGGTCTTTCAAAATTATATTATTCATGTGTTCCAAACTGGTTGAGAGCAATCATTCAATTGGACCATGTATTTACTACTTTTCATCTACTCAAGCACAATATTTTCAATTACTGCTGCGATGTAATATGTAGTACCTACAATGTGGTTCAATTCCATTTTATTTACCTTTCATTACAGAATATTCAGATTTCATGTGATTTTGTTTCAAAAGTTTTCTTAAATTCACAGAGCACTACTTGGACCTGCTTTTCACTCAGTTTGGAATTATTTTATTTCTACATTTTCTTTAGTTTTTGTGTTTTTTCTTCCTTCTGTGTTTCTCCTCTGGTTTTTTTTTTTTTTTTTTTTTTCAGAGTCAAAGTACAAATCATACAAATTTATGAACTTGGATTTTGATTATTGTTTAATTTTGGTAACCGTTCATTTTTGGAACACCCTGTATGCGCTAGAGGTGGAAAAAACCAGACGATATTTCTAAGTAGAAGCGTACCAACAAGGGCAGATTTTCTCGAAATTCCTTTTTGCTTTCATTACACTTCTCTTTTTTTTTCCCATTTTATTTTTCCGGTTTTATTTTCTTCACATTGTTGAAATATTTTTATTTATTTTTTTTTTTTTTCTTCGCGCAAATTTGCAAAACTACTTGCAAAGCATATAAATTGTATAAGAGAAAAGTCATCGTGTGAGCAGATCCATGTTTAGGGGAGCATTTGAGGGTAAATATTGGATAAAGATGTTTAGATAAGTAACATGTTTACCCAAAAATTTGAAAATTTGTAGATAGCATGAGAAAAAAAATATTAATTGTATAAATAAGGGTGGGGCATTAATTCAAGTAAGTGGCGTGCTAACTGTGATATTGCGGCGTTCACAGATTATAATGTGAGAAAAAAACAAATAAAAGTAAAAAAAAAATATATATATATATACAGATAACTGTGATGCCGGATGACGCGTTATGTCAATGCTTGGAACTGATATTTATGGAGCTCCACTAGCCCACTGAACATTGGTTTGCTCAGGGCGTGAGTCTTTTAGCCCTTAGACTTCTCAATGGAAAACTGATTGCAATTTTCTCTATTCTAGTTGATGGAAAGAAAACTATTATAATATCTTTATATATTAAATATTATTTATAATTATATTATACGATATAATCACGCAAATTTCTTATTTACGGTAATGACTACAATGAGCATCTGATTTTAATTTCTTTTCCTTTTATTTTTTTCTTTTTTTTTTCTTTTTTTTTTCATTTTGTTCGATTTTTAAATTTGTCAGTAAATGTTGATCTATAATTTCGCCATTTCTTTTATTCCATGGTAGTTTGGCAAAATTCTTTTAGTTTAATTGATATTGATTATGTATCTTCTATAAAATCGTATACGTATGTATATAAATATATTATATATTTATATACATTTGTGTCCGATTTATTCGAGTCTGAGTTATTAGGTCAAAGATGCAATTCTGGGTTTTGCAAAATTTGGTTCACAGTATAGTTTTTATTCTTTAGGGTGAAATTTTTAAGGGTATCTATAGTATCTGATATTCACACGGTACGATACATTGACTATTTCCAAATCTCATTCACTACATTCAATCCTGTTACAAAAATTGATGAGTCAAAAGCAATCAACCAACTAGCAAATCAAATCAGGCAGGTTAATTTCCAGCAATTTATAATGATTGTAAATTCACTCTTATTCTCACTTTAGTCTCATAAGGCTGAAGCTGGCAACCGGAGTTAGCAGCAAAATTTATTAAACTTTTTGGAAATAGAAAAATGCAGTTCAGTTTTATACTTATAATTCTACAAAAGTATTGGGGATTCGAGGTATTTCACAAAATTTTGATTTTTGGACTTCATTACCTTATGCGAATAAATAATAAAACGTTTGGCTGTTAATTCTGGTTGCTAGCTTCAGCCTCGTTTTAATCTCAATGAATTATTTGCAGGTCAGTGAATGAAATTATTTGCTTTTTTAGCCTTGAAATGGTACTAATTTTGTCATTTCAATGATTCACACGATACCGATGAATTTATGATGAATTGAAGTATTTAATTTCGTGTTATTTATCTTTCTTAGTTGCTGGGAATTTACTTGACATTGTGGAAAAATGACTGTACCAATTATTTTGGAATAAATGTTGGTACAGTCATTTCTTATCCAATTCTATGAATCACGAAAAGAAAGAATAGCTGCACAAGATTATTTGGCTAATTAAGACAAACGATTTGTTCTCTGCTTCAAGTCGATCAGAGACTTTAATTCCCCCCACTAGTCGAAAGAAACGAATATTATTGATTTACCATTGTGTAAATAGCGATGCAAACGAATGCGCACGTCTGTCAACAATTAACTAAAATAATGTAATCAAAGAGAAGTAATGAAAAGAGACAATTTTTTAAAAATTTCTATTTTCACCGAAGTGATTGCTATGTCAATGAGCGCATCAGGTACACAAAGAAAGTGTTGGTATCAACGATAATTTGGGGTTGAATATTGTTGCTCTATTTCTTCGCTGCAATGGTATTGTTTTGTAAGCTGTTGAATGAACAATGATGCTGTAACTAGTTAGCAAGTGATACCTGACTCTGATTAAGAAATCGCAAAGTTTCATATTTTCGTTTCAAATTATTCCAGTAACAACTCAAAATTGGCAAAATAGAATTAACACATTATTTAGAGAACTTTGTAATTATCTGCCGATTAATTCTTGATATGAGTGGGTCTCACCTTCTGCCTACCATTTGCTAGCTTCAGCATCGTCAATGAACAAGGAGTATTAACTCTTAGACTGCCGTAAAGTCTAAATATAGTCTCTGCCGGCAGTCTAAAGGTTAAAACTGAGCAAAATGATACAAAGGAAACAATTCTCACTAAACTGTATAACGTACTAAAATTTGAACAAACGGTGTTCAATGTGCAGGGACAGATTTTGCCCACTGCATGTGTAATAGAAGTGATTCTCAGGCCCCATTGTTCAATCGTACCCAACACTTGGTCCCCGATATACACTTGGCCAAGGTCTATTGAATCACGATCAAATGAGAAAATTAGCTGTGATGATGACCCTATAGGTACTACTAATTTTTAATTGATAACAGATCGATTTAGTAACAAAAGTAATTAAGTATGTATGTATAATGATAATAATTTTAATATTTGGATATAAGGTGATGATGATGATTTCTGTGCGTGTTCTAATCGCTAAAGGCGCACTACGGAGTGTGCGAATGTTGAAAAGGAGAGTTTAAGCTGTAATAATGAACTAGCGGATAATAATTGGCTGTATTTATGTGAAGGGAAGCTGGCAGACAATTTTTACATCACTGGTAAGCTTTCTTTTTCATAATTACATCCAAATTGCTATAGGTTTATATGCATTGGTAAGCTCTGGGCCATTACACCATACAAGTGCGACTACAATATTGGTTCCAAAAAATAATTACGATGACAACAAGTGTTCATTCTTAATTTGCACAGATATATTTATCGAAACTTATGATCGAATCGATATGATTTACAAATTAGTCAAACAGCTATAACTTCAGTAGTCTTGGATTCTCTTATTTACTTATTGGATGGAAATTTTTGATTGGGTCAACATATAAATTATGCTCTTGCGTCATTCTGATGAGGTTCAAAAGGGGATTCTTAACAACATTAACACTTATTTAAACACTTGATGTAGGATCTGAGAATTGTTGGACATGGATATAATGTGAGAGATTATACACGGACCATGTAAATCACATTGAATGCTGTTGTACTATGTATTATAGCTACGTCTTTCAAACTTTCCTACAATGAATTTAAATTATTAATTCAAGACTATTGGTGTTTTTGTTTGAAATCGAATAATTTTCCGTGAATAATAAAAGAAAAAAGGTAACATGAAATCGTAGGTCTAGCACTGTAACAAACTAAGGTCCAGTTTGCAAAGCCAATATTAATGTGATATTGTGACGTACAAACAATTCATTGCAATGAACTCGAAACTGCAGGAGAATCACAATCAACACGCCGTGAATCTCTTGTTAATTGTCACTAGCCCCTACTTCAAGCTGTAATTTTTAGTATTATTGAGAATGAAACGACGAAAGTGTTAAAATGCATCGAAAGTTTTTTGATCTTTCAAGCATACCAGAACCAATAGTCAGATTTAATATATCTTTGAATTATTGATCACTTTTCAATGGGTACGAATATGTGGTAGAAATTGAATGTAAATTTATGAAGGCCGAAAAACAAATCAAGTACTTTTTCGCTTGCAAAGTTCTGTTTTTAATGACATGATTCGCAGACTTATTTGCTAAATTCAACCATACCAGGTGCTGAGTTACCGTCAAAGTAGCACTGTATAGTTTGAGCTAATAACAATCAGTCATCGGCTGTTTGCGGTGAGACTGGTGCTATTTTGCCGGTAACTTTGGCATTAGCATTAGCAAGTTAGTCCATGATTTCCAATATTAATTATAATGTTTTAAATGTTGTCCGAAAATATGTCTTGATTATGTTACAGAATCATAGAAATATGGGTAGGTCAAAGCTGTATTTACTTTAAAAACGGTGTGCTCAATGGGGGTTTGTGACGATACTACAATATCATATCATTCTAATCTATAAACGTGTTTTGAGTTTATAGTGGAATGACGAATAAGTGATTGTTTTTTTTTTTTTTTTTTTTTCTCTCCATTTCTCCTTTCTTTTAATACCAACTTTACACATACCTCTTGCAACTCTGTATGTCGACTGTTGTCAACGACAAAATTGCTTTGTTCTTTTTAAATTTGTACCAGGGCTCAGATTTTGAACAGCTTTATTTTAATGTAATGTATCGGAAACTGTGAACTGCGGAAGTAGACGATTCGAGAAAAAAATATGATTAGTTATGGTGTAATGAAAATAGACGTGCTGATTTCAATTCGTGAGACTGGCGCGATGAATAACAAACATTCGATGTATCTTCATAAATTATAAATTTGCATATCTATGCGCAGCGACAATTTGTTCAAGCGACAGTACTGTATTCATTACATTAGGTGGAAAGACAAACCAAAGTCTATGTTCAGTTTTGTACTCATCAGCCGGTTAAACTCAAAACATGTTTTCATACAACCAAAAAATAAAAATAAAATTCAAATATGATACGATCAGGAACGCTGATTTGCAAAACTGAATGTGGGCCAACATTCTCTCACAATACACTGGTTATTATATAAGCATTAAATTTAGGTTAAGTTTGAGGTAAAACTATGGTTTTAGATGCAGAACAACATTTCCAACAAAATGTATTAATATATATGTATATGTATCGAGGGTGTTGAATGTTCCAAAACTGAATTCTGAAAATGACTCGTGTATGCGTAAGAGATTTTATGGGAGGAAAATCTTCGAAACAATTTGGCCATTCTATAGTATATTTATTTTTAACTACGTTTTTTCCTTGAATTAGTAGTATTTTGTTCGCTTTTAGATTTTGTGTGCAAATGCATAGTTTAAAACGTTGCTGCGTTAAGGACAAGTCAACCAAAATACCAGTTTTTATTAGGCATTACGTATAAAATAACTAAGTTTATGTAAATGGACATGTCTATGGTTAATTGTAAGATTGAGGAGCTTTAAGCAAAGTGGAACAAGGGTTTCTTGCCTGCTGCGCAATAGGCAATGTACTGATTATTTTAATAATTAAGATTTGATTGTGTAACATATATATATATAATATCTATATATACATTGAAATATATATTATATATATTTACATACATGTTATATCGCGTTCTTGTGTGAAGACGTTATCTTGAAACATTTAGAGAATATATCCAAGAAAATACAGTAAAAATATAGATGAGTCATAGCTTACATTACGAATTTAATATGGTTCATTCTGTGCTATATACATAAGTACATACAACACTTAGCTAAGTTTTTTTAACAGATTATTACACGATTAAACCATTTTTGTTATTATGGTTTTTTCCCCCCTTAAGAAAACGTCATTGTACAGAGCATTGTTTGAGTAAGCGTTGTAAAAAGTGAAATGAATAGGAAAGAAAGAAAGTTAATTTTTCCCATGGGAATAATACAGTCGTAACATATTTTAAGTCAGTTTATATTGCAACCTTTTGTTTTGAACTCATATCTTCTGTGACTGTTTATTTTTAATCACGGTCTTTATGTCGAAGTACTTGGGTATTAAACGAACAAAATTCTGTATGTATTATATATATATATATATATATATATATATGTATGTATGCGTATACACGTGGATTTGTAAAACCAAATTTGTAAAGCAAGATTATCGAGACAAGAACCTGCAAGGAAGAAAAAAAAAATAACGAAGAAAAGCAAAACATGGAATGAGTACACGAGTGATAAAAATGCTCATGGAGAGGTTTGTTATGCGTAAGTATGCGAGCCCCTAGCGCATCGGATTGTTTTGAGAGTAAAACAGTACTTCTGTGTTTGCGCCGCCCATGCTTTACATGGATATTTTAAAGTCTGCGTTTTGAGCATACATTTGATTTGATACACCATTCGTTTAATCAAATCTACATTGGAATACCACAAGCTTTCTAATAAACTGCAATATTGGATGACTTGACTAGGAATATCCAGATTTCGTCAATATGGACTTCAAAACATCAAGAACATTAAGGAAAATTCTTATGTTGTACCTTACGTAACAATATTTACATTGAAGAATTGAATTATGCATGAAGATGAATGAAGAATATCCTTTGTACAATTGGAATACCATCTCAAAAATTTGTAAACTTAGCTATTCAAAAGATCATTCACCGAAACTGACCCGTCATGTTTTAGAACAGTTTTATAAAGGTAGGATGTATTTCTACCATTTAGTTGAATTCTGCAACGGTGAATAAATATCAATAAAAGTCATAAGAGAAAGTTGTATCATAGACGTAAGACAATGTTTTGTACAAGACTGCTGAACCAAAAGTATTTTTACCAGAAAAATTGGAAAATAGAATGAATACTCCCTGGAAGTTTAAAGATAGGAAATATTTTATAATATAAATAATACTAAAATCTAAGTATTTCATTGATATGCCACAACGTTCCACACACTGCCATAAAGCAGCAGGCAGGCAAGACAGATCTACAGCACGTTTTAATCAACGCGAAGTGTAACACACAGTGCATTTAAGAAATCATGTACAAAATTATTCATCATTTTCAACGAATCATCTCGAAGAATGAAGTGGATTGGAGAGCGGATAGATTACGAGAGACAATTTCCAGAATTCAGCATTGAACCAAGAAGTGTGATCCAAAAAGCTGTAATTCGAGGATCCATGGGTTACAACGTGAGGCACCTGATGTATTTCTGTAAAATATATGTGAAAAAAAGAGGAAGGAAAGAAGTGAAAAACAAGAGTGTTTAACGAAATCAATATGCGCCTAGATTCGTGGGATTCGCAAACATATATAAAAAAAGCAGTCCCACGTCTAAAAGTGTTCACACTGAACACTTTTCAAAAGGCCACTTACGATGACACTTTCTAAGAAAAATACAGAAAAAATGGCTTTGAAAAGCAACAAAAAAATAAAAATAAAAAAAATTGTAAAATAAGAAATGTGTAATAGGTCAAGTGAACCATCAAAAGCAGCAAGTGTCTTCCATCGACGTGCAATATTAAATCATTATTCCACAAAATTCAAGTTACTGCTCTACAACTTGCTGCTGTCATGTAACTGAAGCTACCGTAAATGGAAAACCACTCAAGTTTTGCAGTATACTCAAAAATCGTTAAACATCGCTGATCAAAAAATTATACGTACTTGAAATCGCAGTGCGATATGTGATATGTGAATGCTATATGAGCATTGATCTTGAATCAATGGTATTGTAAAAAAATACAATGATAAAGCAAATTATTCGGAAGACCCAAACTAAAACCTACACAAATCCAAAATAATCTTTCATTTTAAAACTGCGTTAAATCTCTGAGAGGATGACATTTAAGAAAAAAAATGTTACATCACACATTTTGCAAAAATAAGCATAAGTTTTTACGAATATCTACATGTGAAAATGAAACATCGAACACTCCTCCCTTCACCATTTACGACAAATGTGATGTTGAAGATTGAGCAACTGCATTTTGAAGATTCATTAATTATACATCCCGCCATGAGATACATGATTCATAGATACAAAAACAATCTGATTACCCAAAGACAAATCACATTTTTACAATATCTGCCTAGTACCTATTATCACTTAACCAAATAACTGATAACCACATTGTTCATTACAAGCATCCACTACAAATATTCTAAACCCCCCTCCCCGAAAATTTCCCAAAACTATCGAAAAATTGTAAAACCCATTTAAGTTTGGAACCTTTGTTACTTCACTTATCCCATGAAATCCCTCTGCATCCTATTTCCTTCAGGGCCCTTTTCAGGGCCCGCAAATGATTCTATGCAAAGAACAATCGCAACTATCACGTTGTGTGACCCGCACATAAGTGCAAAATCTGTCCTTTTAAGGACAATTCTACACATCTGTTTGGAATACACAAACGAAATTCATCCAATTTTGGACTTCATGTGAAGGAAGAGAGGCAACGCTGAAGGAAGAGAGGCAACGCTGAAGGAAGACTAACCGATGGCCTGGTGTTTTCTTGTCTAACAATAAAAACTTGTCGAACTTGAGACCTGGTCCACAAAACTTTACTTCAACCGAGTGGTAAAGTATAAAATTTTCACCGTGGAATATCAAAGGTAATGTATTTTTTGAAAGCTATGGAGATAAAAATGATAAAATTTTGGACATTTCATGTCGGTTCAGTTAGTACAAGAAAAAGTTTGACAACAAGGTTTTTAGCTGTTGGTGAAATCTGGAAAACTGGGAATTGTCAGGGAATTTGTACGCATCTGTAAAACCGGAAAATTTCGCGGAATTTGGATATGTGTCCTAAAATTTTTGTATTTTTTCCACGCTAGTGTACAATTCTTTGAAATGTAGAAAATTACTCTCCTTGAGACAAGTGAGATGGTTAGTGTGAAAAGGGTATGATAAAAAATATCGCCTTTGGATGAATTTTAAGCATTGATAAATTGATGCTGAGCACTATGTAAAATTTATGAAAAATATAACCAAGTACTAAAAACAATTAATACCCTCAGATTGGTGTTTCTACCTTCATGTTTCGAAAGAAGGGCGCATCCTAATCATCCGTTAGTTTCTTAAAATTGGAGTATTTATCGATATAATTGGTAAGTGATTTTAAAAAAAATTTAACTGTAAAAAATTGGATTATTTAACTTACGATGGAGACATCTGATGTTTAATTTTTAACTAATTTTCCTGAAAAAAGTGAGTTTATTAGAGAAGTTAGGTTGAAATCAGTCCTGGAAAATATCTGTTTTTGTCTGGAAAATTGGGAAATGTCAAGGAATTTGACCTATCATTGACACTACATACTGAATATAGTATTTATTTTTTACTTAATTTCACATGTCTACAACGTCAAGAACAATTCTCAGATTTATGTAGTTTTGGTACTTGCTAGATCAATGTATATCCAAAGCGTGTTACAAATAAGGAAACAGACGTTTTCCACCATATCATATCTGAAATTTGAAAATTATGTTACTCAATAATTTGAAATTATACGCTTTTAGTATTTGACAAAGATATTTCCTCGAGACATAACTGTACATGCCGGGCTGTGTCCCACTTTGATATTCTATAGCATAGGGAGTTGGAACCTGTTTGAAACTTCCAGTTCCTACTACATACATCGTCAGTGGCTACAAGAAGACTCGTATACAGCAGAGAATGTGTGGACTTTGCAAGCAGCTGAGCCATTGCGAAACGACGCAAAACTTGGATCTACGTGTATGCTTTTCGCATATAAAATGGTTGTAAATATATTTGGTCAGAACAATAAGAGTAAATGTTTTTATGAATACATTCAGAAACAAAAAATATACGATGGTAATAAATTCACCCAAAACTTGGGTATTCTTGTTTCTCATAGTTGAATATTCCCCTTGTTTTTTTTATACATGTTGTGACAACTGATCAAACTCAGTTAGGAATTTAGGTCATAGTTTTGTTTTCCTCCATTTGGGATAAGTGATTAACCGTTTGTAATTACGAGCACAATCAATGTTGGAAAAATATCTATCGGTATACAGAAACATACTTGTTCCAATACAACACAGCTGCATTGATCAAAAACTCGTTTCAAGCCTGAAAAGTGTTTGATCACTTTCACCTTTCACGTATCTGACTAACGCCAACTAACGCTCGTGGTAGAACAGTTGCTTACACAGCATGTAATAAGATATTAAAAAACGTTGCAAGTGGTGCCGTAATTTTTGATTCGTACATTCACGGTTAATGTGTTTGTTTCACAGTAAATTTTACTGGTAATTCAGCTTAGATCAGTCGTATCCACATTTCCGCGATCCTTCTTCTCTTTGTGGCTATGCATCCAGCATGTGGCCACAATTCCGTGGTTTTTATTCGTCATATGGCATTTTCAGTCGTCAGTCTGCGTAATGAATTTATTCCTGGGAATAATCTGCAGGAAACAGCAAATGAGTAAGAGATAGAGACAGAGAGAGAGAGAGAGAGAGAGAGACTGGGTAATGCGTAAGACTGACAATGAGAAGGAAGCAACGATTAGTTCCGGCTAGTGTCAGCTGGAAGGGGAAAAAGTAAGTTGATAGAACTGTGACATGACGTCCCAACGCCGTTCTGCGTAGGTTTCCATGATTCTATCTGGAGTCCGAATGGGGAAAACCCGAATGAGTGTAGAGCGTACGGCGCATATTGATTGCTCAAACGTATTTTGGGAAAGATAGGAACTCAGTAGATTAATCGGTTTTCAATGTTACTTCAAACTTTATTGGGCCCGATTAATTTCATGGAATAATATTTGGGTACTGAAAAGCGGTAGAAAAAACTGAGTGTAGATCTTAATCGGTTTGAGTAATTTCTTTTAACCTGCAGAAGTGTTTCTTGGTGAGATCTAGATTGTAAATATTGATGGGCTCTATAACAAACTGTTGACTGAATATACTCTTCAGTCAACGAACGAACAATGCTACATATTGCACACAGCATTATCATTCCATTCACTGACGTCATACACGCGGGGACAATTAGTTTAAAAATCAGACTGGTCAGTAGTATGTAAGACCGTGGTAGCAACCTACCACCAGTAACTGTTATAGCGACTGTTGCTTATCATATATTCGGAATACTGATATCTTACTTTTTTTTTTAATATTCACTGATATCAGAGTGTCAAATAATGATTTCAAACGAACGGCACACGGGAAATGTGGTGAAATGATCTTCGGTAAGAATATTCGACCAATCCTTTCACGGATCCCTTCACAGCTCCATTTTCTCGATAATTCCTACCTCCTAGCCAATAGCCGAAGCCATTTCATCGACGCGCTGAAGCAGTCGTTTCGTAATTGGCTGGTACCAAATTAGAGTGCACGGTGCAGTTTCATTCGCGATGGAGAATGATTAGTTGTAAAAGGCACTGGGTTGATATTTAACGAATAAATAATAAAACGTTAGATCAACGATTTAAACTTAAATCATTACAAGTTTATCTGAGAATTTATTTGCTGTTTACGGAACGAAGATTTTAATGCGCACGCGCTCTCTACGGTGAATTCCACCATACACAACCCAAGTCTTCTGGACAACACGTAATTGTAAATTTTTTGTTGGATTCGATTTGTACCAGAGAACAAAATTAATTCGCGCTGGACGTTTCATGAAAAGACTGAATACATTATTTGTACATATTAATTTTGCTAACTAAATTTGATCACAGACATTTAATGAAATAACTAACCATAGGTGCTTGACAGATTACCCAAGAAGTAAAAAAAAGCATTTTTACGAACAACAATGGAATGTTATTACATTACATTTCATTTAGATTTGTAACTACGTTTAAGGTTAGCAACATTTCAAACTTTCCAGTGCGTATCTAATCCTATCTACATGTGACTCCATAATGTTGCAAGCTACAGAATGCTTCAAATGAATTTTGATATCTAATGTACTCTTGCAAAGGATAGAATTATATTATTACATTCAACTAAAAACTCCAAACTTCTTTTAGAATATGTATGCTTTATTTTTGCAGAATCCTCACCTCTTCTAGAAACTAAAGTGTTAGAATGGCTCAAAGATCACCAATTAAGAATCCGCCGAGTACTAAGGCACTGCAATTTCATCAAGTAGAAAAACAGGAAAGCCAGCACTCTGAATCACCGTCACCCAATCAAAGGGTACTCATTTTGTCAACCCCTGTCAAGCTGAAAGATGGTACTGTGAATATGAAGCAACGAACGATACCGCTTAGAGTTGATAACAGTCAGCTTATGATAAAGGCTGGAGAAAACAAAAGCAGAGTTGTTTCATTGAAGCGAAATCACGAAGCAGTGCCGCTGGCTTTGCCAATAAATCAGCTGAACCAAAAAACACCAACTTTTGTAAAGAACGAAGTTGGTCAAGTGATGGGCAAGCTTATTCCGCTTGGAAAATTTTCTAACATTAGTCCAAATACATTGAGTCCTGCCAATCCTACTCCTGCTTCTGCTTCTACTTCACCGATTGTTTCAGATATTGGTGTTAAAAATTTAAGAAATGAAATGTCCAAGCAAAATACGAAGTCAAAGGGGTACAAATTGGTTAAACTAGATGAAAAAGTAATTGGAGCAAACGCTGCTGCAGCTGAGAAATTTGAGGAAATTTTGAAATCAAAACAAAAAACAAATACTAGCTCTACATGTCAGGTGGCTACTAAACATACTGCGACAGCTTCGCCAACGGTAGTTACACGAGTGAAAAATGCTGAAGATCAATTGATAACCATAACAGATGATAAGCCAAAGAAACAAGTCCACTTGGTCCTGAAAGGATATGAAAATATTGCCAGTATTGGTCAAACTGGAACCAATATTAAACTAATTCCGTTAGAACAATGGGGAATGGATACAAAGCTGAATTTTTTGAAAACTCAGTCAAGAAGCTCATTTATTTCGCAGCCAAAAATAGTGGATGTGAGAAGTTGTGCTATAGATGAAATAGACGGACTAGGTGACTCACATTTTGATGACAGTAAGTTGAATCATCACTATGACAAAGGGGACTTTGATAGCGATGACGTATTGGAAAAAGATCCGTTGGACATTGAAGGTTTGAGCAAAGAGACCAGTTCATTTCATTATTTGTTAGATAAAAATGCGGAAGAAGATGATAATGACTCGCCGAATGCACTGGAAATGAAAAAACTTAACACAATAGATGTAATTGATTTCGAATGTAACACCTCGGCAATGGGGGGTTTGAGTGATGTCCAAATTGCTACTTTGGTGAAAAATAAAAATACGAGCAGCTTCAAATTAGATAATCAACTAAATCCCGAAAGTAATTATTGTCCAAAGAAAAGCAGTGATCTTTTGGAAGATTCAACCAATTGTTCAGCATCGAGTAAAATAGCTGTGAAGGGCACGAAGGAACATAATCCTGTTATTGATGGTTTGACTGAAAAGAGTAGTAAAGACGACATACGATTTGAACAAAAGTATGCCGATTATGAAAATCTGTGTAAACAATTTCGAATTAATCAACATAACGTTACGTCCAGAGAAACAGAAATGTTGTCCTATATCCACAACCTAAAGAAAAAGCTTTTTCGATTTCAGAAGAATAGATATCAAACATTGGCCGCTATCGAGCAAAGAGAATATCTTGGTATCAGTAATCTATCGACTATTCAAAAGCGATTTATAGAAACACAATTGAGGAATTCTAACAAGACGTCTAAAAAACCAAGGTTTACTAAAACAGATATAGTTATGGCTAGGGATATACTTAAGGCAACTGGTCCGAGGGGTTACAATAATTTGAGAAAACTTTTCTCCCTTCCTGGCATAAGCATTATTGTTAAAGGAATTTCTAAAACTTAAAGACAAGTTGAGTTTGCGAAATTATTTGGGATACAATGAGAGATAAACCCCAGAAATGTTGGTAAAAAAAGCCTGATTGTAAACAGTAAAAGATTTTATCCAGAGGGATAATCCGAGATCAAGATGTTTTAGAGACTGAATTACCACTGAAGAGTAACTAATGTAATTCTAATTTCAAAATTGCACTATATTTTAATTATTTAATTACGTTCTGTGACCTTAAAGTGTTCAAAACTGTGACAGTTATGAAATTACACAGTCTAATTATTCTATAATCACTTGATTTAAAACTGCAACTGAAAAGTCTTTTACGGTTTGAACGTTGGACTTTGTAATATTATCAATTCCATAATTATGGCATTGTACTTTTTAATTTTATTCAACACGTTTGTTAGCTAAATATGAACCAATTAGAAGGCCATGAGTATTTTTTACGTGCAATAATTGACCGTTAAATTAGTTTAGTTGTATGTATATGACATGCATGAAAATTGTATAAATGTAACTATGCAAGGAGTATAATTTGCGTTTAGAGAAATTGTTATGTATACTCATAATAATGAATAAAATCCGTATCATATCGATATTCTCGAGTATCACCTATACATGGGTGTAGTCGCAATTGAAAAGTTGAAGAGCTCAAATAAATGCACAAATTACACTCTGGAATTTTTTCTGAGTGACTGAATATTTTTTCAATCACCATCCTTCATCATGACACTTAATACAGCTGTAAATTGAAACAGACACCTATTTGTAAAAACATTAATCTATAACTTGAAATTAATGTATCCACAAATTTTTAGAATCTCAGCTAATGGTATTGAATTATACAAATAAAAGTTGAAATTTTAATGGTACGTACATACATCTCATTGAATTAACTTGGCATCAACTTATTTTGATACTCAATTGAAAATGAATAAACAATCAATCTTTTAGTGGAATTCAGGAATTTATAATTTCAGAACTGAAAGCTGTCATCATATGCGACGTAATTCAACTGCATGTTGGCGCGAAACTTTACGCTTGTTATTTTTGTCCAATTTTCAACACTAGTTAGTTAACGAAGCACTGGCCTACATCACTGGCTAGACTCTACAGAAACCCAGAATCAGAACCACGGACGTGGAAATAGTGAAATGATGTAGTTATTAGCTTGGTTATTCAATGCTAACCTACTGTTCTTGATACCAGTAACTTGTTATTCAATTTTTTTAATCTACGAATTCCCGTTACGGTGGTTCTATTGTCTGGCCGCAACTTTCGTGATGTAGCACACAACGTAATATGGCCGCTACCTCGGTTTTACAACTGAAATGTATTATAAATATTTCAGTGGGTTTCCTCTCACGTCTCTAGCAGCTCGACAAATCTATCCCGTGGATGTGAGCTTGGATAGGAAATCTTGATTCTGATCAGGAAGTAGATATTGCGGCAGGCATGGTGGTCACCTCTCTATTTGTAAACCTTGTAAACTCAGGCAAGTAACGTTACTTAAAGTTGCCTTAGATTTACTTCCACATGCAATTAAGTTATAAATCAATACTTCAGGATCCGGTAAGTGTAGAGCGATAAATTCAGCTTGATTTTGTTATTTTTTTAATCCATTAATTCGACTAGCTTTGGATCACATTCCTGCATCTAATGTAAGATGCATAGTGTACATGGTCTACTGTATTTAACATGGCGTCATGCGGCGTAAAAATAAACAATAATTCTTTACGATTTTCAGGCTCACAACGATGAATAAACGCCGTCGAACTTCGTCCGTTGCAAGTCGTGGTACTGAGGATGATCCCGACGACGTACAACCGGAACCAACGAAACGACGACGAAAATTAGATCCGGTAACATTGCCCTGTCATTTTCTGATATTACGGACGCAATCTATAAACAATAACTTATTGATTCAATTCATACTAATATAATAGAATGGGAAAAAACTTACAATGGTCGGCAGATTGTTGTAGATATGGCTCTGAAGATATACTTAAAATAATTTCAAATTCGGAGACCTTGTAAATGCAAGTTGATCCATCTGCGAAAGACAAATGAAATGACAAAAATATCTTTGTGAAACTTTCACACAAACATACTTGCAACTTGGTAGAAATATTGCTTCCCTTTCTAGTAATTATATCATCGAATTTAGCTGTATTCATTCAACACTTTCCATTGATATCTTGCTTCTTGTAAAGTTGGATTCCAATTTGAATATGCGATGCCGTTGTATTATAGGTTGGATTAGCCAAATTTCAATTAGAGATTTATCATTGCAGAGTGATCTTTGCCAGCAGCTATATGATGTTCTTCGTAATCAAAAAAGAGAAGATGGAACACTGTTGTGTGATGCTTTTATTCGCGTACCAAAACGCAGACAGGAACCTGGTTATTACGAAGTTGTTACAAATCCAATTGATTTGTTGAAAGTTCAGCAAAAGCTCAAAACCGATGAATATCGAGATATGGATGATTTGGCAGCTGACATTCAACTTATGGTTAATAACGCTAAAGCTTTTTACATGGTATGTATTTTTTCCAAATCAACAACTCGTAATTGAATTTGATGGTTAAAAGCAATGAATTAGAACAAAGATTGATTTATTACCTAGAGCTAAGCAATCGATTTACATTTTGATTGCCCGTAAGGTAAAACTGCTCATAGTTACAGTTTATCCTGTTTATTGATATAGATATAATAATGCGGTAACTTTTGACATTTTGTCCAGCGGACTTCTCCAGAGTACAAAGATGCAACGGAATTGTGGGAATTATGTCTGAATACTAAAAATCGGATAATGGAAGAATATGAGGATTCTGAACCAAAGGGGAAAATAATTCTTAAGGTTGGCAGACTGGTAAGATAATGCAAAAAACACGTGAGTTATATATACAAGAAGCTTAATATTAATATGTCCTTTATCAGGCACGGAAAGTAACAACTCGTCAGGATGACGCTGAGGACACTTCTGAAAGCTCTACCAACCCTGATGAAGAGTCTATGCAACCATATGAGGATTTGTTTGCTGCGGTCATGGCTGCAACAAATCCACAAGACAATAACAGACCACTACATATTCCATTTCAATTGAAACCTTCCAAGAAAGTTTGTATTTTCACTGAACATTCCAATTTTGTTGTTACAAATTTTATGTCTATTTGAACTTTTCATTTTCTCGTATAGTCAACGAATGTGGTTGCAATATGAGAATTGTGATGTTCCATTACGCGCCAGGAAAATTGCAATAGAAATACACATTTTACTGCTTCATAAATTACCTGAAATTGAATAGTGTGAAATTTAATTTGCAGCTGTACCCTGAGTATTATGAGATAATTGAGAATCCAGTGGATTTGAAGACAATCGCACGCCGGATTCAAGAAGGAGCGTATGCTGGACTGATTGAAATGGAAAGAGATCTCATGCTCATGTGTCGCAATGCTTGTCAGTTTAATGAACCAGGTTCTCAAATATACAAGGATGCTAAAATGTTGAAAAAGATAATCGTTTCTGCAGCTAAAAAACAGGAATCTAGCGCTACTGGTATGGTACCAAAGCTCACTTCTACTGCAACTTCTACTAGAAGTAAAAGAGGAAGAAGTGCTGGCCAGTCCCTTGTAGCAGTGACTGCTGCACTTGCAGATGAAGATGAAGATGAAAGTGACGACGAAGAGGAGGAAGCTAATGACGGAGAAGAGTCTGACAATCCACAGTGGCAGTTATTTCAGACCATAAAAACTGCCCCAAACAGTCAAGGTGTGTTTCGTTTTGTTTCAATAAAGGTAGAATATCTTCAAAAATTAACCTCGAGTTGTGAATATAGGTTTCTTGATTGAAAATCTTTTGCTAGTAAATTAACTTATTTATGTATGTGATATTCATTTATATGAGTGAAAGTGGTGAATTAGACAATATTTTATTTTGGATCTACAGGCGTCCGGATGAGTGAATACTATTGGAAATTACCATCTAAACGATTATATCCTGATTATTACAAAGCAATAAAAAATCCAATATCACTATATCAAATACGGACTAAAATAAAGGTGAGATACAAAAACCCATGTAAAAGGAACATTTCTTACAATTCCAATGCATGTATCGACTGACGATTTGATATGCAAAAACATCAATAAATGAGCTGACACATATTAGTTTGTTCAACTTACATACATATATGGATTTCTTTCATAGAAGGGGGAATATGGCACTGTCAGTGAGGTTGCAGGTGATATGAATATCATGTTTGAAAATGCTAAAAAGTATAACGTCCATACGTCTCGTTTGTATAAGGTAAATTTGCATTGCAGAAATCTATTTGATTGAAATAAGCAGGAAATAAAATTATATGTTTTCATAGTGTGCCGCCAAGTTACAGAAAATTATGCAAGAGAAGGTACAGGAACTTCTTGAATTTGATCAGGTAAAAATTAACTTTTTTTCTTGTGATTAAACCATATTTTTTTAAATCAGTCGTAAGTTGATAGTTGGCCAAATTGAAAAAGATGATTTAATCTGTTTTCAAATTTATATTTTTTAATTTCTATCTCATCTATGAAATAGATCTAGTTAATCTGATATAATTTAAACCAATTCTTCTAGGATTCAGAATCAGACAGTGATTCAGAGAATAACTTGCAGCAACCCAAACTGATTAAGCGTGCATCAAATGTTTTGACTCGGGGAAAATATAAGGACAATGTGCCATTAAAAAAGAGACTGCATGTTCTTGTAAAGTGTGTGATGGAATACGTTGTAAGTAATTCCAATTTCTCGTGTTCATATTTCTGACAATTAATGTAATACATGATTGGTGAAATTTCAGTGTGAAGATGGTAGGCAGCCTATGCTTATGTTTATGGAAAAACCATCAAAAAAATTATATCCAGATTATTATCAAATTATTCAGGAGCCCATTGATATGTTGGGTATTGAAGCAAATATCAAGGCTGAAAAGTATCAGAATGAAAACGAATTAATTGCGGATTTCAAGGTGAGCAATACGCTATTTACACGTTGTATTAGCAGTTACTTTCGTTTCACGTAAATATTCAAAGTAAAATTTTTAATACTTACAACATGCGAGAGCTCATTAACGATATTTATAGTTGATGTTTAATAATTGCCGCCAATATAATGAAGAAGGGTCTCTTATATATGAAGATGCAAATGTATTGGAAAAGGTTTTGATGGATAAAGTAAAAGAGCTGGGACCCTTACCAGAATTGGTTAAACCAGTGAAATCTGCAGCATCTACACCGACAAGGAATGTAGGGTGAGTAGCTTTGGAAATTTTGTACTATAACAGGTCACACCAATGAATTTACTACTTATTATCATACCTAATGATTTTATTGTATGGTGGAATCCTTTTCCAAAGTTGAAAATATTTCTTGGGTTTTTATAGAAGGCCAAAGAAAGTTGTACCGTTGCATGTGCAAAAATTACGAACAATGTATGATACAATAAAAGACTATCACGATGCTAAGGGCAGACAGTTGTCCCAAATATTCATGAAACTTCCAAATAAAAATGAGTATCCTGATTACTATGAAGTTATCAAACAACCAATGAACATGGAAAAGATTGCCTCATCTTTAAAAAATAATGGATATGATAATCTGGATGACTTAGTATCAGATTTCATTCTCATGTTTGACAATGCTTGCAAGTATAATGAACCGGACTCTCAGATTTACAAGGTTTGAGCATTTTGTATCTGTTATTATATTCTTATTTTTCATATTCAATTTTCCTTTGTTAACTAAATCACTTATGGTACAGGATGCACTGATTCTACAGCGATTAGTGCTCCAAACTAAAGTACAGCTGAGTGAAGATGATGAAAGTGTTCCTGATGTAGCAGCTGCTGTCCAAGAAATATTAGCCACTATATTCACAGCATTATATAACCACCAGGATGAAGAAGGCCGATGCTATTCGGATTCAATGGCTGAACTCCCTGAGCATGATATGGTTGACGGAAAGAAGTATTGAAAACTTTAATAAACAGTTCTTCCCTCAACAGTTTTTTTTTCATTAAAGTATTCAACCTACGTAGAAGTAGATTAGGAAGATAGCTGAATTGTTGTCTTAATGCTGCAGTATTTGGAATTGATAACGTACTTCTTAACAGGGTGAGAGGGCTGTCTTTGGATTTGATAAAGCGTCGGTTGGATAGAGGAGTTTACAAACGATTGGATAGATTTCAAGAAGATGTCTTTTCGTGTTTGGAGAGAGCGCGGAGACTATCCCGTAGCGATTCTCAGCCTTTCGAGGATAGTGTAGAGCTCCAAGCATTTTTCCTGCGAACACGGGATGACGTTACTCGCAGCGGAGATC
The DNA here is from genome assembly GCF_021155775.2 of Neodiprion pinetum. Lineage (NCBI taxonomy): Eukaryota > Metazoa > Arthropoda > Insecta > Hymenoptera > Diprionidae > Neodiprion > Neodiprion pinetum. The sequence continues at coordinate 21,224,331 of NC_060237.1, forward strand.
TCTTGCACTCACCAGCTCTTAACTATACGCTTTTAGATCTCTCTGCTCAAGTTGCTGACTTAAAACGTACCAAACTCCAACAGGAGTTGGCGCTACCGCAAGAAGAAGAGAGCTGCGATGCTGTTGATGTCAAGGTGAATACCCTTTTCCAATTGTCCTAAATCTTGGAATTGCTACTTTTGATATGTAGGTGAGACAATGAAAGATAATTAATATTAACTGTGGATTACGTTTAGGATGTCGGTAATGCTAGCAGTGTTGGTGGTAATAGCATTGGCGATGGAGGTGCAACTATGAGTTTCAACCAGGAAGTTTACAGAGCTGGTGATTTTGCGTATGTAGAGCCCACAGAGCGAGGCATGGAATTGAGTGTTATACGGATAGAACGTCTATGGACTAATGCAGAGGGTCAACAAATGTTGTATGGAAATATATTTTATCGACCAAGTGAAACGTACCATGTTGCCTCAAGGAAGTTCATAGAGAAAGAGTTATTCAAAAGTGATTCCCACCTTGCAGTACCATTGTCCAAAGTTGCAGGACGATGCTGTGTCTTGAGTGTAAAAGATTATTTTAGAATGCGGCCTGAAGGTTTCCCTGAAAAAGATGTGTATGTATGCGAATCACGGTATTCCACAAAGGCGCGAGCATTTAAAAAAATCAAGGTGTGGAACTTTGATCCGGATCATCTGAAATTAGTTCCTAGGGAAAGACCTTTAGAGCCTAAACGTGTCGTTTCTGTGTACAAAGAACGTCTTGAAAAACATAAAGAAGAAATAGCAGAACTCGAAGAAGGCGAGAAGCTAATTGAAAAAGAAAAACCGGTAAGAGACTTGGATTAACTGAATTCCAATTTAGAATACATTATTCAATTCTTAAGTGTACTAAGTTTTACTGAGAGAGCTCTTATCAACAAAGTGGCTTTGGTCATTTATCTTCATTTATCTTTATGATGCCTTGTTTGCACTTGGAAGATTATTACTCATCTGCAACCAACAACTTTTTTATAAAAATTGAATAAGTTTTTACACAAAACATTACAATGAATTGAAAAATATTGATCTTTGCAACAGGATTGTTGCTACATAAATTTATCTTATGCAACTTGACGAATTTCATGCTTCAATTTAGACACGTATCCATACAACCTTATCTAATCTAACTCACATTACAGAATGTGATAACGTTCAATCCAGACGACACAGAAAATACATATTATGAACAGTATAATACTTGCGTGGGACCTATCAAAACGGGTGACTTTGTTTATGTGGCAACGGATGGAGGTAGACAGCAAATCTCACAAGTCGATGCTCTATGGTCGACAAAAGAGTGAGTATGTTATATTTGCGCCTATAATATCATTAATGATCACGGACACATATATATGTGTAACAAACATGCCAGTCTCTGGAGAATTCTGAAGTACATTTAACATTTTTCAGTGGAAAGTGTTTTTTCAAAGGTCCATGGCTTTTAATGCCCTCAGAAATTCCGCATGCTCCTACAAAATTATTTTACAAACAAGAATTGTTCCTATCTACCGTGGATGGAACACATCCGATAGTTGCGATCGTTGGCAAATGTGCTGTACTTGATTACGGGGAATATGTATGTAGTAAGTATTCCTTTAATTTGCTTGTACCATCTAGTGGCAAAACCAAGGTGCAACAGTAACGTTGAATGACTGATCAATATTCATTCTTGAGGCAAATGTTGAATTTTTTTTCATCAATATTATTATTACTTTAGTATTGATGTATTATTCACTAATATTGAATATTTTTAATGAGACCTCCATTATTATCATGAAATAGGTAGACCAACAGAAATTCCAGAAGATGACGTTTTTATATGTGAATCTACATATGATGAAGTGAAAAATTTAATGAGAAAGCTTGGCCCAGAAGGATTGAAGAAATTCAATCATAGTTCAGTAGTGACGGACGACGAAATCTATTTCTTTCGGAGGCCAATTAATCCACCTAAAGTAAATAATCGTTTTGAATAGCATATAATTAAATTTTTACAAATTATATGCACATTAGTAATTATGAGAGTATTGAAACTGTGGAACTTTAAATATTTGTATGTCCGCAACTAACTTCAGATCTATATGGCTTTGCATGTGACATGTGTGTTATAGGTGCCAAGTGAGGTGGCTCAGGCTCAAATCCAAGTCAAGGCAGTTATACCTGCCACAGCTCATTTTGAAATGGTAATTAATAACTGAGTTAATACAGCGTGGTAGATAATAGACGAAAGATTTTTAAATATGTGCATGTTTCTCTTTCGTTCTGCCACAGAGTAAAATTATAAGCTCATGCTATCGAGAGATTTAAATTATTACACTGATTTCCATACAGATCCATAAAGTTTTCAATTTTTAGTTAATTAAACTGAAGTTCCAATGAAGAACATTTGGAGCCTGTGTAAGAAAATTATCTCACTGAATCAAATGTTGACTAAATTTAATCGCTAGAATAATATTTCTTTGAAGAAATGTAGACTGTGGCATCGGATTATGCCAAAAAATATCGTGTCCTGACATGTCTATAGCATGATTATACATTATTCTGTGTTTATGCATGTTTCTCTTTTCATGCCGGCATATTTGCATTTTTGTTTTTTATTACTCGCAATGTTTGTTTCTCTAATTTTACTCAACTGTGTAAATATTCATATCTGTTAGCATAGGTCTAAGTTACATTACGATAGATTTTTCTCTCAAAATTTAGTGACAATTTCCATTTGACGTTTCTTAATGAAAATTTAATATTCACAAATCACATTTGTCTATTCAAATAATAGATACTAACTGTACATACCTTGGATTTCTAGGACACCTTGAAAGATATAACAACAACTTATTGATGACATAATATTCTACTTCAATAAGAGATGAAGATTATACGCATGAGTTGATAAGTCGGGTTTAAGGAAATACTGTGTAACTTGCGTTGTTGTCTAGTCTCGAACTTTCAACCACTTCGAAATTCAGTCAATTCCCGTGTTTCCGTGTAATAATGATACTGCAAATGCAGACTTTTATATCAATAGAGTACTTCAAAGGCGTCTTTAACATTACAAGTTGATTGAGTTTTATAATTGATATTTTGAAATGAACTCTTAGTATTTACAATAATACGCATATTATCAATTTTCCACGTTAATGTGTGCTTAGATTGAAATCTATGGATTCTCTTAAGCAGTGCAATCCGTTTATATATTGTTTTCACACAGGTTATATAAATTTTCCGAGTAATTAATCCACCATTAAGTCTCATCATTTTGGATAAAATTTGTCTACCTTCGAGTATTACAGTGATATGGCTTTAACTTTGACATTTAGATATACATAATGTGCATCAAAAATAATGGTAATCAAATAATGCTGCATTTATCTAATTACTCCTTATCCTGAATTAAAACATCTGTTTGGAGAGAACTGATAAAAAAAAAACTTTTAGAACCCATTGAACACGGATTAAATTTCTGGTTACAAAAATAGCTCATGGCAATAGATAATTTAAGATAATATAACGTAAATGGTATAGGAAGCATCACCATTACTGCCGAAACTGGAGTCCGATGTATTAAACATGGGAGTCGGATTAGGAGTTGGAATAGGAGTTGGTGTAGGAGCTGGGGAGGACAGCATGGATGCCGGCGGACCGCCGTCCGTTGGCTCTGCTGAAGCTCAACCGATCCTCACAAACGTTCAGACACCTGTTTCTGCAAAAAAGGTACACTGTGTACAGAATCACTAGCCTAATGATTTTTTATCTATTATATTCTTAATTTCATATTATTTTCATTTACAGAAATATGCCAGCATATTTTTTCGTTTTGCACTATTTAATTGTTTTCTTATGTACTTAGATCGACGAATAGTTATGTTTCCCTTAAAAGGTGTACCAAGCAATGTTTATTTGTAAGACGGTGACATTATAATTTGTGTTTTCTTCTGTTTAGAAAGCCACTGGTAAGAAATTAGTTACGGGCTATATTTTGTATTCGAGTAAAATGCGAACGCAGATTACACAAAACAATCCCGAATCGTCGTTTGGGGAGATTAGCAGAATTGTTGGCAACGAGGTACTTATTTATTTTTTATTATTGGTTTTTGGTTTGTTCAGAGGATTCTAAAGAAGATGTCATTTATACTTTTAACTATAATATGGTGACCGAGCTGGCTGTAACTGCATTTATTCCGGATAAAAAAAATTTTCTTTGAATATACATAACAATAATATTTTTAATTTCATATATAGTTACAAAAAGACCCAAGTATCAACTCAAATCTAATCCTGATGGAATACTTCTCAAAATTGATTATCTGATTGAATGCTGTGCATGATGCTGATAATTATTCAACGTAAAGTATGCCTGTACCATTTATAAGGCATTGGATTTTTGTACTTTCTAGAGAAGTATTACTCGATTATTTTACGAATGGTTCTACAGTATTATTAAAGAAGGCATACTATTATTTCTTAAACGGGACTAAAAAATTGTAGCATTAGAATTTATATCTGTCATTTATGTGGGACCTGATCATGCACTGGTCGAATGTTTACTTGTAATTGCAGATCAATTGGAATTCTGATCTTTTTAAATTGGTATCTTCACTTTACATTGAGTTACCTCATCATCTTGACATTATTTAGTATTCATATTACATTTTAAATGCGTTCTGAATGGTCAATAGTCGTACTAATACAGATATCGATTTTATTAACTTCAAGATAATAAGTTTAAATTTGATCGAATGTGTATTACATATTATAAAATTACTCTGTTATTGAGATTTATTTCTATAAGAAGTTCACAATTAATTATGTGCAAATAGCTACTTCAGCAAATGATGTGCTGCTTGCGAAATTAAGAATTATGATGTATAGGCTTGAATTAAACAGGTTTGTGTTTTCTTGCAAAGGTTACATACAAAGAACAGCTGGAGGGTTCAATTAGGTGCAATATGGTTGTATCCTTAGAATTTCTAGACGTCCATCTATCTAATTTTGTAGCTCAATTTCATGGTTTCTAGATCATTCAGTTCCACTGCTCTAAAGTTATATTTCTTATGCCATTTAGCATTATCCATTCAATGACTATTATACTCCATCTGTATGCGACTAGTGGCTTTTCTAAAGCCATTTATATTGTACGAATCATGCGGTGCTCACTCTCTAAGGTCGTCATATTGAGTTTATATTTCATTAAATATAGGGAAATTGCTGTCAAATTATTAATGGTTCTGGGAAATTCTATCAGTTTCTCACTTAAAAAGAAGAAGAATATTTACGCTATGATCATGCCGATGATAGTAGATCTTGATGCATTCTCACCATTGTAATAAAGCAATCAAATTCCCAGTGAAATTGCAGTTGAACAAAAATTCATGATTAATTTTCTTGTATTGTACTGAAATAAACTTGAAAGGTACGTATGGACACATCTTCTTTGAAGCCTCGTAGGTTTTTCTGGTGGTTTACTCCTATCGACTAATAAGTCAGCTCAATACATAATTTTTAGCTGCAAGATCACTGGAAAAACCTCAATATATTACAAAAAATGGAAACTAGATTAGCGTGGCATTTTACTTTATAGTGGAGGAAGCTGCCTGCTGGAGAGAAGCAGGCATGGGAAGAACGAGCAATCAAAATGAACGAAGATGGAGGACAAACTGGTAGCAAACCAGTCACTATCGTAGGGGTCGGTCAACAGCCTGACCAGGTTTTTGAATGTTGCTGGGATGGATGTGACTGGCAATTTGAAGACATGACTGACTGCATTGATCACTGTATCGCTGAACAAAATGGTCATGTGCAGGCATCTTTTGCAAATGCTAGTGCTGGTATGTTTTCAATTTTTTTTTTAAATCCTAGTAGCTTACACCTTGAAGTATTATATTTATTTCAACATATTCAAATGTTTGCTTTGCAATCCTGTTAGTTTTTTTATTTTCAAACTGTAATAATGAAATTCCCTGGTAAAAACTAATGTTTCCAGTAATAAATTCGTAATAATAGTAAATGTTATGATATTCTGGGTGATGCAATTGATTTTGTATTACAGATGTTGAGTTTCAATGCCAGTGGCGTGGATGTGGCAGGACAAAAAAATCTGTGCCTCCATTCCCAAGTGTACAGCGACTTGCAAGGCACGTCAAAGAAGTTCACATTCTTAAAAGCAATGGACGAGTTGTTCCTCCGGCAGAAAGGAGCAAGTAAGCATTATCTGCATTCTATTTTTATAGTATTACTAAACTTGACTGTAGAAAATTGTATAATTCCTGATAAATCACCGATTCGTGTCAAACAACTACTCTTAGTAAAGTTGCTTACGTCTACACATGATATTTCATGATTGAAGTTATTGTTTTTCAATGTTCCAGAAACTATATGGCTTCCAAGGGTCCAACAATACTTCCGCCAATGGAAACTGGTAAGAAAGATTATTCTATATTTCAAATTGCATGTGTAATTAAGTATTTTTAACTCAATTATATATATAATTATAACTTTACTACAGAAACCTTAGCAGCTGCAACACAAACAAGTGTTATCCCTACTGTTAAACAGCCAGAACCAGTATTTATTACGGTACCACCTCGACCAAGCCGCGTGTTGCATTCTGACGCTTATTTGAGGTACATGTATATTAAAATAAAATTATTGCTAGAGATTTTTTTTCCTTTGTTTTCAATAGAAAGTTTTGAAATATTTCGTTTTTCCAGATATATCGAAGGTCTGAACACTGAAAATCGTTATATATCAAATTGGGATAAGCAAATGAACGCCAATGCCGAAAACACACAAATTCCAGATGTTGCCAAGTTGCCCGCAGAGTGGCTAGGTAACGGTGTAGGTAATCACGGGAATGTTGTCAATGCCTTATGGACACTCAGAGATATGATGATGCGCGACGTACTGGCCATTAACAAATCATTATAGTTCATACATCAATACATCAACATATAATACTGCCCAATGATTATGTACTGAAACACAAATGACTATTTTCATGCCTGTCAACACTAGATGCTAATAAACTAATATCCATAATAGCTAATTATCAGTATAGCCAAGTGCCAAATCACAAGGTCTTAGCATTGAAAAATTTTGTAAGTAATTTATTGTTCAACCAATAGGTATGTTTTTCAATTACAATTATGTCTTTTTATGTCACTGTATAAATGCTGACCAAACTTGGAAATTTTATTTGTATGCTGGAGGAAAAGAATATCGACTTGGCAATCACATACAATTTTCAAATTTGAATATACGTTAACAGAAAACCGTAGAAGGGGCTATACTTTTTACGGCATGAATTATTTAACTCGGAAGTTGATTCATCTAACGTTGACAGGTGTCACCATATGAAGTAGCAGTAGAATTATAAGTCGTTTGTCACAAGTACTATAATGTAGGTACATACATAGATAGAATTAAACCTACGATTGGCAGTGACTTTTTTATATCAAAGATTGAGATTGTTATTTGTACTTGAACTTTGGATATACATTTATATGTATCAATCAAATAATACTTCGAACAAATAATATCTAAATCTTAACTCCTCATCTCAAAAATCGGATACTCGACCTCCGTTTTGCCAATCACCCCATTTTGTTGGATCCTTCTCGGCATCACTAATTACCTCTCCAGTGCTTGGATTTGTTTTTACAAGCATGAGGTCAATGAATCTCATGCCTGGGGATACTCCTGCAGAATGACATTTTTTTCTGTTATGACAGAGCTTTTTTACATTATATGAAAATTTTATTAAAAATTGATTCTTATTTACAGTATCTATAACATTATATCATGATTGTTGTTAATTTTTTAACACAGGAACTAAACTTTGAACCGACATTAGATTCAACGTGATATAATATAAAGGACATTGAAGTCGTATGTTTTTCAATTCGACCAATAAATTTTGTATCATTAATTAGTGTAAGATCACCGTTTGTGGAAATTTTAACTATGAACTTCATCCTCATTTAATTATTTACTGTTGCAGTTGACTTACTATCTGTGCTGGATAATATTTATCGAAAATAATCCATTACAATAAATCACTATTTTTAAATTCAAATTTTAGAATTATTACTATTGAAATTATCAGTATGTAATTACGTATTTCATAGAAACCTAGTCCATATCGTACTTGGAATTGGCTCCAACTTGAGCTTTTTACGAAATGCTTGCATGCGCTCGGATGGCACAACCTTGCTGTTTCGATTTTCTTTATCCGATGGAGAAATTCCCACAGTCATGTTTATTCTGCCTAATTGTAAGTGATTATTATTCGTTATTACCAACATGATTTACAAAAATTGATGATGCTCAGCCTTCAAACACAGAGTAAAATTTTAGTCATTAGCATTTATTTACATTGAGTCGAAAAAGATATATTTTACAATTTTGTATTACAGTTATCGCAATTTTTTTGATGACTCATAATTGAATGTTCTTAGTGGTCACCGCATCAATATAATGACATGCCAATTTACTTTTGCTAATGCTTCTAACTTGTTGCCATACAGCTGCTCCACTGAAATTCATTCTTGTAGGCAGCATATTAAATTGGAGAGAACGCAAAAATAGTTTGAAAATTAATCCCACAAATGTAAGAAAGGTGTAATTACTTTGACCCAATCAAAGAAACAAAACAAAGTTTCAGTTATCTAGGATACGAGCAAATATACAATAAGTAACTCGTGCCCAACTTCATATATATGCACTTCGTAGTAAGTGTGCAATCCCAATCAAATGTTTTCATGCGCGTGTGAAGGTATAAGAATGTTGCTTGAATCTAATTTATTCTCTCACAATGCAATGGAATTCATATTTCTTTGATAGGTAGGTTTGTACAGTAACTATTCTGTGCATTTTTACAATTTCTTTGTAAAAATTATTTTATTGCTAAAAGTCTGATACTCGTCCTTTTCGTTCCCAATCTCCATAACGAGTAGGTTCGGGACCGCGAGGTCCACCGACTTCTCCAGTTGTTGGGTTTGTATTATTAGGATGGGGTTCTAAGGGTTCCTTTTCTTGGTATGGATGTTTACCTGCCTCTAGATCCTCCAGTTTACCTGTACAATTTATTCAAAAAATCGATTGTCAACTGGAAATCAGAAATATTTGACAATCCGGTACTTACCTATGGGAGTGCGTTCTCTGAGTTTTTTCTTAAACTCTTGCATCCTAAGGCTTTCCTCATCTGAGCCTGTTTTCCCAGTCGATGACAATCTGGTGGTCGATCCCACTATTTAACATTACACAAGGTTAGTTCGTTTTCTAGACCTTCGTATTTTTGGACACAAAAACACATACTTGCCATTATAAAAGTAGTTCACTCGGGTAGCTAATCTTTTGAATTGGCTCATGTTGTTGGTTGGATTAAGAAAATAATGATATTTATTCCACTATTTGATATTGTACCCTTTACGATTTCTACGACAAGTTCACGATATAAGCACGGACCATGGAGGCACTGACGGAGGTAGAAAGAAGCAAAATCTTCGCCAAAAATTGCAGAAATATAACCCATCTAGAACGTGCACCACGTATGCTTCGCCGTCAAAGCACGCCGTGCGAGATAGCAACTATTTAGGATGTCTATGATTAGGATTTAGATACGTAGTGACTTCGTCTCTCTCTAATTCACTACGCATATTGCTCCGTGGCGCATGCATCAAAATACCGAACCATTTAGTATATGTATGTAGACCCTGAGTGTGGTGACGTCACGTTTGTATTTTCAGGTCAATGCACTGGGAAATTGGTGTCGTGACTGAGATAATCCTTATCAGGTTATTTATATAATGCTGGTGTAGTACAGAGATGGTCGTGAAACGAGCTTGAGTTTGATGAGAAGTATTTCTGTTTGGATAAGTGAATTATACGTATAAACAGTCAACGCATGTAAGTTTGATGTTGATTTTCTGAAACAATTACCATTCGGCGAATAATGAGTGTAAGTTCCGTTTTTAGAAATAACCTCTTGAAATTAAAAAATTCAAAGATAAATTTCATTTTCAATATGTCAACTAAAGTTAGGACACCGCTAGAAAAGATGAGAAAAGATATGAGGGAAATTTTTCTCAGTGGTGTTCAAGCTGTGCTTCCACGTATGCTAATTGAAAATCAAATTAAACTCTCAGACAACAATCTTTTTGTTGCGGACCAAATGTTCCGAATTAGTAGCAATGTATATTTGATTGGATTTGGTAAGGCTGTAATGAACATGGTGCCAGGAATTGAGAAGGTCCTTGGAAATCGTTTGAAGAAGGGAATAATCAGTGTGCCAAAAGGGTCGAAAGAAACAATCTGGAAAGTACAAGATTTTACAAACTTTCCAAATATTGGTGGACCTGTGGAATATCGAGAAGGAGCAAAAGACAACCAGCCTGATGCGGAAAGTCTATCGACTACAGACGACATCATGGACTTGGTTGAGGGACTCAAAGAAAACGATACTTTAATAGTATTAATATCAGGCGGAGGATCAGCCCTCCTTTGCATGCCTAGACCACAGCTTGAATTGAAGGAGAAGCAAGAATTTTGTAAAAAACTACAACAAGCTGGTGCAGATATTAAGGAATTGAATATTGTTCGCAAAAAATTATCTATGATCAAGGGAGGAGGATTAGCTCGGATTGCTTATCCTGCTTCTGTTATCAGTTTGATATTGTCTGATATTGTTGGTGATCCTATTGCTGAAATAGCTAGTGGTCCAACGGTATATAGCCCAAAATCACCGGAAGAGGTAATTAGTATTTTGAAAAAATATGAACTATTCGACGATCTGAATTGGAATATAAAATCTGTTTTGACATCTAAAGATGTGGATGATAAATTTTTATTAGATGAAAATGATGAGTTTAGGCATGTGAAGAACATAATTATTGGAAATAATTCAATCGCAGTAGAAGCAGCAAAGAGTCAGGCGCTTAAGAAAGGTTTCAGTCCGATCCTGTTACGAAGTGATATAGAGGGCAATGTCAGTGATGTTAGCTCTGCTTACGTTAGGGTAGTTAGTTTAATGTGTATGGTGCTAGACAAATCACTAGATAGAGAAAAGTTTTTTGATATCATCAAGAAAGATCCAATCCTGGCTTTGCCTGCAGAAAAAGTTGATGAAATCTATAACATCATTGAAGAAGCTACAGGGAAGGGAATTATGTTAATTGGAGGTGGTGAACCAACAGTAATTGTACAAGGAAGTGGTGTCGGTGGTCGTAATCAAGAACTTGCGCTTCGTTTTGCTCTCGATTGGTTGGAAAATGTGCAAGAAAGCCCGCGATTATCGAAATATGATGTGATTATGCTGAGTGGAGGAACAGATGGGCAAGATGGACCCACTGATGCTGCTGGAGCATTTGGTTATCCAGCAATCGGACCTATTGTTCATGATCTGCGTAACAAATTACGCGTTCAACTACATCAAGCAATGGTAGAAAGAATGAATGAACAAAAAGCAGAAACACAAGTAATGGCAGGGGTAAAAATTAGATACCATTCCAGTACTGAAAACCAGACTAAAAACGATGAACTGACTAATGACAAGTGTGATGCACTAGCATTGAAACTTGGAGCACTGGAAAAGTTGATCCCTGAAAATGTTATAGAAAATAATGACTCATACAATTTTTATACCAACTTCAAAAAGGGCAAAGATTTATTGAAAACTGGTCTGACGGGCACAAATGTTATGGATTTGCATATCATTTGTATAACAAAACAGGAATGCGGGTGTCGACTAGATTTTGAGATTGAATCCAAATGCCCGGATCCGCTTGAAGAACATAACTTAGAATCTTTGGTAGGTGTAGATGGGTTTGAAAGGTGTAGAATAGTTGCAAATTCTGCAAAAGATACAAAATTACTAAATTTGAAAGTCTTGGACCCAAATCTGGCAGAGTCTTGTTGCACCAAATCAAATAAAGAATAGATTATTTTTTACAGTTTACAGCTACAGTCATTTTTTCAGATCATAGTTGATTAAGCATTTTAAGGATAATGCTAAAGACGCATTACATTTAGTTATTGTTTCTTGGCTGAACCATTGTGAAATACTATGGCAAAATGTCATTAGGCATAGTCATGTAAACCTAATTTCTACAAAGAAATTATACAATAAATTAAAACCTAAAAATTGGGCAGTATACACATCAATGCTTCCGAATTACTATTATTTTCATATTTCTAAAATCAATATGGAGAAATTAGTTAAAGTTGTGTATCAAAATATATTACCGTGCAAGGAGGTAGGCTGTAAGAAAAAGAGTTAGAAATATTATAAGAAAGGCAGAACTTAAAATTCCTTGTGGGAAAAAATTTGCCATTTATTTGTGAACCAAATTCCACATAAATATAGAGAATGTATATAGAAGTTTTAAATTCAATAAATTATTTGTTTCGAAAATTGATGCAAAATATAGAAGTCTAGTGTATTATTGATGATATACATATATTTGCATACATATATTCAGTTCAATTTTCGAATCAAATAATTTATTGAGTTTAAAACTATATATATATATATATATATATATATATATATATATATATATATACGGAATACTCTAATGATAATTTTTTACTTTGTATCAGCACATATCTTTACCTACAAGTTGTTATTAAAAATATAAATGCCTATTGAAGGGTTAATATATCGAGTAAAATGTACAAATATTTATATCGGGATACTTCAACAATTAGGCTTTCAAAATACATACTGTATAATTAATTACTTTATTTCAAGCATAGTAATTGCACCGATGGACGGGTAAATAAAGTTCTGTTTCAAAGTTAATAAATACATGATTGGTATTAATAAAACTAAATATGTGGCGCAGTTTTTAAAATCAGTTATTTACATATGTTACATTCTGATGCCACTTTTGCAGACACATGATAAATGGTTCTAGAACTCTACTAGGAACGCGCAATATTCTCATGGTGCTACATGTATAAATATAAATTTGCTAATCGATCTGTTATGCAATCTTTGTATGCTAGTCACATTGGTGATCAGTTTTTCCACATTGTATTCGACTTCAAACTAAGCCAAGACATTCAATGCACAGTCTGGGCAGTTAATGTTGGTTAATTTAATTTCAACTATGAAAAAATGGTCAATAAAATCAATTAGGAATACCAAGCCAGGAAATTATTGGAACAATTCCACCACTGTTCAAATTTGTGCCTGTATCTCGTGGAATTGAATATACTTCTCACCATGACGAAAAAAAGACTATTCGTGAAATCGAGTTATTATGAAAAATATGTGTTATGACTGCCTGTTTCATCGTTAATTCAGTCGAGGTACATATAAGAGAAACTTTTCACACTTAACAACTACAAGTCCCAACTGAAAAGGTGATGTTTGACGAGCATGTCTCTGACGCCATCCTTCAGAGGCTGAGATTGTTCTTTTTTTGGAGGAAGTTCCCAATCAGGGTTCAAGTTGAATGCAAATTGACTTAGTATTCTTAACTCGCATTTTATTTGCACCCATCCTGGGCTATTAATAAAGCTCCATGGCTGATACCTGCACAAAGTACAAAGTAGGATGAGAAATTTATGGTTTGTATTTTAGAAAGTAGCAATATTTTATTCTGCTCTACTTTTAGACAGAGGTGGTGCGAAAATAACTATTGCTCACCATTTTTGGACGACTTCAACGCATGAGCACAGTACTTCAAGCCATAGATGTAACACTTGTTCATTCAGTCCAAGACAAATTAAAGAACGAAGTTTGACATCCATTTGAGCATGGGCATTGTCGTGTGTTAAGTTAACTGACTGTACACATCGATAAAGTAACTAAAATAAAATCAGTTATATTTTTGTTTAATATTACCACAATGTGGTGTTCATTATTTATAAGTTAAATTTATCAGTATACCTCTTCAGGTGTAAGAACTTTCCCATCCTCATCCAGCCTGTAAGTCTTACAAAGAACCAACCTACTGTAGACGGAATTGAAATCTTTTTCTACTTCTCGGTTTGATGCTTCCTCAATGAACAACCACGGGTGACAAGGCCCACCTAAGAAAGAGGGTCTTCGCATCCCATGTTCCAGTACAGCTTTTACTGCTGGGCAGAGACTACCTCTTACTAAATCGGTTACTGCTTCGCTAACGGCGTCATCGCCAGCACAAGTGTATTGTTTACTTCTCTCATCGAGCAATTCAACAAATTTAGCTGGGAACCAACCTGCAATTACATTGTTACTCGTAATATCACAAACGTTTAAAACATCTGCTTATTTGATCAAAAAATTCGATAAGAGAAATTGATGATACATTCAAGAAATAATCCAGTTTTAAAGTGTGCCAGTGGTAATAAAATTAAAATAGAAAACTAAGAAATTAGCTACCTCGTAAACCATTTAGTTCTCCAACCCAGCAGTGCTCATCCTTCTGACTGATAATTGTGATAATATCATTCTTTCGAAAGCCCAATTCATCATCGTCATGTCTTTCGAAATCTGTTATAAAATTATCAGTGAAATTGACTTTTCATAACGGATTAACGGTTAGTGAAAAATTTCAATACCTAGTAATGCTTTGGCTCGTCTTTTACGCGTACGAGATACATTGACGTAATTATCGTGATCCTCAGCATGGCTTTCCATGTTGTAATCTGCGACAAGCGTGATGTTGCTTAGCTTAGGGTCAACGTTGATGAAGTGTCTAGCAACTTGTAGAACAGCTTCTCGTAGGTCAACTAGGATCTCTGTCAAATGGGAAAAATTATTTTTGAACAAGAAATATATCCTATAAATTTATATTGAAAAACTTGACTTCTGCCATGATTGTTTACATACCTGTTTGACGGATATTTTTACATTTAGAGTCATCTTCGCCATTATCGTCGCCAAATAAAAACGTGTGCAGCATACCCTTGTTTCTTTTCATGTGCCGTCTGTTAAATTAATTAATTTGAATCAAGAGTGTTATCTTATTTGGAAGAAGGGCAAGTGTGCTATGGAAATAATTATATTGGTGTTTTCTTAACATAAAGTGAAAGTTTTTAATCACATACCTATTAAGATGTTGTTTGGGGAGATTTGGAGCAGCATCAGGGTTTCCAACTAGACCTCCTTGATCAGCCATTAAGTATGCTAAATGTCGACGTCTGTGAGTTTCTACTAGAACATCTGTTAAAGAACCTCCGACGTCCAAGGAAACCTGAAATATGATTTGATTGACAGCATGAGTCTAAAAATATAATTAAGAAAAAACTACTGATACTCTGGTTTCAATATCAATGTACTGGTAATATCACTTTTATATTTTGTGCACCCAAGTTTTTAACTTTAAATTCATCTGATTACCATTTACCTCCAGCAACTGATCTACATCATCAATATCCCCTGGTATATCAGATAAAGCGTTGAATATCTGTGCAGAATTTTCTAATTGCTTAAGATCCGTTTCTGAAAAAAAATTATGATTTCAATTTTCATTTTTGGTACATTACACATTGTGTAAATTCCAGTTACAATCAAGGAAAATCGGAGCAGCAATACCGATTGGAGATTTCGCTGCCTACCTTTAATTTTCAACATTCCCAATGTGATTTGAAATAAGACTATTGATCCATCGAAGAAGAAGAGGTCCCAGATACGTAGAAGGATTTTCATATGCACAACAGAGGCAAACAAAGTTAAAAACCAATGTAAGGAAATCAGACTCAGTTCTATATCGTGTTGAGCAAGAACAACATCCAAATCAGGTAGGAAACTTGCTATCAATGTCCTGAGTACTCGTTGATCGGCTTGTATTCCTGAAAAGTAAAATTAAAAGGTGAATGAGTGTTATGAATACGAGTGAGTTTCTGATGTGTTATCTATAATTTCATGTTGATGAACGTGTGTGCAGTTGAAAATGAATTTTTGTTTACCCAATAGCGTAGAAGAGTAATAAGAAGACGGTAACAGATCTTCAACTATTGTCGCCATCATCCAAAAAGCATCCTCTTCTTCGAGTAACAATAGTAAAGAAGCAGCCATCATTCCTGTACCTTGACAATACCTACACATGTATGAATAGTAATTCAATTAACAACTGTAAAATATCCTGGCAAACTGATTGCAAGCGTCTGAAATGGAAATAATCTTCACCCTATATCAGGATACAACCAGGCCAGGCCACGCATTACTCGCCGTAAACGTGGTATGCCGGTACTGTTGAGGTGGCTGAAGCAAGCATTTGCTGGCATAGTCCTCAGCAAATCTTTTTCTATTTGCTTGCTAGTCATCAATGCGTCATTACTCGAAGCTTTCACTATATCTTGATAACTGATTTCTGATGCGGTTTTCTTCTGAAGTGCTCCTGAAAATTTGAAAGGTAACTCATTGAACACTAGTAGGAATTTAGCCAATGCACTCTTGGCGCTACACAGTTTATAACCAATGTTAAATTGATTGTATCCAAAATATTATTTTATTCATTACCGGACATACGCATCCACATTTGAGGTCGCAGTGAGTGCGGAATACCACGACATACCATTTCCCGCAATTTATCCGTGCGTGGTAATCGTTGGTCAACATCTTGCCAAGATACTTCAGATATTTCCTTGTTATGGGTAAATTCTAAATGTGCCACCCACTGTAATCTACATGTAAGGTCCCATACATAAGTTCCAAGGACAAGAATATTCTATTATTCTAAACTATTATCTTAATTTCTATGTCCAGACATAAATATTTATTACAGTGTTAAAATTAATTTTTCCATGGATGCAATTATTTTCACATAAGTAGGAAATGATTGGTAGACATTTTTTAAAAACTGTTGAACACATTCAGGGTGTAGGATAGCTTAGCAATTGGTAAATTGCTGCAAAGTGAAGAATGTCTAGGGCTTGATGAACAAACTTTCGAAATCATTCCACATTTATTATGCACTCTATCAAAACTCTGTGGCATTCTCCACAAATTAAACTGGTACTGTTTATCAAATTGTTACCGATGTTGAGGGTCCTCCACAAATGGCACGCCCAAAAGTTTTTTTGAATTTTGTTCTGGCCCATCTTCTTCCTCAACCCTAAATCCAAACTCATCGAATCTGTCACAAAAAGATACAGGGATCATTAGACATGAAGCACAATACAATCACTTAATATATTACCTATATTCTGGTTGCAAATTGGGATCTTCTGGTTGATTTAATTTTGCCAGAATGTCCTGAGGCCACATGGACGTTGTCAGGGCAGAAAATGAACCTCCCGGTGCAGGTGACAATGCCGCAGCCTCATTAAAGTCACCATTCTCCACTTCATATTCATCATCGGATATTCCAGCTTCTAATTTTTTCTGCAAAATTTGATTATATTATTCATTACAGTTCATAAAATTATATCTGGTTTTTATAAACCCTATATTTCAAATGTTTCTCATATGTTTCTCAAATGCCATTTGATGGGTGAAATTGTAATTTTGTTTGTAGCCAGCAATTTTAGGTTCATTGGTCACATTCTGTGCTGAAAAGTAAGAATTTGACATAACGATAAGATTGTGTTTGCCTACTCCAGGAGGATTTGAGAATACTGCAATAATGGAGTGAGGAAAATTTGATTCAATATTAGGAATTGGGATTAAATTGTAACGAAAAATCCGTTGCAAAGGAGTGATATAACAGATGGTATTTATTTTACGAGAATTTGGAACTCCGTAGTCGCATGTGACAAAAAACGGAATACACTTACATTGTAATCTTCTTTGCCAACATAACCTTCGTGATCGCGCACATTAAAAAGTGATTTCGCGATTTCCATATCAAAGAAATAGCAAAGTATTTGAAAACGCCGATTAAAGTTAACGATTTCTTAACGAAATCTCGCTAAATCGTGATTCAACTAAATTATGATTTGTTGAAGAATCGTGGAGTAGTCTGGTTCTCACACTTAATGATCCACGAATGACAGTACATACATATTCGCATTGGTATGTATACATATACATATAAGTACGTAATCTCGTCACGCTACTCGCGAATGTGTGTACGTTTTCAACACACCATCTAACACATATTTATGTCATGTGTGTGTACCTACGTACATACTTGTAGTATAATGTTTGACAGATAAATAAGGCCAGACGCAGCGCATAGAATGAAAGGCCCTAAAGACGCTTATCTTTGATCGGGTGGGTGTGTGGGGAGCCGGACGCTGCGCGGCGCATGCGTTTTGCACGACGCATGTGTCGAGTAGCAGGTATAAAAAGCAGAAGCGCGCGAGCGACTGGCGGCTCGTTGGATATCACCCTTAATATGAGCGTCTAATTTCAGTCCAATCGGTATTCACGTCGAAATGTAACCAATAAGACAAGGCTTACGCAATATAAAATGGCGTTGCCATAACGATCGCGGGAAATTATTTCCGTAAAAATAATTTTATTCACCGGTCACTTCCGGTTTTAATTCCCCTCTTTGAGCGGCATAAATACGTAATAGTTTCGGAATTGTGAACGACCGCGAAGGTGCAGACGCATACCGTTAATTTTGCGAACACGTAGCTCGGACGGTTTCGATGAAAAGCATCGGCCTAGTCGTTAGAATATCGGGAAAATTCCATTAGCTGTGATGTCGGTACACGTGGAGCGTAACTGGACGACTTGTGCCGGGTGAAAAAGAAGGTCAGTGATTGGTCTGTGGCAGCAGACCGCGACATCCGGCAGTCGCGCTGCAGCTATTGGTCGATTAAGGTTCCAGAGAACGAAGTTGGTCGAGTTTCATACGTATTGATAAATAGCTCGTAGCTTGTGACTTTTAGCGAAAATTAAAGGCGTTGTTGGAGTCTGTGGAAAATGGTGATATATCCGTGTACGAACGTGCGAATAAAATAGTCCCACGTGAATTTATTAAATGAAAAATAAAGTGAACATAATATTGTGGCCTGGGTGTGACGGATTATATATTGTATAAATTATACAATAGTTGTGTCGCGTTGCGTAGTGGCCTCACTCTTTGATTATTCGTGGATTTACTTTGAGGCAGCCCGTCGTGTGTGCGGTGAGGAGAACTTGGAAACCAGCGCGTGAAACATTTTTTGCTCCGCCATTGTATGTCCCTACTGGATTGTACTGGACGGCGCAACGAGAGTTATTCGCGGTGTGATACATACGAGGCTAGAGCGTTGGCGTGGTGTAGGGGCTAACATTGCGATCAAGCAATAATGCTTGCATATTATTATGCAATACACACGCAGCTTCAGTGGCTTTGGTGACGACGACGGCGCGGGATGTTTTTATCTTTGTTTTCCCACCCCTCGAGAAATGCCTCTCTTTCTTTTCCGCATCGCCTAATCACGTGGGAGTGCGTCAGAGTATATTGTATTCCCGGTATTGCTCCGGATCCCGAGAATACGCTGGGAAGCCTCGACAACCTCGTTCAAGTGCCGTTTAAACTGTGTACCATCAACGAGGCGCCGCGCGAGCAGTTCCTCAAATTCCTCTAAACACAAGTAAATGTAGTTATAAATATAAACATAACAATGCACCGCTCTACAAAGAGCGCTAACATATTCAGCTTACCTCTGACTACACAGTGATATCCTATGATTCCCTGGTACCCATGAAGAGAACGTCGGGCCGTCGTTAGTCCCGCGGGAATGTATCAGGGACTTAATAACACTCGGAGACTATTTATCATTTATCGTGTGAAATGAGAAGTGTTTAAAAGAATAGCAAAAAACAACGGCAACAAGGTTATAACCGAAACAATAAATAATAAAGAATAAGGACTCTCTTACTTTTAAGATATTAAGCAACGACGAACGTGGAGGAGAGGAATGGATGAATGGGAGTGAGCGCGGTACACGAGGAGAGCAGGCGCAGGTGGGAGCCTCTGGATGTGGAGGCTGCAGCAGTGGCAACGTCACTGGCAGTGATGGCCCCTGCTCTGACGGAAGGTGGTCCTCAAAAGCCTGAGAACTTGATAACCCCTCTGCCGAGCAGCGGATTCCTGTCTCCCTCGCAGGCGTCGCAGGTCTGTCAGAACCGCCAAGTATTGGCAAAATTTGTTGTCTCAGCTAACGTACAGCCATCAAAGATAGACGAGCAGTGCCTCAGGGGTATATCTAAAGAGTTTATCCGTGATGTCATTAATTCGAGATACGCCAACGGCCTGGATACATTACCTGCATTTAAAACCAAACCCAACTTGATCTCGCGAAAGGCCTTGAGCAACGATACTGTACTTTGTCAAAGCGAGCAAACCGTTGGCTTCGACAGCCTGAATCAAGAGGCAACTGATATTATAATGAACGACCCATCTATGGGTGATCAACAGGATAATATGGGTTTCTTAAAGTCAAATATAGACGTGCCACTTGCGTCCAATGAAAATCTTAACGACAAGAATCTTGATGTTGATCAAATAATCAACTTCAGCAGCGTTATGCCCAGTGAAAATGAACAATGTAGCTCTAGTAGTGTCGGTGATATTGGACAGAATGTTGAGGACATATTACAAGTAATTAAATCCATGGAAGGGGCTGAAAATGCTGAGAATATACCTGGGGGAAGCAATTATCATCCACGTAGTGTCACGGACAGTGTTGAGATGTTCCCTATACCAGAGGGATTTTCTTCCTTCGAAAGGGACCTGCTTAATGACGTCGATGTCATGAGTCTTTGTAACGAAAATATGAACATTGATGCCGTCGAGCAACAAAAGTTTAATAATCTTCGTACCCAACAAGATGCCGTCACTCAGAAGCAACACGAAAGTGAAAGGAGATGCGCATTTTTATTGAGGAGACTCAGGAAACTTCAAGCTAGAATTATTGGACGTCATGTAGCCGAAGAGAATACAGGAGTCTTGGAGGTTGCCCATCACGGGGTGAAGAAATATTTCATCCAGGAGTTGGTTAACATTAGTTCAAAATCATCTGTTAGGAACTTTCCTGAGATTAGTAGTAGCTTGAATTCATTTTTGCAAAAACTTGAAAAAACTTCCGTTGCTCAGAGCAATGGCATCAATAGACAACGTGTTTGTTGTCGATACTTTGGTGGGGGTTCGCGTGATAATTTTGGCCCTTCGCCTAGCAGTACCACTAATCGACATCCAGTCTTTGGGACACCTCAAGTTAAAATTCAAAGAAACGACGTCGAAAGTGTTGCCGGACCTTTGACTAGCCAACTCCGTACCGTTGAAACTAATCTAGACTCAGATTGTACCGCGTCGAGCAGTGGTGGAGAAAGTTGTGATGAGATGCAGACTTTCAACAATCCTCATCAACAGCCACTGCCAATGTAAGTTGAACAATATTTTTGACATGAGCATTAGGAGCATTAAATTATGAATGAACGAATGGTTTTGTTTTTTGTGCAAACAGATTTATGCAAGTCATTTTATTTTATACTAATTCATTCATTCGTCACAACAGAAAAAGCATTTATCCATATACTATCAATACAATTCTATAATGTTTTCTAATTTACTGATAAACGAATATAATTTATCTTGGTTCGATTGCAGTAAATTTTACAAGCATTATTGTATTTAATTGGATAAACGATAGTCTATGACTTAATCAGTGATTATTAAGCATCAATTACCAGTGATTCAAAGTAGAGTGTCCAATTTTCAATGTTTATACTTTAAATTATAACGTATAAATAGCCATCTTCAGTGTGCAGACTAAGGATAGCACGAAAATCATATTTTCTTATCTTTCTCAGCTTAATAGTAAACTATGTAAGAACAAACATGAGGTTGAATAGATTCATTTCAGTGATCTTGTATTGCTATAACAAACATCTAGGTATCATTTCATTGATATTGTCTGATATTAATGCCTGGGATATGTCACAGAAAAAATCCTGGTGTATGCATAACATGATAGTAGAAAATATTACTTACACCAGCATTTTTCGTGTAAAATTGTAGAGTAATGTAATTAGTATATGTAATTGGAAAGCTGGTTATTTAGCTGTAGAATTTCTCATTCTCTTTCTATGAGTTTTAAAAGTATGTACAGGTGAAAAAATATTCAAATTCAATGAAATGATATTCAATGTATGTATGTATTGTCGTAACATAGTGTCAATGACCTGGATATTCTCAGATACTGTCTCCAATTTTTATCTTTTTATCGTCTGGGTGTCCTATCAGCTGCCAACTCTTCATTTAAAATCAATGTTCCCCAGTTTGCACGAATACCCATTCACAAACTTTAGTTGAACCTACGTGGAAAGAATTGGGAAGTACTCATATTTTCTAATATCATGTATGTGCTAAGGACATAAAGAAAAATTACTGTGTAAGCGTATCTGTTATCGGTAATTTGAAACATGCAAGGTAATCTTTACTTTGGTAGATCCAAACGAGCGGCTTGGAGATATGCTCAGGATCGTGCAGGTGTGGCATCACGGTGGACATGGCTTCAGGCACAAATATCGGACCTAGAATATAGGATTCGGCAACACAATGACCTACAGCGTCAAATCAGAGCAACCAAAGGCTTGGTTATACTTGAAAACACTGAAACTGTTAATGGTTACAGTGGTGTTTTACCTGGATCAACAGGTCGATGTGGCGCATTGGATACCGAGCCAGCTGCAAGCAGAACAAGACCTTTTATGTGGAATGCCTACAGAAAGAGAAAGTTGTTACAAGTCGATAGATTGCACGAAGTTTCAAAAAGGGCGGCTAAAGCTTCTACAGTCAGATGTGGGTGCGATCACGTATTACCTGCGTGTGCTTTGTGCACGGGTAGACAGGATCCAACACAGCCGCAAGAACCATTCGAGCAGCTTTCTGTGCAACAACGAGTTGCTCTCATTGACTCTGGTTTCCACCCAGTTCTCTCATTCTCTGATGGTGGGTATTCCTAATTTTAACAGATTCACGATTTCAATTTTCGATTTAGTATAATGCTGTCCAGAATCTGCGTGTAGGTAATTTTGACTGTCGACGTATTCTGGATGATAATGTATGTTGTTTCCAGAAATTCTACACAGTACCCACCTAGAGGCTATTATGAAATCTGTGGAGTGGCAGCAGAAAATGTTGAGAGGAAATATGCGAACAACTCGATTGAAGGATAAAGAGCATAATGAAAGGCGAAATAAGAAGCTACCTGAGCACAGAGCGAAGTATACCGCTCGCTTGAAGAAATCCTCATCGAGTATCCTCACTGCAAGTATGTATGGTAAAAGAGCAAAACCAAACCCTCTAAGTAGATTATTTCGATAGACATCAAATGTTCTATTGAATAAAACTAACTAGTCTCAGCTTTCACTTGAATCTTATACTCAACTGCATGCAGATCATTTCATTTCAGGAATCAAAAGAAAGATGTTGAAGGGAAAACGAAATAGGCTTAGCCACGACAGAGGTATTCACGGATTGACTAGAAAGAAGGTAACAAAATTACCACTTGCTCAAGATGAAGATGATGTACCACATTCAGGGTCAAGTAAACATTCGTCTCCGGTACCTTCACCCTTGCAGCATACTGTCACTGCAGAAAAGAATCCGCCCAAAGAAAAATCATCTAGTACTCATGGGTAAAGAGTTTTTCTAATCTTATAACTTCAATATACAGTAAATTATACAAATTCTTAACTTTGATATGCGCTCGCAATAACTGAATTCGAATTTTATCACGTCACCAAATTTTCAACCGCATAAATGAATAAGAGAAATACTAGTTTAGGTATTTATGCTATTCATTTATTCGGTCCATCAAAAGTTAATCACGATTATCGAAGCTTACACTTGTGGTAATCCGATTCTCTGCACCTGACACAAGCCATGGAGTTACCTTGGGTTGCTCGAGTATCTTGCTTCTTGATGAACTCTTGGCGTGTTATCATGAAACAATCGTCGATCTGGTCATCTAATTTTATTCACTTAATTTTAGGCGACTCAGACAAAATTCGTACGATATCGACAATATTGTGATACCGTACAGTGTGGCTGCTGCGACTAGGTTGGAAAAGTTACAGTACAAGGAAATACTAACGCCAAAGTAAGTAATTTTGAATATATAGAAATAGGTCTCATAGTAATTATAGTGCATTCAAACAATCTTAATTGAATTTCGTAAAAAGTTCAATTTACGAATCGTTTATGAAGAGTATTGATAATTTGTTATGAGGATTCATGCTTGAACTCTGATCCAACGTATTCCATTTTAAATTAAAACACTCATGTTGAATTTAGGTGGAGGCTGTGCGAAGATCCTTCAAAGGTAGACGTGAAGAATGGTATCATGCATAGGCCTAGTCAAGAAAGTGATGTAAGTGTTATTCTGGTTTGTTTTCGGTATATTTCTAGGCTTGAATTGACAAATTATATTTCATTGATACATTTTTTACTTCATTCTGAGAATTCTATTCAAGTATATCTCCTAGATTTCCTTGCTCATCTCATTTCGTAAAGATAAATTGTAGTTGTAGTTGAATTCGAAAACCATTCGACCGTAAGTGTTTACATTCTAATTTCTGCAGCTCTAACTATCTTAACTGTAGCTAATCGTTTTCATTTGTTTTTCATTCTTGCCGATCTGTAGATAAAGCCTTTGCCTCTAATTCAGTCTCATGTTATCTAGTAGCTATTTTTACGGATCAAACGGGATACAGTTATGAATTTGTCAGCTCGAGTGGTTTACACCTCACATACATTTTATTATGAATGTTGGAATATTTTTTTTTTTTTTATTTCGATGTCCTGAAACAATTATTAGACATGAGATCATGAATAGAGAAGTTTATTGAGTACGTAGAGGAAACTTTTCATACACATTATGGTGTAAGGTGATTCCAAGCATTGTAACTCGAATACAAATTTTGTTGGTGATACTGTGCTCGAGAAAACTTGTCAAACACATTGCAGTATGGTGAAGCCAACTAGAAGTTGACCTGTTCCACATGTTTTGCTTTTACGACTGAAAAATATACATTCAATTATGACATACGAGTTATTTAGCTCACGCATTAAATATTCTAATTAGGTCGAAGATGTGACGGATGAGACAATTGCTCTGAGGCACGAACGGAGTGAACGAGAAGAAAATAAACGATTTATGACGTATGTAAATATGCCACCGCAGGCTCGCTTACGTCACACTCGTCGTGCAGATAGCAGAGCTGATAGTGGCGCAAATACTCCAGGTACTTTGTCTCTGGGAATATATCACTATTTCACCCAACAAGTTTTCACTGAGAACTTTATGAAATATCCTGATATCAACGTCTTAGTGGTGCAGAGATCTGCATTCGCAGCCTGTGATTGTTACAAGATTGAACAAAGTATTGTGTCAATCCGAGGTTGACTAAGATTCAATAATATGTGTTGCATAGATCCAATGTCCCCGCAACCCAGTGAATTTGGTGGTGATGTGGTATCGCCGATAACATCACCTCCCGCCACACCTCTGATGCCTCAGGATAGTGAAAACCAGCAGCAACAACTTTTGGACATGCATCGTCCATCTGCTTTGCAAAATAGTTTTCGCCGTCGTACTATTTCTTCTTCGAGGCCAAGCAGAGATGAAACCGTAGGTTCTTTGCCAGAAGATGATAACGAGGTGGGCTATGTAACTTTAACGTATTGTCTGTCACCAAGTCCAAGAATCAACTAGAATAAGAAAGTCGTCAATGACGTAAATGACTTAACGAAAATTACTGACTCACATGGGTAACTAAAGGTAAATACTTTGCATTCTAAATATAGGTCATACCGTACGAGCCTCGGACATTCCCTTTATCAGAAGATACCTATGATAGAATGATCGAAGCAATGCCAGATGGCCACTGGCAAGCATCGTCTGCATCTTTATGTTCCAGAGATGAGGAGAAAGGAGAGGAGGTAAGTGAGTAGTAATTCCTTAGTAGCATAAGACACATGTACTATGTAAAAATATCAGTAATCCAGCTTGGATTGATTCAATGTGTACTTTCGATCGGATGTATGTTAGTAGTTATTTAGTAACAAAGTATGTTTTTGAAATTTCAGGAGCCAGAGATAGAAACTCCGGAATCTGATTCAACCGAGTCAGCGTGCTGCGACGTAGAGGGTGAGGACCCAAATGACCCCGAATGGACAGTAGCTGACGACAGGGACACCGAAAAAGAGAGAATACGCCCAACGGCAAAAAGATAGGAAACTAATTAATATTGACGACTGTTAAATAACGTCTGCACCATTGTTACTATACGCAGAAGCTACCTGTCAATTGTTATATATACCCTTCGGTAATGTGACATGCACCTTAAGTTAATGGTATTATGAATCTGTAAAGTGTATTATAAATATAAATTTTATAACTTCATTCTGCTTATTAATGGAAACCTTGAATTGCTTTCTTCAATGTCACTATATTATGTACTCTTGACCAAAGCATTTAGATTTTAAGGGCAATGTCTTCATGCTTGGTGTGGTTTATATTAATACACAAAATAATTTATAACGTAATTTGTTTCTCACAACAGGAAGGCAGAAATGAATACTGATAATAGTTGCTATTAGAATCTCGTCATAATATTGAGAAATGAATTTTGTACAAAATGTATTTATATTTCGACATAGTTAATTGCCTAAAATAATAAAAGTGCCAATTAAAATGTTGCCCCGAGATTTCAGTATTCTTAAATGAAGAACCTTGTTGGGACAAGGTTTACCATTAACAATAAGTATAATTTAGTGATTTTTTGTTCCACTCAATTGATTTTGCAATTTTACGGTAACGATTTATACGACTAATTCTTTATTACGTTTTATACGTGTATTTAATTTTTTTTTTCTTTTAATCGTTCTATTCTTTAATCTTAAAATATGAGTGATTCCTTCTCTTTATACCGTTTACGTATGATTATTTTATAACAAAATATTGACAGTTGAGGCGACAATTGCACAGTGCTTTTCTCGTAGTTGACAGAAAGTATGTACTCTTATTTCCTGGTAGTTGTACGAGTAGTTAGTTGAATCTGACACAATACATATATGTTACATTTTTTGAGATCATAGATTATCGATAAGTGATAAAAAACCGTTAATCTTAGACTAACGCAAATACTGCTGTCATTAATATTATTCATTACTACTAATGTATTGTAATATAATTTAAAAGTTGAATATAATACATTATTGATGATAGAAGTCGGCGTGAATGTTTGCATCGATACAATAAGAGGGTAAATAAAATTACCTTGGCAAAGTTGATAACATTCTTTGAACCAAGCTCGCACCGTGATTCGCGCTACTCAATAGTATTTACAAATTTTATGCTTGAAATATATATTAAACGTGTTTTCGTTGTATAATAATCGCTTCATCGTATGCGGGCTTTTGATAAGAATCTGCACCGTAGCTCACTCTAGCTGGTAAATATGGTCGTATATTTTTTGCCGTTTATTTATTGAAGATAATGTAGCGACCGTTTCACGTTTTCTGAATGTGGAAGCGTTGCAGTTTCTGTGCGAGTGGGACGGTAAGCCCTAACAGCTGTTGGTATTAGTCAAGCAAAATCCGGACCATTTAATTGTATGAGAAAAAAAAAGAAAATGGACGTGATTACGAGTCTTAGCTGTTTATACCGTAAGATTGTAATTACACTTCTATCGACATTCTTGTTCGAATTTACTGGAACGTTTAATTAAACGTATCGAACGTTCATACTTCAAGAATACTTGTATAATAAATTGTGTGTTTAAGATTTGTTGGATCGCGTGTTTGTATTTTTGAACTATACAAATAGGTTCGGATTTATTTTCATGACTTTTATCAAAAATATTCTACAAGAACATCGCGTTTCCCGTTTTAAAAGTCGCATCTGCATCCTTTCAACACGTTCAAGGAGCTGTAAAAGTTGTCATTTTCATGCTAAAGGGTACATTAACGACAGATGGTGAATGCTATTCCTTTGCATGCACATATGTACTACAGTAGCTTATAATGAAACGTAGTTTCAACTCGGAGTCGATGATTCGTAGGTATAGGAATGAATGTTGCATTATAGTTACATCAGCGTAATATAATCTGGAGAAACTTCCAGGCTTGATGTTGACGTTCTGACTTACGATTGGGCTACATTACGCGAATTTGTATGCCCTAGGGTAAATTGGAGATAATTGAAGAAGGAAAAAGAAACGATTAGCTCAAAAGTCAGTATTGCCAAGGCAGCCAGTTCGTTTCGAAGTTTGCATCACAGGTTACCGAAAAAAGCTCATTGTCAGATTACGAAAAAATAGAAAATTGTCGGTCAAACAAAGACTCTGCCCATCTAGAGCGCTTGCGCGTATCTTTGATGTTTCGGACGAAGAATTGGGGTAAAACTTGGCAGCGTTATAATTGGGCACGGTTCTGCGTCTAAATCGATTAAAAGAAAGAAAGAAAGGAAAACCACGTGACATTGCGGTCGTTAGGTAATTTATGTATGTAATTTAACGTACAATCCATAGGTATGTTATACGTACAATATACATATATTTTTCACCGCGCTGACTCGCCTTGCCTTCCTCCCTTCCTCGCTCGCTCGATTCCACTATGTTATTAAAACGGCGGCAGGTTGCGCGACGTACACCTGCCACGGCGATTGTTGCAGCTTTATTCGAACTCGTACAACGGCAGGTGTTCCCGATGTTCTTTTTTCCATTCTCAGATTCGATTTAAAAACCGTCGGGATCTATAGGTGATTCCTGTCCACTCGTGTACACGTGATAAAGTGGCGGGGGCGCCACGGGCTTCTGCAGTACACAGGCACCGCATACGAAAGTTTGGCAGGATAGCCTAGGGTGCCTCGTGGAGAAACTCGAGCTCAAGTTGATTGTATCGAACCGATGACCTTATTGTTTCCCGCGTCTCGCCCCCGAGGTCGATCCTTCAGTCACCGCGAGCCCCTAAAAAGGAGGATCGAGAGCGGACGAGTCCCTTCGTTAATAGATAAAAACTCGAGTCGAGTATATACTCGCGCGCTGAGGGATGGATTGAAAGGTCTCTTTCTCTTTTTCTGCATCCCCTTTCATCCGCAGCCTAATTTTCCTCGACGCCGATATTTCGACCCTCGCGCGTATCATCAGTCCTTACCTTCGCTCGGCTAGAAATTGATAAGGCCACGTCACAGGTGCACTATCGATGAAATATTGATAAGCCGAGTGAATCGATGCGCAGGTCGCGGGGCTGCGGTACCACCTTGTGCGTACACGTACGCCCTTCTGACTCGCGGTACCCCCACTTACGGCATCCTGTACCGGGTGCACACTTCGTCTATCCCGTGTGTGCATACATACGCACACGCGTAGACGCATGCACACATGCGTGGGTTCGTACCTGGCGATATCCTGCGCTACCACCGCACCCTTCCACCTCCCCTCGCCGCGCCTCGCGCGAGCGCAAGACAACCGTCAACGGTGTCGACAGAAAAAACCTCGAGAAAAAACCAAACGCCGGTGTTACAGTCGTGAGAAACTGACGTGACCGCCGGAAGTGTTTCCGATATCCACGTATTCCAGCCGTACCAGTATGCACAGACACGCACCGCGGACACGAAGAAATTCAATGTCTTTTACGCTCACGTGTAAAATTGGATGTATTCATCGATGATATAGAATAAATGTAAACCGAAAAGTATACAAAGTTGACGATATTTATATTTCTACGATCTTTATCGATGCGACTGTAAAATGGTTACTCTACGACACAGGTGTAAGTTGAAAAAGTTTAAATATCAATGAACGCAGTTGGTTCGTTCAATCGTTCGATCGATCGATTCGATACATTTGCAAAATTTTCAAAACTCAAGTACCGCCGTTACAGCACGTACGTATGTAACGTGCATCCGTAAGCTGGACGGAGCTAAGGCGAAAGAAATATGAGAAATTTTCACGTCTGGGTTTCCAAAATCGTATTCGCCGTATCGTTTTTCGTTCTCAACCCGAAACCTCGGATTTCGATCCTCCTATTTTACCCACAGCTCCGATGCCCCGGAGTCGCATAGGTAGGTAGGTTCACCAACCCATGTATGCGGACCGATTTTGCGGGTAGTCGTGCGTCCTCGTCGGGCGTTCGTATCCCTGCGATCCACGGTGCCGTTCTACGGGTAACTTCGCTCCGCTCCACCTGACCCCACCCCGGACACCCGCTTCCCCCGCCTTCCCCCGCCTTGCCCCGCCGCGCCGCTTGCCTCCCTCACCGCGAGGCACAGCGAGGCACGGCAACGGGAACCAGGAGCACCCCGCGTCAGTCTATCGGCAACCTGCGAACCAGACGTATCGCGGTGCTGCGTGATACAATTATATTATTCTTATTATTACTTGTCAGTGTTGTTTTACGGTTTTGAGTTTTTGACACGCGGGTTTTATACATATAGACGGGTCGCGGTTTTCTACACATTTTCGGGGTATACACGTCGGTTTATAATACATACTCATATACCGTTGTTGAAAACAAACAAATACACATACACGCGCACAGACACAGACACACCGCGGGCGTTCCGTTATTATACACAGGTTATAAATTCGATCGCGGATATAATATATTGTATTACACATACACGCAAGCGAGTTGCTGCACGTAACCCGGGAGGCTTTTCCGGTCACAATCGTACACGCAGCTCTCACGTACACACCTCGACGCATTACAGGTGCAGGCATAAAACTATACGTAATATACGTATACGCGTACATAGAACACTACCGCAGGTGTGTATACCGTACACCGTATATACGCACGTATGTATTATACACAAGTTCAAGTGCCGAGGCACGAGCTCTGAACACTATACATTCTATATCGTTCCTTATATAGTTTCTTCGTATCGATTATTTTAAAATAGACGTGTACGACACACAACCGTCGCCACCACCAACACCTGCTTCGCGACGCCCTGCCGTAGCCTGACAGGTGCACCCGCGTCAGGGTTCCGCTAACGTGTAGTAATAGAGAATACAGAGAAAACAGAGAAAATAGAAGAGAAAACAAGAAACTAAATAGATAAACGAAAAAATTAATCCAAAGCTGCAGTTGGGGGATACGTTGCACGGTTATCATTGTGCAATGGTTCGGTTATAATCGTAAAAAAAATCATCGTCAACGTTGTCGTCGTTTCTTCGAACTTCGTACACGCTCCGGTCTCGCCTCTGACGCGTCGTTGAAACGGAACACACCGCGGAGTGAGAAGAAGAAGAAGAAGAAGGTGGAGGAAGAGGAGTAAGGGGGCGAAGGGAATAATAATCGAACGGACGGTGTGACGCGTATACTAGAGCAATCCCGCGACGAGGAGGCGATCCTGCAGGTAAAGGTGTAGAACGACGTCGACGTCGGGGAGGACGAGGGGGAGGCGGCGGGGGACAAGGTACGCGGTGACGAGGACGAGGACGAGGACGAGGAGGGGAGCTGGACTTGGAGCGAAACAGCTTGGAGGCGCGCGTCGTCTTCGCCGGATCAACCATAACGCCGCCCGCCTTAAAACGTCCGAGGCGGGAACCGGTGGAGTCATCGCCGCCCCCCGCTCGTCCTGTCGCCTCCGCCGCGGACCTCGTTCACTGCATCATGGAAGCGCCGTTGTCTCAGAGCATGGACTCCGTCAACACCGCCACCGGCGAGGACGAGGTTCGTATACTTGCGATAACGCGCGTACGTCGCCGAACGTCTTTTGTTTCTTTCCTCCCCTAATCCTTTCGAGAAATGGCTGGCCGGCGTCGGCTACGGCGCTCGGAACTCCCAGACACACCGGCCGCCCTGGAGTGCAGACGTCGTTGGGCACCTGCACGAGCGTCGCGCGACCACGCTTGTTATTGATTTTTCAACAACACCGTCCGAACTCCCTGCTTCTGGCGTGTCGTCACGTCATGTGGAGGATTACGGTCGACTCAACTCATGCGCCTCTATGCGTGGCTACGAAATTACAGGAGGTTGAGTCGAGGGTAACGTTACTCTAACGACTCGTCTTTGGGAAAATCGTTACTCCGCAGCAGCCTTAGGATTGTATGAAATTCGGCTAGTCGATCACAGCGAAGAAAACATGTTCATGCATATTTTGGCAAGCCAACTCCTCGAAAGTTGTTCTAAAATTGCACAACGATTTACTCCGTGACGTTTCGTTACGTTAACGTTACTAACTTCGACATCGTGCGAAATTCGCGCATGTCGCTTTTTCGAACAACGTGTTTCTCTTTGTTGTTATTCTTATCGGACGCATGTTTACAAAGACGTTCAACGACACGTGCAACTTTCACCTGACACGCGAAAAATTACGGACTTACTCCGTTCTCTATGGCATACAAGATTATCCCTCATGGATTAATCTCTTGTCTGTACATCGATTAGGAATCAAAAGATACGGTAGCTACCTACTATCGGAGCGTAGAATTTGCTTAAAAGACATTGGGGTAAATATCGTTGTTGCATAATTTTATAATGACCTTAAAGGAGTTAGTTGGCTTTTCAAAATATTCGGGTGTTGCGTTTACCATGATTTATTTTATTTCAGACGGTACTAACGGTGCGAAGTAACGATTTTTCCTAAACACGAATCGTTACGGTAACGTTACTAACTTTAAACGCTGTAAAATGTACGCGAGGATATTACGATTCTGCGGCATGACTGCGAGTGTATATATATATACAATATATATATTATATACATATAACGTTTTTGCTGGTACAGGTGAAAAGGTTTTTTTTCACCTCATCTTATAAACCACCGCGAGGCCTTCGGTCGATATATGGTTACCTGTCCATGTTAAATATACTTACGTACATATGTATATATATAACATCGTGAAATCGCCGAAACTATGACTTATACACCGCAGATCGGAACTTTATTAAATATAATATAACGCGCAAGTCTCACACTGATTCCAATGTCCTCTGTGCATGTGTGTCAGGTATAATATACGAAAATCGAAAAAAAGCAAATTTTGTCAGCTGCTGAGGTAATTTGCATTCTTATGGGGGGCTTTGTATTCTGCGGATATACAAACAGGCGCAGCCTAAACATAAATTGACTCAGTTATACCAAAAACAGATCAAACGCACATGCGTAAACGATTGTTCCGCGTTTGCCAGACGGAACGATTATGCTAATTTAATTGCATGTATGCGAACAGGCACGGAGTTTATCGGCGGCAATTCTACCTATTATCGGTAAAATGCACGTACCGGAGGTATACGGAATAAGGTTTTTACCTCAATATCGCTGAATTTTTTCTCGTGCAATTATTTCGTTCAGTTATTTTATCAGTTTTCAACCAAGGAGTGCGAATATCGAGTTAGCCCAAGAAATAATCTAGTTGAAGTTGTTAAAGTTATCGCAACGATTTATGGTGGGTCAAAATTGTTATTTCGCAACTTTGGAATTGTTTGAGATTCGGTAAACCGTAATAAAACGAGACGTACTGATATTTTCAAATCTTAGTTCCTTCGGTCATTGCAAAAGCAAGAAGGTAGAGAATTTTTACTCCAACGTTTCGCTACGATAACGTTACGCGCTTCAATCTCGTAAGAAATAAAAGTACGACGCTCTCAGAAAAATCCAGAGTCGATAGAAGTTCGAGAACAGCATATTTCGAGCATATGTAATGTCCGGCTGGACGGTTGAATGTTGGAAAAAAAAGAGTCAGCGTGTATTCTAAAAGCTGGGGATAAGGCTCGTACAAAGCAAATATGCGTGCACGTACACGGTGTTTGTACAAGTGCACTTTTTGCTTTCGATGTACATTTGTAATTTCAAGTGCCCGCATGTTCCGTATCATCATTACTTGCGTACCTACGCAAATCTACATACTCACACGTACATGCGTGTAATATATGCAGCACGGCAATAAGCCAAAGGGAGATAACACACGACTTTTCTCCTCCTCCTCATTAGCAACAAAATTTTCAACTCATTTAACTGTAAAAACGCGCGATAGCTTTGTGCCCTGATCAAGTAACACCTGCACGTAGGCAGGAAGGCAGGCATAAGGTACGGTAGGTAGACATAAGGTGTGTATATATATATATATATATATACACATATATATATACGTGTTGCAGCCGCCTGCTGGCGAAAGCTTCGCCGACTGTTGCAACGTGTCTTGCTCCTGGATTTTCTCCTCGGCTTGCAAGCATCCAACGCCGCGTGTCACAGCTTTGAGCGGAGCTTAATCGCGATCATTTCTCAACGTTTCAATTGAAACGCGACGGTTCGAGACCGCTGGGAATAAGAAGATATAGTCAAACCTCGTGAATGGACGATTATCAACTTCATTATAATAACGAAACTATGAGTATCCTCGCAGAGATATCGTCGTCACATTACGAACGGCTGATATTATACTGTGCTGTATACGTTATACGTAACGTGTTTATATCGAGACGACGAGGAAGAAAATTTTTACGCTAAACGTGAGAAAAGAACATGAACAAATACCCGAATACAATCGTCGGATGATGAAAAAGAGCTTTGAATGCGCCGGTAATTAGCTTCTCTACGGAGAACGGGTTCTCCGGTATATTGTTTGTTTGTATTCAATGCACGCTTCTGCTTCCTCTTTACCGGTCCTCGAACGAATGTATTATATTTATATATATATATAACACATACGTATACGTTGTACGTGTACAATCTCGAGCAGCTGTCTCTCTCGTCCTATTTACCCTGCCACCCCAAATCATCGTTGCAACGTGCGTGTTTTATCCCCAAAAATTGTAACGAGTTTCGGATGAAAAAGAAAGAAGTTACCATTCGTTCCGTCAAGCGTACATTCTTTCTTTTTGTTTGTTTGTTTATTTTACAGAAATTCGGTAACCTCGATGAAGTGTATTCGATTACCATGCACAACCCTTTGAATCACACATTATTGTGCTTAGTCAACTTTGACAACAAGATGGTATTCTATGGTTTTTGGGGCTGCTATGATTACGCATCTGTAATCTGATTGTTTTGATTTCAAGATGGTGAATCCAATGCGGTGGACGAAAATTTCAAATTTGATCGAATACTGTCAAAAAACTCTGTGCAGGGGTTTTCGGGGTCGCTGATTGGATTCGCCACAAAATATGATTTCAGATTTGTAATCAGCGAAGCCGAAAACCCCTGGACAGATTTTTTTCTTCGGATTCCATGGAATTTTAAATTTTCGTTTGCTACATTTGATCCGTCATCTTGAATTTTTAAAATCCGATTTCAGATTCGTAACCAGCGACCCCAAAAACTCGTATTAATGTAAAACTTGTATAGCTGTAGAGGGGGTAACTTTCTCGGAAATGATTGTTCCTTCAATTTTCACGATTTTTTGCAATCAATTTGTTTCTAACAATAATAACTTACATTATATCGCAATAATTAATCTCGAGTAACGAAAATCTGTATATGAGTATATTATCAGAAACGGAAAAAAATCGCAAAGAAATATATCTTCAAAGTTCTTTAATTTTCCAAAAAATGGATATAAAACAGGGGCTGAGAATACTTAACACTACGACTCAAAGGGATAAATGCGCGGGTATCGCTTTTCCTGAACATGATCAATTGCGTGACGCCATGTTTCGATTTATCGCAATGAATTTTCAAGTTGTGTGCCGTTACTACATAATCCTATTTCACGGATCACTCGTGCTGCAACCTGACCACTGAGTGGCCTGTATATATTTTTTTCTCTTATCCCGTATCTACGATCACCGATATCGAATATCGTGAAGATAAGTTGTTTCTTTTTTTTCTTCTTTAGAATATTGGTTATAAGTATTGAGTTTCTCAATTTGCCTTTCTTCTTTTCTTTTGAACAAGTGTATAAACATTATTCAGAAGAGTACGTATACACACGTTATACTGCGGTCTTGTAATATAATTGTTATGTAGGATTTTTAATAATTTTTGTTGTTCTTTTGTTTTCAAATCCCGTATTTCTCACGAATATTGACGTTATATAAATTCCGTAAAACTCGATTGATTCGGAACAATAGCACTTTGCTGCCGTATTACAATGAGGAGAAGGAAAACGTTTTTTTTTTTTTCAATCTTATCATTAATCGACGTCTCCCCCTTCATTCTACTCTCAGTATATATAATACCTCATGCGAATGTATTACAAAAGCATGGTATTATACTATTAAACCAGCTAATGGGAATGGAATGCTGTTTCATATAAGAACATAACATGAAAATCATTCGATTTGCGAGCAGTTGCACGTGATATATAAATTATAATTCCACATGTTACATATGAAACTTCGTATTACATCACGTGACGAGTGGAGTGCCTGGCTGAAAACCGCCTGTCGCTGTATAATAATTTCCGGTAAACTTCTATAAACCGTTATACATGTATAATAAATAAATCCGTAGGACATATCGCAGATAGACTGCACGTATTACGTATAAACGTGTATTGCGTATACTTTCACCCGATGATAATTCGCGATCGGCGCAGCGCGTATTTCTGCTATTTGCGATAAATCTCTGCTACGCGTGTAACCTTAATTATAAAATATTAATCGACAAGAGGTACGAAACAGGTTGTGTTTGATTGATACTGTAGAAAAGTCCTCGACAGTTTCTCGCCCGAAAATTATAGGAAGAAAGCACCGCTCTGGTACCTGAGAAACGGGGGTTGGCATCTCGGGCTTCATCGCCTGCTTTACAAATGAGACCCCGCGAGCCTAAAAAACAGGGGTTAGACTGGTTAGAGGAACGTTTCTCCCTTCAGGTGTCTGCGTTCCCGGGTCCCGAATCCACGACGACGTCGGGGTTGAGGGAAAAGGAACGGTTTTATAAACGGGGGGGAGTCAAGTTCAACCTTTCGAACTTTATACACTGCGCTCTCTCAATAGGGCCGCAGCAGTAAAAGAGGGGAGGGGATTTTTTAGAAATCGGAGGCCCCCCATTCCTCCTTACATTTGCGCGAGCGTCGCGAATAAGTTGCAAACTCTCTCATTAGGGCCAGATCCCGATTCACGCGCGGATACGTTCTGTACATCGGTTAGAATCCCATATAATTTTATTTTAACCTAGAAAAATACTTCTCCGTCAATATTTTATTAACATAATCGTTTAGTTTTTTTGTTTTAAACATTTTTCAAATATAAATAAAAAGTCAGGAGGGGGGATAGCAGTGGTGTACGAAAGCGGGGGAAAGGCGGTCCTATCGAGGGAATGCACTGTATCGCCTGCAGGCACTTGAAGTACGCAATAGCCTGATCTCCCTTAAATTATACATATAACCCTTCAAGTAAGGTAAAGAGAGAGAGAGAGAGAGAGAGAGAGAGAGAGAGTGATAATTACACAGGTAGAACGTATAAATATATGTATGATACATGTATGCATTAAGGATTGAATGGATTTGAACTAATTTATAACACCATTAAATTTGTTTACTTTAATCAAACGCGTACAAGACACATGTTTATGTATAACGAACATCACTACTTATATAGCGAAAATTCTATCGGTATAGATATAACGATTCGTTTGCTGCAGATACTCGAGAGAGAAAGAGAGAGAGAGATAAAAGGAGATGATATTGCTTTGACAGAGAGAGAGAGAGAGAGAGAGAGAGAAAGAAATAGGGGAATTTCTTTTTTAATTGGATATCAAACAGAGGTATATGTGTAATTTATGTATAATATGGTTATCGCGTTCGTCGCGAAAAGGACTCGAGAACTTTTATACACGAGGAAACCGTGATCCGCTCCTTTTCTCGCGTTAGATCGTTACCGGGGTGTGCAACGGATGATTGGCCCTTCCGGTGTGACTCGGAGGCTTTAAGAGCCGCCGTGGAATGCGGACGAATTACCCGAGAGACCCGGAACGTTCTTTTTCTTCCTTTTTCCTGTTTCTTGCTTCTTCTTTCGGGGGCAAAATTCGTCCAGGCTTGACGTTCGATCTCTTATCCCCGTAACTGTTGCGTTGTGACAACGAATTCTGCTATAATTGCAAGAGTAAAGTAACCGAACAAAGAACTAAACGAGAATAAGAAAAGAAAGCAAACTGATCGTGTGAGAGGGAAGGGATGAGGAAAATCAGAGAATTAGCATCTGCGGCAAACGAATCGTTGCATCTGTACCGATTGAATTTTCTCTGTGTGAGTGATGTTTGTTATACGTGAAAATGTGCCTTGTACGCGTTTGATTAAAATAAACAAATTTAACGGTGTTGTAAATTAGTTCAAACTCATTCAATCCCTGATACGTACGTGCATCGTACATATTATGCGTACGTTGTATCTGTGTATTATACCATATAGTTATGTAACTTTGACGAACAATAGAATAAAACTCTAGCGGCATTATGGCGGAACGGATGTTGTATAACGGTTAGGCAGCCAAGAGGAACGGTGGAAGCAGCAAACCGTAAAGTCAGCGATTGTTTTACCTCTGTGCAGGTTCTGCTTCTGCCTTTTCCACCTCTTCTGTGTTGTAGCGTCCGTTCCTCTGCCTGTCTGGCTGCATCCTTTTATCCATGGATATCTCGATTTATAAAATATATATCGTCGGTAGCTTCTCTCTCCTCCCCTCCCTTCTCCTATCCCACCCTTACCGGGTATATTGTTATGTCAGGGATGTGTTATAGCTGTTATTCGTTAAGAGGATCGCTGTTGCACGGCTCGCGTTTACTTTGAAAAATTGGGAAAATACTATTTACACGCATTTTCAGTCGACGGGAAGTTCCTTTGATCAATGAAGAGAAGATTTGGACGACAAAAGATATATGTCGTTGAAAACTTATGAAAGATCAGATCTGTGAACTTTTTATGCTCATCGATGACACTGTAGGAATTATAAACGATTTATATATATACGTCTGCCATAAGGTCTAAATATTTTACACGTATAATTTAAGAAATTATCGTTCAATCGTGTCGGCAACTCTAACGATAATTGCGAAACTACAACGGTTATTAGAATTTGGTCATTTCTGTACGAGTACTTTGGATACAACTTATAATATCATAAAATTTTTAACACCATCGATAAATAAACTGGTAAAGTAAAATGGGAATGCTTCGAGAAACCTCCGTTTTCATCGCATTGTTCAATATTTTTTTTACAACCATTTTAACGAATGGTTTGCGTTTTGGAAAGCGATCGGAATATGTGCTATTCAATTGGTCAAATAACTATCTATCTAGTTTATACTCTTCTCTTTGTCCGTACCATTCCGGTGTAAACTTAGTTGCTACCACGCGGAGTTGTCTTTCGCATCGTTTCCCTAATTAGTGATTTTCCACATGCGAACATTCGCGTTACTGCAAATTCGGTAGTTGCGAAACATTATAATTATAATCGTGGAAAACGAGAAATCGCTAACATTTCACGTTAATATTCATCGCACCGCACACGCTGACCAAGTTTATAATTGATCGTGTGATAATTGGGGTCGTTGTGTAACATTTTGCCTCTTCGCCCCTCCGCGAATCGTTGAAAGTAATCTATTTACAAGTCACGCGTGTGCTATTTTTTCCCTTTTAAAGCGTGCGTACAACGTATCGCACGTGCTTTTGATTCTTTACCTCCATCCTCCCGACCATCGATCGTTGTAAGCAGTTTCTCAGATTTTCGCTTTTTTAATTTCGCTCCGTTTTTCTCCCCCGTGACGAATAATTGCAGATCGGTTTACGTCGCTGGCAAAAAATGATCATCGCGTTATAAACGAAGCGTAAAAAAGGTGATTTGGTCTACGTTTAATAGGTTATACGAAAGGAAGGTATGGATGTAGCTCTGGACCGGTTGCCAGTGATCTTCTATCCGTTCTCGTATAACGTCGGTGAGAAGTAGAAGTAGAAAACGGGCGAATGAGAGCGCAGCAATGATCTTGAACAAAAAATGGCTCGCCTTTCTTTCGTGGCAGTTTGCTGCCCGCAGCAGCCTCAAGATACCGAGAAACTGTTACTGAAACGTGTCAGGCACAGTGCTCAGAGTCGTCCAGGTTTTACCTAGCCATCTAAAAACCTGCTACAGGATGCTCGGACCCGATTCTCAATTCGTGATTCGGAGTTTCATGGCCTCGGCTGAATCGCCGCGAAAAGTCAGAAAATCCGCGAAAAAGGTCTTCTTCTCTTTTCTATTTTGCAGGTCTTCTTTTTCCCCACAAAATTCATGCACTCTACTATTACCGATTGGAACGTTATTTTCGTTCATTAACAGTTTGTGTCATAGTGGTAAGTATTCTTGCCACGTATTTTATGTCCATTTTTTGTGTATTCAGAGAACTTTGAAAACGTATTTCTTTGCGGTTTTTTGATATTTCTGATTGAATACTGACAGGTTTTCAATACTCGAGAGTAATTATTGCGGTGTAATGTAAATTATTATTGTCAGAGACAAATTGATTGCAAAAATCGTTAAAATTTAAGGAGTAATTCGTTTTCGAAAAAGTTGCCCCTCCACACCTCTACATTTTTTACATAAATTATAAGTTTGTTGGATAGCTGATTACGAATCTGAAATCAGATTCAAAGAATTCAAGATGACGGATCCATTATGGTGGTCGAAATTTCAAATTGGACGAATCCGGAGAAAAAAAACTCTGTCCAGGGGTTTTTGGTTCGCAGATTACGAGTCTGAAATCAGATTTTGAAAATTCTGTATGGCGAATTCAATCAGTGACCCCGAAAATTCCTGCATAGAGTTTTTTTGACCGTATTCGATCAAATTTGAAATTTTTGTCCGCCATATTGTATCCTCGACCTTTAATTTTTGAAATCTGATTTCAGATTGTAATCAGCGTCCCGAAAAACCAGAGAATGTGATCTTGCTGTAACAATCGACTCAGCACAACGATGTGCGACTCAAAGGGTTGAAAAGCTATTTTCCAAAACGTATGATAAACGATATCAGACCGTTTTAATTAAAATCGAAAAAGGTTGTTAGCAAATATTAAAAATATAATCAATATCGCAGCATGTCTCTGAAAAGCCGAAATTTTTACGACTGAACCGAGATTTTTTTGACGCTTACGAATCACGTACAATATGTCTTTTTTTCTTTTGTTATTTCTTTTCCTGGGAGTCGGAGGCGAGGAAGACGAAAAATAAAAAGATATGAGAAAGTCAGAGAGAAATCTGCTTCGCGAAAAATGTAATATCGGTGTAACCAATTTTTCTTCTCACCCCCTGAAGTACAATGGGCAGAAACCCTTATAATGGGTATGCGAAACGTGTAACCCATCCTCACGATTTTCTCCTAGACAGCGAAAGTTCAGGGACATATCCGAAAGACTTGAGATTTATTTTTCTGCGAAAACGATGAAAAAAATTAAGAAATAAGTGAAATGAGAAAAAATTTTACGAATCGACGGTATTCCTGGAATATTGAAATGCTATCGTATCATTTCCGAAGAAAATTATATTCTGCATATAATTATTTTATCCGCACAGTATGTCGCGGAGTTTCTTTCTTTCTTGTTATACTTTTAAATTTTGCTCCCTTTGCGCTTGTATTCCTTCACTTTTTCCCGCTAGAATAATTATTGCCGCAGTGTTTATTCGTATTAGGTATATTATTATTACTATTATTATTATTATTATTCTTATATACTCTGCAGTTTGCAGTTTGCAGTCAGCACTCAGTTAGTCGTGTGTGCGATTAACGTTATATAACGTAGTTTTAAAACGTATACATCAAGTTTGTAATAACCCTAACTGACACGTACGTTACACATACGTACCTTGTATTCCTATCCTCGCGTATAAACGATCATCGTCACGAGAGCTGTTGCACATAGCGTGTATGTATGTACATCATATGCATATAAATCTACGCATATAGAAACACACATGCATAATGTGTATTTGTGTATATGCGTGTTTCACCCACGCGCGAACTTGTCAGAGAAAAGTATGTATTATAAAGCCGCCATGCCGCTGCAGGACGGCAGAGTTGCGTCATAGAAGAGTCACTTAATTTCTCTAATTGTTCGAGCGTTGGGTCAGATTAAATTATACATACGACATCTTGACCGATAAATTTATTATTATACCTACTGGAATTTCTAACCAATTCCTTACATCGCCTCGTTTAACAAAAGAAACAGCTGCGACAGCTATTTGTACAGAAAATTCTCGATTGCCGATCGAATTCTGATTGCGAGTCGATAGAAAATAAGGGAGAAATTCATTGCGGGTAAAAATAGTAATAGAAATTCACTCTTATACGAAAATCGTCTATTTTTTCGCACTACAATTTGCCCGAGTAGAATTTACCGTGTTATATAGACCGTAGAAAAAGAAAAGGACACGGATATATTATGTACTAATTTTTAAAACCAAAAATCGCGATCCTGGACTGCAGATTATGTGCAGCAAGTTGGGCCGAACGTTTTCTGTCTCCTTCTTTCTTTTCTAGGTATATTTTTTTCTTTCGTTACTCTCCCCCTTTCCATCTTTCTTTCAGTCAGTCCATGAATAAATTACCACACATATCCTTGTACGCATGTATGTACGTATGCATACCTAGGTGTATACGCATAGAGAAAGCACGGCATTTCCAACGGGCAGACTTTCCGTCGCCGCCGCAACTTTATTATACATGCCCTAGGTACACGGATGTAATATTATACCTAGAGGTATCGCTGCCGTTTAAGCATGTAGACTGCATGCATACGTGTGTATTTTATACCTATTCCGCGCCTCGGCTAGGCCAGTGCCTATCAATAATAAAAGCGTGCGAGGTCAAAGCAATTTTAATGTACGCCATGTGTTTCGTCCTCGCATACATTTGCGTGTTTCTCCTCCGTATCTGTCGCCCTTGTGAATTGGATGGATATTGTTTCGTTAAAAATTGTTGCTTTTTATTCGTTTTATTTTACGAAATGATACCAAATTTTTATTATATTCCCGGGCCAAGAAAATTGTCCCTTTAAAAATACTTAAACGTCAAATATTCGAATTATTAACTATCAATTTATAATTGTCACTTCGTTTTCAAAACGTTGAAAAATAATTTACATCTAGTGGATATGTTAGTATTTAATATAACTAGTTTTTGCTCCAAGATCCTATTTGGGCTCATTTTATTTGAAATAATATTTTTTACAAATTTATTACATCGCCCAGGAATGTTGGATAATTTAATATCTAACGACACTGACGGGAGAAAAAAGAGAACAAAAGAAGAGAAGTGAATGTAATTACTGTGCGCTGGACGGGAGTTGACAATAATATCGAGCCGAATGAACTTTTTTTTTCTAAACTTGTTCAAACGATTATCAAGACTTTTATTCAGAAAACCTTTATTTGCCTGCAATTATCTTTATATGCAGCCTAGAATTATTGCAATTTCTTCAGAACTTTTCCAGACAGCGTTTTTTAATGTTGGCACAATGCGACATAAAAAATATGGATTAAATCCCAGATTGTAGAAATTAGACGTTAGTCCAGTTGGCACGGAATTTATAATGCCCTTTAGTTCATGATACTTATCGTATACATTCATCCGTACGAGTAAGATGAAAAAGCACTGATTATAAGAGGGGTGAACATTATATCTATATAACACTGGTCGATAAAAAAGAAAGGATTTTTTTTTGTGTTTATATTTATATAAATTTTGATTCTATCCGTCGAATAATAACCAAAATCTTCATTTATTACTCGACGTAGAGAATCAAAATTTATTAATTCAAATATAAATTGAAAAAGAAAAAAAAATGTTTTTCTATCGTTTAATTGTTGTTTATAATAAATGTCTGAGAAAATAGGTAATTTTTCTTGAAAAAATTTTTTCTTTTATTTGTTCCGCAGAAGAAATGAAAATTTTACATCTAGAAACCAGACCTCAAGATTCTGTGATAAACGGTGTATTTTGTATAATAATTCATAAACGAGAAGTATTTTGCTGATTGAACAGAAATTTCTGTTAATTTTATACATCATACTGAATGTATAATGTATACATATGTATACCTTATATGCTATAAATCTTTCGTGAGAAAATCCATGTGGAATCACTCGGGCGCCGCTGCTGCTCCCTCTTCACCAGATTTGAACGAATTTTTTACCTGTCGGATTG
Organism: Neodiprion pinetum; assembly: GCF_021155775.2. Lineage (NCBI taxonomy): Eukaryota > Metazoa > Arthropoda > Insecta > Hymenoptera > Diprionidae > Neodiprion > Neodiprion pinetum. Next base: position 21,268,306 of record NC_060237.1, read on the forward strand.
TTCACGATTGAATATAATTTTCACTTCTCCATTTTTTTTTCTTCATAGCGCGAAGCTTACGAAGGTAAAAAAATATATACAGATTGCTTTTCACTATGCGGGTTTTTTTTTCTTTTCTTTTTGAGAGAGAGAAAGGAATATAATACAGTTTTTCGCGATTCGATTTAATTTCCCTTTTATTATTCTACCTTTCGAAATTATGCTGTTCTAAATATTCTATAATATACATTTAGTGCGCGTGTATAAATAATACATATAATATCATATTGATAAGTTTCGCATTGATGCTGAGTTTTTGTTTTGAGTCGGTATTCATCACGATTTTACCTACTTCCACACTGAGAAAAATTTCATTTGTTACAGTAACTAGAGAAGATTAGTAAAGCAGGTATCGTTAAAAAAACTGTTTGAATATTGTTGGAATTTTGAAAAACGTGGTACGCGTAACCATTTTGCGCTATTGTCGATCCTTTTTTGGTAATTGCAACGCAAAATCAGTTTGTTCGGTTTACTCTACTTTTTTAGTTAAACAAGGCTTGAACATCAATTTATTGTTGCACAAGCATTCAATTTTTGCAACAGTTACAAGAAAATATAACAACAGTGATCGTAATGAGAAAGAATAGTAACAGATACTAGAATTTCCGGTAACAGCTAGAAAAATAATTTTCATTTTGTACCTAGAACTGTATTTTTTGATTGTGGTAAAAACTGAAAATAGTTAAGGACTGAGCGGTAACCGGAACTAAAAATATCTCTCAGTGCAATTTATTTTTTGTACGGTTTAGCGTATACGCAAAAACGAAAAGGACGGAAATTTGTATATTTTTATTGTATGAAAACAGTAAAATTGATTACAAAAAATGCTGCTTAATTAAATTGTCGTAATAACGACCAATGAAAATAATCGTTTACCGGAGAACGATGCTTTCGTGATTTGTACATAATTTGAGTAGAAGATGTTATATGGTTTCCGTATGAACTTCTCAACAGCTGCAGCCGCACTACAGAATTAACTTAATTACGATTTAAGTATGTTGCTTAGACAAGGAATCGATGCTTCTAATTAATTTTATTACGAAATAGTCGGCACACATTGAGTATTTATAACATCGCTTCGCCTAATTTCAAACTGCGAAGATCTATTCAGAAATACAGAAATATCGAATACTGGAATCCAAAACAGAGGTTTATATATAATATATATATAGATATATCGATGCTTGATATCAGATCGTTTTGAAATTACCGGTCAAAATCTCATATAAATTCATTCGATTTTTATTCGAACTTTATTCGAATTTCATTTAGATTCCAACTTTATTTAAAATCTACAAATATTTATAAATAAATATTCACCAACGAAACCAACTTATAAGTTATATTTATATACAATGATTTTGTGAACTATAAACAATAACGATGCTGAAGTTAGTAAATTTAATGTATCGAAATGCTGGAACAAAAATTACTGTCTAGCACCTTCAGATAATCCGAAGAAGTTGAATTGACAAAATCTTATTGCGAGTTTGTCGATGCTATTTTAACGGTTCACTGAATTTCAAGTAATCCTTCAGTTGCAAAATAACGACTTTTTCCAAAGATGCATCATTACATTATAACCGTAACAAACTTCAGCCTGATAAACAATTGAATTACCATGTCGAGTTTCGAGTTTTTTACAGTCGGATTTCGTACCCTTTGTATATACACACACCCACACACCCACGTTATATACACATACATATTATGTAGAGGTGTATATAACGCCGCGTGTCAAAAGACCGTTTCAATTTTCGTGCCCGGTATATTATACGTGTGTGTATACCTATGCATGTATACACGTATACAACACGTCTGATATTATTGATCGACGTCACGAAGCGGGGAGGGTCGAGTAGTCGAGTCGAGTCGAGTCGAGTTGACTCGTATCGAGTTTCGTTGGAAATTTCATGTTTTACGAACACGTGATAATATGGAATATGAATTTTGAAATAGGTACGGATTTTGCGGAGTCGAGCACAGGGATCCGCTTTCTTTCATTCTTTCCGTTGAGCTTTCGTTGTACCCTCGCAGATGATCCCAGTCGACCTGACCTACTCCTCCTCCTCACCCTCCTCACCCTCCTCGCCCTCCTCGCTGCACCCCCAGAGATTCATTTCCGCGAGCCGGGGCCTTCTAACGACGCGTCAACCCCTCTGCTCGACGTTTCGCTAATTTTTCAGGAAAAACGCGCGGGGTTCCGCTTTAAAGACGTGTAGGTATATCCGTAAGCGTACAGTCCGGCCAAAGAATTAATTATATCTCTGTTAAAAAATCGTTACTTATACACTCCGGGTTTAGAGGGTGAAACTTGACCGTCCCATGCATCGGCGAAAATCCCGTCTTATGCACGTTTGAACGGATTTTCTTTTTTTAAACGCTAATTTTATCCCCGCCGACGATAATTGAGTTTTTATTCGTTTGGTACGCGGAACAAATTTTTATACAATTCGTTCCATCTTTATCGATGTTTGATTCATTTTTTACTCGTACAATTCATAACGTGTTTGTAATAAGATTTGTGTTTTGTCATTTTATAAAGTATCTCATAAATTACGTCGCAAATAATTTTATTGTGTAAATCAATGTGCTTAGCGTTAAAAAGATGATCGCGGTATATTTTCGAAGCTGCAAAAGTTGGAGATCTGAAGCTTGCAGGATTTTTTAATTTTACTACAGGATATCCAGATTGCAGAAAAATCGAAATTTTCACCCCGGATAGTTTGTCGATAATTTTTGAACTTGCTCGTACAACATAACAGATATTCGTAATATACTCTTTCATTAACGGGGGACACGAGAAAGCTTTTCTCTTCCATTTGTCATCTCAATTATCGTCGTCGGTCAACATTTCGCTTAGAATTTAATTCTAACAATTATTTCTCATACCGAAACATCCATCATCTATCGTTTTTGCATAATCCGAAAGCGACTGGAGAGGATAGAAGAGCCGAGCTGAGATTTGCTTCGCTTCGCTTTGGTCGTTTAACGAGTCACTCGTGTACGTTGTACCTACGGGCACAAAATAGAACCACAAAGCAAACGCCGCGTTTTTCGTTTTTCATTCATTCGGGGTGGTTGCTGCTGCACCGTTTTGCGATTAGCCGGAGGAGGTTCGTTTCCGGAAATGCGACAAATTCCGCTCCGCTAAACCGAATAACGATGTGCAAAACTTGCGTCGTGAATTATAAACTTGGACGCCGGGTCGAAGCTCGGTTTTATACACGACGTATGAATGTCTTCGCATAATTACAAAGGAAGTGCAGGAAATACGCGCGGCGATTGATGAGGAATTTAAGAAAAATTGCAGCCAGTCGGTAATTAATCGGTTGTCTAATCTAAGTTTTCTTTTCTTTCAATTTTTCCGTCACTGGAAAAAATACTACAATTTGATCTCTGAAGGAAGAGGCGCAGAATACAATTATAATTATACACTAAATAGTTACTAATTGCATCACGTTTGCTTATAATATCAGTAATACTTAAACCGTTATTATAACGCTACCCGTTTTACTGGTAAGAATTATTTTTCAGTAACTGTAACAAATGTTTCTCAGTGCAAACTTGTCATTTATTTTTATCGAATAAAAAAATTATCAATTCATTTTAAATGAGAAAAATTGTCAACTTTTTGCAATAGTTTGCACAGCACAAGGGCTGGAACGCTTTCAATATCATTCAACACATGTAATAAACGAAAACTAGATTTATTGTATTGTAAGTTATATAAAAATGAAAAGCTGACGATAATTTTACTGCTTTTACTCTTGACGGCGCGGGTATAACGAGAATCCCCGGCACTCGGATATAAATTATTCTTTAAAAACGGTTTTAAACTGCTCCGAAAAATTCGTTGGTGATAATAACGCAGGTGTCCGTGTCCGAGGAAACTGAGGCGCAATTTACGCATGATGTATGCTATGTATATTAAACGAGAAGCGTGGTATTTATTACTCGATTAGGAAGACCAAAGCGAACCTTTTCAACTCTCTGTAATGATCCGTATAACGACGAAACGATCCCGGTATAATCGTTCGAAATGAGAAAAATCTAAACTATGCTTCGAAGCGAATATCAGGGCGTGCCCCTCGAAAACATTTAAGTGCCCCGTTTGGGTTAGGATGCCCTACCTTAACTTCCCGCTTGTATCAAACGTACTTTATTTGAATTCACCTCACGGCGAATTCATTCTAAATCATATATTCTCATTCTAAATACTTTTCGCTCCTACTTAACGTACGATAATTTGAGATTAATAAGAAGAGCGTTTTTTATCTGTGGTACACGAGCAATTCAGGATCGGTCATAAAAACTGAGTCCGAAGTATAAATCATTAGCATGGAAATCTTGATTATAATTTGCAGCGATATAGAGAAAAACAACGCGGAATTTGTGCAGGTGATAAAATGAGAGTGTAATAATATAAAATCACTTACAGAAACCCGTAAGAAAGGCGCTCATGCGAATCGCTCCATCGACTTTATATAATGGTTTACTACACATAACCACAAGTGCATGTTTGTTCTGCGCCGATGTGGAATTCCGAGTTTTTACCGTCAGACCTGCAGTTAAACGTGGTTCAATTTATACATTTATCACCCTCCAGATTGCGTAGTTGAAATGATTTTCGTTGCTGTATAAATCAATTATCTTTCTTCGAGTTTCAAATTGCCTTACCTGTAACGTATATCCTTAATAATAATTGTTATTGTAATAATGATAATAATAGTTACTCGTAAATCATTTTTATATAGAAATTTGTCTTGCAGTTATTTGTCGGGGTTACGCCTTTGGGAAATCTTTAATCAAAGTAAAAGTTTCTGCTATAGCTTTTGTGGTATATGAACGTCTGCATACCTATAGTGTATACACATGTATATAATGTATATACCTGTATACCTATGGTCTCGTTTTTACGGCAAGTTTTTTTTGTCCCCCTCCCCAAATCTTCGTTTCCTTTTTGTCCTTATCCTCTTTTTCGCGGCAGTGGGATGACGAAACTTTTCGTTAATCGAAGTCAACGGGATTTACGCGCTAGATCACAATAATTCCTTCAGAGAAAAATAGAAAGGCAATCAACTCTATCGAGCAGTGATCGACTTGTGTACTGTATACCAAATGATAGAGTACAAACGATCTTCTCCGGAGAAAGAATAAAACTTTGCTGAGTTATAAGTAAGACAAAAAAGGAGGAAAACAAGAAATCACAGGTTCTGTCAATTTTGCAAACTCATAATTGGCAAGGATGATTAATCTTTCGTAGCTGTTAATAATAATTAATTCAATATTGCCGTTGTTCGACATTTCACCTTATCGTATTACAGGCTCTACGTATGTAATGTTACGCTGCACAAGCGCGGAATATGTGCCGAAGTTAAACTTACGACAAGTACTATTATATAAGCTGATGTGCAGTTCTGGTTAAATTCCAAGTACCATGCAGCAGAAGCGCGCTGTATCGTATACCAAGAGCCCTGCAGCATTTTCCGCGGTTCGTGTGCATCGTGCCCGCGTGTTCAGCGAACCTCTGATTCATGAATTTCCAAGAGCGTGTATCTATCTTTCATCTTCATGCGCCCTCTTCTTCCGCGGCTCTACGTTCGCGCTTTTTCATCTTGCTGTTTTACTTGTTTGTTATTTTTTTTTTATTTTTTTTTTTTTCGCAGCGTAATTTTACGCTACCTCGGCAACGGTGCCCGATATTCTCGTTTCCATGACGTATTATACCTACGTATAGGTATGCATACATAGAGTGATTATCTAACGGCCGAGTGGTACGTCGTCTGCTAGAAAGTAATGCGCGTGCGCTAAAATTCGAATGCAGTTGTTTGTCAGGGCGACCAACAGTCATAAATTTAGACGATGGATCGCCGCAATGTATTTAGGTAATCTCAAATATTTTTACAGCGGTCGGCGTTGCACGCAACTGTCAACGAAAAATGTTGAAATTTGCGAGCTTACGTTTGTGATGATTGGCTGCTCTGACAAACAACTGTTCTCCGATTTTAGCGCATGCGCATTACATTGTAGCAAATGACCGACTGTTCGGTCGTTAGGTAATCACTGTACATATATATGTATATATCATTTTGTGTATTATGTAGGCGTATAAAAATTATCTCGCGACAGTCACTTTGCATCGGGATTATTAATGTTCCTTACTTTTTTTTTTAAATCTACACGTCCTGCAACAAGTTCGATCCGTTTATCAATTATCGGAGACTCGAGTCAGCGTAATTTCGAACGTGGGAATCTCACAATCCGCGAAGTTGTGTTTAATTGTCAGCTCAATTCGTTGCAGGGCGTGAATAAGATCAAGAGCAGTGAGGAAAATAAGGAAAAATGAAACAACTAAAAAAAGACAAAAATTAAGGAAAAAAACTGGGACGACATTTTTTCGCCGATAGACGATCCGATCCGTGAGAGACGACCGGATTTCAACGGGCGTTACGGCCGGACGTGACTCTGTCGAACCGTGAACAACGAGACAGTACCTTATACGTCTAAAAGGAAACCAGCAGATGGATGATGCAGCGACAGGGAGTGGGCAAATTGATTGTCCGTGAACAATCGGTACTTTTGTCATGAGCGGTGCCGCGTATATATTGCAGCGTTGTAAATTTGTTATTGCGTCGAGGCGTGATGACTTGTAATACAGGTATCTACATTTAGTACCAACGGAATTACGAGTACAGTGAGTTTTTTTATCTGCAGAACGATGCGTGCGCCTTATTCGAGCAACCGGGGTTACAGCTTTCGTTTCACTTTTGAGTACCGTATACCGCCACGACCATCTAAACGTTGTCGGAATAAATGATATTCAAAGTTTTCATAAAAAAAAAAAAATGGCTGCGTTCCGAAGTTAGCTGGAAGCACTAAAAACTCCCTAGGATAGAGGTGGCGCTGCAGGTTTCTCAGTGTTGCCAACGTAACTGTCTAGTGTAAAAAATTAGCCCTCTCAGATTCATTGTCCCCAAGTGTACATAATCGGCGGGACAACACAAGATATACGTTACTTCCACTACAGCTCGTTACTAGGGAAAAACGAAAAACGCAATTTGAGGCGGGAATCCACTTTTTAAAAAGAGTTACTCAGTGAACACGAATAAGTATATCATTCGTAGTAAACCTTAAATATAGAATAATTCGAAGACACAAGAAAAATTCAAGGATATTTCCAGGACTACTGGACACCATGTGTATATATTACAACATATAAGTGTGTTCCATATTTCTTGACTATTTCCCAGCGCTGAACATCGTCTCACCTAACATTATATATAGGTATATATTATATATGTATCCGAATTTTCGATAATCCGAACTAGTTCCGGTCCCAATTGGTTCGGATAATCGAGATTCTACTGTACAATACTAGATGAACGGTAAAACGCAGGTAGGAAAATTTACCAATCGATCAAGCTAGGCGTTACTCCGGGAACTCTTGTATTACAGTCCCTCCTTAATTACGCCGGTGAAGTTGAATCGATATTGAATATAGAAAGGAAACGATCCTCCTTCTCCGCTCCTGAACAGCGTACATTAATTATCTCAATGAGGAATGGTTTTGAATTCAAACTCGAGTTTCTCATTTTGATATTACTTCGCGTTTTTCAATTCCCTTCTCTTCCTGCTTCTCCTCCTCGTCGAATGAAACTCGAATACATACACACATACACACATGTACTGCTGAAACTCTCTCGACCCTTGTATTATACCTGTACGTATTTATACACATAGTTGAATCCTCTCCGAGCGGTGTTTCTGCTCGCGATAATTTTGCGGAGAGAGATCTGAATCGGTGGGAAAATCATGGGGTCGGTTCGAGGGGCTATTAATGGATTAAAACTCGGCGAAATAATGACGAAATTGAGGTTCGGTTCACCGGGAATCGCGCACTCGGGACTCTTGAATTTTTGACATTATAGGTACATAGTTTTCCTTTCCGAGCCGGCGAGCCGATGCTAATTCAATATCGCTCCTGCTCTCCACCCTTTAATTTTTCATAATATTGTTTGAAAGGGGGTTCGATTACATAGGCAATTAGTCGCCTACCACTTCAATGCTCGCCTGTATTAATTCAATGATCCAAATTGTCCTGTTTCAGGTGCGAACTCTATTCGTCAGCGGCCTGCCAATGGATGCGAAACCGCGAGAGCTTTACCTCCTCTTCAGAGCGTACGAGGTACGTAAATAAAGACTGACTTTTGCAATAGACAGAGACGTATGATCAATTTTTAACCACGAGACGGCCGAGTGATCGATACTGTAATAGAAACGCGGCGAATGCTTGATAATTTAGTCATTTTTTTTTTTTTTTTATCAACAATCGTACTCGTATATACGATTTAAATTATTCCCACAGAACTCGGCAAAGCTCGGTTGGATTTCGCGACATGCTTCACGCCGCTCAGAAATCGATACGAACTATGGTTAATATTTAAAATCTAGGCCAGATCACTTATTACCGATTAGATCCACCGACTGCAGAATTTTATTATTATACGAGTTTCGTATGACCTATTAAGTAACTGAGATTATCAGGAAACGGTATTATAATTGAAGATGAAAATGAAAAAAGCCTGTAAGTGTCATTTCTTTCAACGAAAAAATTCCACGGATGAATTCAAGCGACAACTAACTATGCAAACAAAAAAAAAAAAAAACAGTTTTACTCCGTTTTTTTTTTTGTTTTGTTTTTCAATATCTGATTACAGGCTTTTACATCCTTTTTTAATTCTCGTTCTCAATTATCAATCAACTTTGGCTAATCAAGAGATATTGTATAAATGGTCAGCTATTATTGGTTATTTGCATTTTTTCGTATGGGTTGTCTGTTATTTTAAAAATTATGGAATGATTAATAAATGGTAAACATTTTTGTTTTCAATTCAAATCTCCTTGACCCCAAACAACAAGAACTATGAAAAATCGTTTCGCAAAGTTGAAAAGTGGTCGTCGGCTCTCTGAAATCAAATTTTTCCCTCAATTTTCTAACGTAGTACGCCATTCGATTCTTCCTTTGGTCTCATGACGAATCAAAAATTATGAAAGCAGAAAAAACCTTTTAAAAAATTTCGATCAATGTTACTTGCGCCAATGATAATGAATACGAATTTAACTTAACTGCTTAATATTTGATGGAAACGAATCTGAGCAAATTCGAATGATAAATGCTAAGATATGAACAATTTAAGAAACCACTCTACAGTTAGAACGATCAAAATAATTCAACTTTGGTGTTTTTCATCCGAATTTAATGTTTTTGGATTCATTTTTTTTGCCGGCCAGATTCCCACAAAATCTCTGAAAAACGTTCAACAAATACTTCATACGTTACAGTATAGTAGTAATGTGAAAATGTAACGATTGATGAATACCTGTTGCAATGTACTTACGCAAATGTATATTTTCATTCGCTCTCGACATAACTGTTTGTAAAATTAAAAAATTTTTTTAGACAATCGATAAAGTGATTTTGAACATGCAAGTTGTGAAACCGTTTGCCAGATTGTTGATAACTTGGATTTCGTTATTCAAATTTGCTCCGATTCAATTCTATATCGCATTCTGGGAATGTCGTTTTATTCTTAATCTCTATTATACATTTTTAAGGTAACATATTTTTTGATACGTTTTTGTCTTTTTATAATTTTACATTCATATCGCTCGATCGAAAACTCCGATAATAATAAGCTCTTAACCCTTTGAGTCACAGGTTATTGTGCTCACTCAACTTCTGTAACAAGATGGTATTTTGCGGTTTATGGGCTTGCTGATTACGAATCCAAGCTTGAAGGTATTCAAAAGTACGAAACGATCAGTATAAAAAAAAAATAATGCAAATAAAAATGAAGTTTTGAAACATCGGATAAATTATTCGGATATATGGCGAATTTCATCCAAGAGTACTTCGACTCGAGGTCGTACAACGTACATACCTGATGCCTTACATACATACCCAGTCTGGCGGTTTGAAAAATTTAAACGTGGAAGAGCCAACGTCGGTGTAAAGGCGGGGAGCAGAAGAGGCGCCTAGGCACGTCGAATCGATCCGGGACTCTGAGAGCGTAAACCAGAGCGGATAATAATATTTTTCAGCGAACCATGTCGAGTCGGAGAGAGAATTAGCTGGTGGCCGGTGGTGTAAAACATATCGAGTCCGCATAAGACGCTGGATAAACGACTTCTTTTCAGGATCAGGAGAGGCTTTACAATCTGTTATATACATATATATATATACATCGATACTCCGAGTTTCTTCTTTCCCCCGTTCCCTCGGCCGTCTCTGTTTCTCCCGCGTCATTTATACACTTCCAGGTATAATATAAAGAAGTGTACGTATAATGTATGTATAACAATTGATTGGACACAAGTTTGATACGCGTTTCAGGGTTACGAGGGCTCCTTGCTGAAAGTGACGAGTAAAAACGGCAAAACCGCATCGGTGAGTCATGTATAATCGAATATTTCAATATATATGTTTTGTTATATTTATTGTGCCTATAATTCGTTTAACTACAAGACCGCACTATTTCATTTACTTCACCAATAACAGTATTATTCGCACGCTAATTGCACCTGTGTATGTATTGTGACGTCGCGGCGTCGAGGTGATTCAGTTCACTCGATTCGCACTGTATTGCATAACGCAGAACGCGCCGTTGTAATCAGGAGGAAGTTGGTAACGTTGCTAAAACGATGCATTTGTAGGAAAAATCGTTACTTCGAAACTTTCGGAATTTCTGCAATTTAGTAAACCATGAGGAACAAAACATACTCTTATTTTGGAAAGCCGACTTTTTCGATTGTTATTCTAAAATTGTACAGTAATGATTTTTTCCCTCAAGTTTCGTTACGTTAACGTTACTAACTTCGGTCTCATCCGATGCAAGCGTTTAATGAATTTTGAACGTTTAATTTTATAATTTATACGAAAGAAAAATCTGGTTTACAGAATTCAATTTATTTCTGTGCAACCATCTGTGCTGGTAAAATGGAATAAATTATTTTCGATATATTTTCATATTTGCAGATTGCAATTGAAGTTTGTTAGATTATTAAAAAGTTTGTTTTACCGGTGATGGTTAATTTCTGTTAATTTTAGAAAATCACGAAATTATATTCAGTATAATGTACCTATAATGCTTGTTTAAACGCATACGTGGAATAAATTTAACGATATAAGATTCGAATTTCATCTTCTATACCACCTAGACTCTGTACAATTCAACCTTGATTGAAAAAAGCTAGCTTTGCTATTTTTGATGAAACCGACGAAGGCAAGCTCTTATCGCAATTAACGAAGTTCTACGTGCCTCCAATACATATCGTCCTACAGCGACTGATTTTGAGCGAAATGGCGAAAATTTGCCGCGGTTTACACGTATATACATACGTACCATTATACTATACCTATATACAAATTCGTACATATAGTTCATTGAAACAGAACTCGTGTCAAAGTCTTTCCCACCCCTATGCTACTTGTAATCCCCGATTTCACCGCGACGCCGAGTCAAAGCTCTTTGTTCTCGCGTTAATTACGTTAACAACCTCGGAGATATACGTTTCCACAAGTAACGCTTTCTCCTTCGTCTCGCGTGTAGTTTTTTTTTTTTTTTTTTTTTTCAACTTTATTTCCTCTTGCATTTTTTTTCTTTCTCTCTCTCTTCCTCTCTATTTCCCATTTTCCTTCTCCGTTCTACACAGTATTATTCTTATTATTATTATCGTTATTGTTATTATTGTAATGTATCTTTAATCGTTTTTATACCGCTTATGATAATATACGGTACGTGATGATATTTTTAAACCAAAGCCCACTTCCGGAAACATTCTTTGCCTTCCTCCCCCCCACTATGCTATTCTATACGAGCAAGTATATATTAAGGTATGTATGCGTGTATGTATGTATGTATGTGCCTTGTACACGCGTGTAATAATTTATTTATATACGTTATATTACAACGGGGGGCTCGTTTCACGTTTTACGTCGAGCAAACGGCGTGTCGAGAAAAAACACAATTTCCTGCGGGCTCAATTATCGTTTAATGCTCTACTGATCAGCGACGTCTATTTTAGCCGCGCAGTTGTTAACTCGGAGTTACACCACCATGTCGCAGTTGTTCGCAACCTTTGTACATTTTTATACAGACTGTGCACGCTTCGCGGGATTTTCGTATTGTTATATGTTTATACAAATGCCGAATGAAAAAAGTTTAACGAAGAAATATTTCCAAGGTCTTTGTTTATTTGTTTCTTTTTTTCGAGAATTTCTGTAACAGTTCCTGCAGCCGAACATTGTCCTCAATTGTTTACAATATAATACAGTGTATAATATGTGAATAATTTTGAAATTGATAAATACTATTTTCAAACAATTCAACGATTTATAAGGGAATTAGTTTATAGGTGTATAGGTACCGCGAACCGATTTGCTCATGTTTGAATTAATTCAACAGTCTAATTCGATGCGAAGCAGGATTGTATACCGATATTACAGCTTGTTTAAATTTACGAAAACCTTGAAAGTTTATCAACGCGTGCATAATAGTACGAATATACGTACAGTGTGAGTGGCTAACGGTCGAATGGTTTAACGCGCATGCGTTAAAATTCTACAGCAAACGCAGTTGTTTCGTCAGGTTGACCAACCGTCATAAGTCCGGATGACAAGCCGTCGCGATGTATGTAACCTCAAAAAAGTTGGTAGTCCCGACAAAGCAACGGCTTTTTCTTTAGAATTTTAGCGCATGCGCGTTAGATCATTCGACCGTTCGCTACTCGCTCTGTACATATTTTGTGTATATATTTATACACGAGAAGCGCCGTGAAAGAGCGTGTGAAAAATCGTACGGTATATTATTTATATACCTATAATTAATAACGTGCGTTAAATTGAATTTCAGCCGGTGGGTTTTGTCACGTTTCATACGAGAGCCGGTGCCGAAGCAGCGAAACAAGACTTGCAGGTAATATTTGTACATCATGTAATAACGTTAAAAACCTAGAAGAGCCTGTCTCTCTTGCGGTTTATTCCTGTAATTCTTAACATGCATATTTTTTTTTCCATCTTGATTCCTCCACCCCCTCCCTCCTCGTTATTTGTTCACCCCCGATTAGACGGCACGGGTTATTTGCTACATAGTTGCAGAATAATAATATAATATTATCATCGATTATCATGTAGAATGTTATTACTATCCATATTATAGGTGTATTATTATTGTTAATTAAGGAACTTTGTAATTGGTACAAAACCTGTTATATACCTATATATCTGCTGGGTGCACCGTGTGATTATTATATACATACTTACATTAATATGGTGTTCCTCTGCCTATAAAAGAACCCATCTGCCAAAAACCCATCACCTCATCTCTTTGCCACACGCAACTGATGTCACGCAATTTGCAATTTCCTATAATATATTACGTATATATTATATTATATATACGTACTGTCATTTGTATACGATCGTTTGGATTTTTCGAACGACGGGCATATTCAAAAGAAATTTTTCTTTTCAATTTTATTTTTTTTATTTTTTTTCTACCAGTACTTTAAACCTTTTCTTCCGATTATAATATCATACGTCATATCGTATACTTGGGGTGTTATTAAGAAATCAGTCATCATTTTTCCTCTTCTCGAGTAACCTTGCAACAGCTTTTGAATTATTCGTAATTTTGTTTTTTCTTCTCTTGCTACAAATTATATTTTAGAATTACAAATATCGGTTTTCAATCATTTATTTCCAAGGGAGGAAATGATAAAGTTCAAAATTTGCTTATTTGAGGAATTCTGTTTACCTTAAACAAAGTTCGCTTTCGCAAAAGTCTTATGAAAAGAAAATACCGAGCTTCAAATTTTTCGGAACGGTGCCACATTCACGTATAAAGGTGGTATAGCCCTGTTACAAATTCTTCAAATCGAACGCTTCGTTCGAGGCACTATAATATATGTTTGTCGAGAATTTTTCACTTTGAAATATCGAGTCTTAGACTCGAGGCACAGCACGTGTAATGATAAATTATAGTGCAGTAGGTATCTACGTGAGGTGAGGAAAAACGTATCACTGATTTGGTTTGGAGCACTTTGACGCATACAAACAATTATACACACAAACTCACACAAAAAACACACGCGTGGATTTTTACCCATAGACATATCACAGGCTCGGTAGAATGAACGAATGTGTTTCTTTCTATTCGTTTTTATATAACACAAAGATCACCCCGACTAGTTTTGAGAATGTATAATATAATTTACACGCGAACGGAGATATTTGAATTTTGTTCGTTGAATTCACATTACTTTTTTCATACTTTCATTCGTACATACATCTGTTTTTCTCGATATTAGAAGTAATTGATGATAATTATACTGCGTGTAATAAATAAGAGAATTAGGTCAGGATGTACACACCTTTTGCGTTTGATCTTATCATTCCTTTAAAACGTTATGAAAAAAAATAAAAATAAAACATCACAATAATAATAACAATAATTGAAATAACGACAAAGAAGATAGATATGTGTAATGTAACGCATACGCATATCTATGCATACAAGTCGAACTAATTTCTGGGGGATCTATTTGCAGCAGGGAGTTAGATTCGACCCTGATATGCCTCAAACCATTCGTTTGGAATTTGCAAAGAGTAACACAAAGGTTAGCAAACCTAAGCAACCAGCCGCTGCAGCAGCCACCACCTCGCACCCCGCTCTGATGCACCCTCTAACTGGACGTAAGTATGCACCGCCACTGAATCACACTCGCTGGTTATTATTAATCACTGTTTCGTACACAGCCCCACAAAACCGCCCTCGCCCCCCCCCTCTGCCCCCTTTTTTTTCGAAATTCACTAACCCCGTTGCACCTCCGTTAATATGTATACCTATACGTATTATGTATGCTATACCTATGAAACAACAAACGTACCTGTCTCTTTGTGTCTAACACTATTTTAACACCGAGTGAGTCCGAGTGTTTGTTTTTTTTTGTCTTTTTTTTTTTTTTATTTATCATTTCTTATTTTTGCTTCGCTGTCAGCGCGATGAGCGCATTTCGTGTTCGCCTGCAAAAGAGATAAGACTAAGAGATGGGAAATTTCAATACTTCTTTAAGCTACACGCAGTGTCTCTTTGCGTATGTTTCTCTCGATCATTGATTTACGTTATTACGTACAACTGTAATAATTATGTTGGGCGTATAGTGTACTTATATACTATATACGGAATAAAGACTGACAATAGGGACACGTACATAATATCGTGCATGCCTCCATGTACGTTGCAATTAATGTACAAGTTATAATAAATTAAAGGAACGACTTCGATCGTCAGGTGAGAAAGACTTAATTGTCAGCTATATCATAGCGGTTATCGAATAACGAGTTACAGTGTTACCATTTATACATCGCAGGAAGTAAATATAAAACGGATTACATTCACGGAAGAGAGCCGATCATTCCAGTTATCCTTAGTTAAAGGTCAAACGGAATAATGTCAATCGAGTCTCGCTCTATGCATTCTATGCATATTAAAGATTCGTCGCTGCAGACCGGCGCGGGCGACGAATTTAGAACGATCCTTTTTTCATCGTTATATACTATGTATAATGTTTTTCTCTTCTTTTTTCTTCATTCAAATGTCATTTCGCGTAAATTATGCACGAGTTTTTTTTTTTTTTTTTTTTTACCTTCTATATTGGACAGAGAATCGCTTCACCTGTTCCCCTTGTCGATCGGGTTATCGTATGTATCGATTTGTGAGACAGACGAAATACATCCAGACTGACGAATTTGAAATTGGCAATTCGGCCGACAGACTTACGAAATGATCCGGAAAAGTCAATTATTCGTGCAGAAGGTCCGGATTTTTTTTTCTTCCTATTCTGCATTTTTCCCTGTCATGCACGCGATGATATTCACCTGTGCAGCAGCCTCTGTATAATAATTGTCGTAACTGTGCATAAAATTCGTCGGTACAAATCGTCATGTCAAATTACACGTATATTAAGTCGTGTATTCTCGATTACTATGCCTGTACAATAATAATAATAACAACTTTGACGAGTATTTTTATGCCTTTGAAAACGACGATCGTTATTTCGGTGCTTTGCGAATACGATAGCGGATCCGTCATACCGTGCTATACGGTAATAAATAACTTCTCTCACAATTCTCGGTTGTGGTCGAAATAACGATACGTACACTTGGGGGCAATGAATCTGAGAGGGCTAATTTTTCACACTAGACCGTTATGTTGGCAACACTGAGAAACATCCAGCGCCACAGTCGGCCAAGTGCGAAACTAACTCAATCTCAATAAACATAACATAACCCATGACCGTCGAATCTAACCTTAAAATACCGCGGGGATAATGACTTGTTGGATTGACGAGTATTCTAAGGTTAGATTCGACGGTCATGGGTGATGTTATGTTTATTAAGATTGCGTTTGTTTCGCACTCGTCCGACTATGGCGTTGCAGGTTACTCAGTGTTGCCAACATGACTGTACAGTGTAAAAAATTAGCCGTCTCAGATTCATCGTCCCCAAGTCTACATACACACGCTGCAAGGTTTGAGTTATGATGGTATGGCGTGTTTTCTGTGTACGGCGTTAAAAAAAGATGGAATTTGGTTTTCAGATCTGGGGAGTCCGTTTTTCCCTGGAGGACCGGAGCTCTGGCACCATCCGTTGGCCTACTCAACTGCCGGTGAATTACCTGGCGCATTGCAACACGCCACCCTCGTTCACCCGGCGTTACATCCTCAGGTCCCCGTACGTTCCTATCTTTGACTATCTGCAGAAAAAGCTCTGGAGCCGCCGACGAGCGCCCCGATGCACGTTAGTCATACATGATCGTTTTATACCTCGTATAACTCTAGATATATAGGTGTAAATGCCCTGTGTTTGTTTTCACGAATCCACAATTAGTCCAGTCGGAATAACGAGGCTGAAGTTAGTAACGTTAATTGTAATGATTTTACGTGTCAGAAAAATCTTTATTTCACAGTTGCAGGAATGTATAAAATGCAGTAGATCATAGCATGGCAAAACTTATTTATATATTTGGTGGAAAACTTGACTCCTTCAAAGTCACTATAAACTTGCGAAATTGTTCTTTTTCCTCCCCAATGTTTCGTTACGTTATCGTTATTAACTTCAGTCTCATTCGGAACGTATGTTCGAAATTATTGATTTTCCATACCGTTATTTTCTTTTTCTAATCCTTGGGGGGAGGTCGTTGGTAGTCTAACTTCAGAATTTCTACCAGATTCAGCAGTAGCTTCGGCCGCCACTTTGTTTTCGTTAAATTTAAACTTTGATTGAAACAACTTTTTATCTATGACCGATATTTTTCGACTTAAACCATAAATTCAAGATGGTTACCGAAGATACTGCAGAATCTTGCCGAAATAATGGATTTAGACTACCAATGACCTCCCTCCTCCTTAAAGGATTAAAAGAAAAAAATTTTAGTATCTAAAAATTGTAATTTCATTGTTCATTTCTAAATTGTGGTTTTTTTGTGCATTCCGACTGGGCTAATTATCAGACTGTTTCGGATCATGGCGGTATTTCTTTTCTTACCCAGCATTGAAGGACCGAACGTTTAGTGTTTTTGCTTCCTAAGAAAAATCTTACCGAAATAGATACGGGATTTTAAACCAGGCCTGCATGACGCTTCACAGCATTTGACTTTGCCATATTTGATGGTATCATTTATAAAAACAAATTTATTCCAGTTTCTTCGCTGAAGTTTGCGAAATAATCGTGTTGATATTAGCAAAATCAGGAATTTCTGTACCTTTGTTTAAAATGATGGAGTGAAATAGTACTTCTGTAAGGTTTAAGAAAACGACTATGTCATTATTTATATTGAATTGAAGCCGGTCCAACAGACTTTTGGATCTGAGCCAAAAATTCTACATCTTGGTAGGATTCTTTACAGTACGGTAAAAACCGACCAACGTTTAGACTCTGTTGCAACAAGAAAAAAACAAATATTGCCCTAATATGCGAACAGTCTAATCCAAACCCTGCACTTGCCTTACGGGTTATAGATGTTGCAACACGCGAAAAAAGTCCCGGCTCGTATGATCTTGACGTGTATGTTTTTGCTATATTATAACGTATACAGTTGTACATGCTTACATATATTATTTATTTCCAGAAATATTTCTTTGAATTTATTTCTTTTATTCTTTGTCTCATCCAGCTTCGTGAGATTTTATCTTAAAAAATGTAGATGTAGTGACTTTTGCGATGTTTATTGCCTTGATCACCTTTCTGATAGATTTTTGCGGCACACAATGTGAGTCAAATTGCAATTTACGTATGTTAGGTATGCTGTCTATCATTATTGTCTAATTTTCTTCAAACACCGGAGCTTTTTGTACAACGGTAATATCTCTTGGCCACTAAAATATTAGGCAGGGTATATTCCAACAGGATCGAAACCTTATAAAAGTCGGATAGTCTTGTGCTTTGAGTTAATTACCGCTGTCTGAGTATAATTCTCGGTGAAACATTCTTCGTTTCGGACACATGTGTGTGAGAATTCGAGACCTTCAAGTCTAATACTAGTATATTAGACTGCCTCAAAAAAAAAAAAAACTTTATTTTTCTTCGATCTCCCACTTCATGGTTCAACAGTTTAAAAAAGCCACACTGCGATTTCCTTTCACGAGGTTCAATATTACGTTAAAAACTATGATTCCATGAAGTGGGAGATCGAAAAAAAAATTAAATTTTTTATTGAGGCAGTCCGGTGTAAATATTATATAATTACACCGTGAAATCGAGGGAAAGGGAAAAAAGAAAGAACGTTCATGGAATCGCAAGTATGGGTATTCTCTTTAATCTTGCAAAAAGCGGAAAAAGCCAATTGACTCTTGTCTCCGTTAGAATGGGGATGGAAAAACCGAGGCTATTATGTTTTTTTTGTCCCGTCCCTTATTCGACCTAAACAATTATAATCAGCGAGTTCGGGTGTCTGTACACTACACAATAATAAAATTTCGCCAATATATATAATACGCAATATGCACGTACAACGTACTCGTAGTAATTCTCACAGAATTCAGCATCACAAACTCCGAGCCTCTCTATCACACCGCGCTGCAGGCTCCGCTTGTTAGCACCCTTCTCTTGTCATAAAAGTCACGTATGTACTCGTCCTGTGGGAATTCCCCCTGGGATAGGCTTGTTGCCGATGATATAGGCGTATATATGCCCCACGTATGTACTACACGTGTAGGTCGCTCAGGGCCGTACTCTCGGTCTACAACGCTAGAGCAGTGGGTTTAAAAAACACAAGATAATTGTCGGAATATCGAATTTCAAAAAACGCGAACATTTGTCTTATAGAGAATTTAACTATGTTGAAAAAATTCGAGTACGAAAAATTGGTAAAAATGTAGAAAGGTGTGTAGAGAACAAGAACATAGAATCCCCAAAATTCTACCATATACATAATATTCGTATTTCTTTTAAAGATTCTGTATATTTGCTTTTTGTTACACTTTGACCTTTCCACGTTTTGAAATACTATCAAACGGATTTCGCGATTTCGTTAATTCGATCTTACGATACACCCTCACGTTTTCTCAACGTTCTCCGCATACGATCCCCCCCCCCCCCCCCCCCACATGGCTGGTTGCCCTCTCGATTCCTTGCCGACACGTGCACCCACCCCTTCTACACACGTTTCGACCCTGGCTCGATAGAAAAGCCGCTCAGTGACTTCGTCGAGACGAACCCGGGCAGCTGAGCACCTTTTCTATGAGGTCCTGAGAGATCACCGCCAATCTTTGCCGGATCAGCACCGACTGTTATATAACTTTGGCACCCTGCAGACAGACTTCTCGACACTCCCTCCTATTAGGGATTACGGCGAGATTTGAAAATTGTCCTCCACTCTAAACGCCCGTCCTCCGGACTCAATCGACGGATTTTGGATGATCGACGCAACGGACTAATTGCACCTCAACCGCCTCCCGAAACTACTCACAGCTTTTTTTTTTTTTAGCTTTTGTAATTTTAAATTCAATTACGAATTTGTGTATTTTCGCTGTACTTGTTTTCAAATGAACTGACGTTGGTTCGTTTTTTTTTTCGCAACTTGTTTTGTTCCCTAGCTTTTGCGTTGTAATCACGATGCTCACGGAAATTCAGCGAGTGACTGAAAGTCCGTGTTCTGTGCCTGATTTATATGTTTTTATTCGTATTCGATTTTCGAATCGTTGTATATTGTACGTACATAAGTCGAAGAAATTTCAATATTCAAAACGATGCATTTGATTTGAAAATTTGGCGAAGAGATTATTACAAGATATTTTCTTGCGGATAGTTATTATCCTCAACAATATATCCTCGTAATGACAAATGCGTCATTCGGTCGAATATACGAGACCGAAGCAAAAGTATCTTGATTTTTTTTAACGACCAGGTAAAGGACGCTTTCGCTGCAATTCATGTATAAACGGATACACATAATTTCTCTTTTATATTTTATTTGTAAAGCTTTCGTGAGGGACGACGAAAGTGAGGTGAAAAATTGAGCATGCCCTCTCTATGCACTTGTGCGATCTAACAATGTTTTTACACGGATCTACGTACTTCTGCCCGTATCCAAGAAGTCGATGACCGGCAGCGCGGAAGGCACCTGGAGTAATCCGATTTATGGTGTTTGTGTACCGCAGGCACCGATATCCCTGCAACATCCGACCACCCTGACATCGATCCACGCGTCGCTGCCGCATTTCTTGCCTTCGCCGGCGCTGGCGTCACCGGTAGGCTCGTCCTCGTCACAGCCAAGCATCGCGGTGAGCAACGCGCCCTGCTCGACCCTCTTCGTCGCTAACCTCGGCCAGTTCGTCTCCGAGCATGAGCTCAAGGAGATATTCAACAGGTCAGTTTAGAGGTTGACACGTACATATATATTATATAAAAGAGATACATAATATATATATAAAAGAGAGCGTCGAATAATCGACGATGAATATGGAAAAGTTTATTTGTGTAACGGATAACGTCTTTCATATAGTATGTATGAGATACACTGATCAGCATCCACGCATGGAGCGTTCAATTACATGGTACACCATTCGCGGTATTTTTATTTAACAAAGGGGAGAACTTCAGCGTATTTTTTTATACACTCTGTACAATGGGCGTATACGATGCGGGAAGCACGGACCAATCAGCGCCTTTAATGACTCGGTTTGTCACTGATTATTATGCCAACGCAGAACGTGGGATGACTAGGTATGAGTCAGAGAGAGACAGCTGGAGAGTGCGTGTGTCGGAAAAGGGGGATCGGACGATAGGTGTAGGGTAGTGAGGAGGAGGTCGACCTAAATCGATCGCCAGGATCGAGGAACAGGCTCTACGGCATCGTAGAAACTTTGGAATCATTCGGGGTGGCCGTATGGAACCTGGAAATCCTTAACATTCGTTCCTTCGAATTCTTTTCGATGCGGAACTGTTCCTGAAACAGTCACGAAGACCGGGAAAAATCGTGAAATTCGAAATATTATACTGAGAGAAATTTGTAGTTGTGGTTACTACACAGAGTAGGTACCCTGGTTATTTTCACTTTTTACCATACCTAAATGAAAAATACAGTTATGGATACAGAATGAAAATGACTAATGCACTTGTCTGTATGAACAAAAATCTAGTATGCGTTACTATTGTAATCATCAATTATACAATAGTTGCTTGTTCCAAATTTTCTTGCAATTCCAATAACATTGAAACCCTCATTCTAGCGATACCCCAAATCTTACGAACATTATTGTATATCGACCACTTAGCAAATGAAATTTTTTCTCAGTGCAATTTTTACGGCCGCCCTGATTAAATGTAAAACCTGTTAATATACCGTAGGTTAGTCGATGTTCAGTGAAATTTTGAAAAGCAAAAGTAAACTGAGTGATGGATTTGGTACCAAACTACCAAATATCATTCAAATGATATTCAAGTTATTAAAAATCAGTATCAATTTCGACCGGTTGTATTCTAACCGATTTTCATTTACCAGGGAATCTAAAATTGACACGAGGAAGGGGGTTTGTGAAATTACTCGTCAAAATTCAACTGAACAGAACAGCCTAGCCGAACTAAAGCGACACAAAAATATATAACTGCTGTACGGCAATGAATAACTATTACCATTACACGATCACTTCATTTAGCGAATCATTAATCTTCATCATCGTCACGCTTGCATTGAGACATGTATAATATTATACGGGGCTTTTACACGCCAACTCACCAAGGATTTTTTCTACGATAGTACGACCCTTGAAAGCTTTTAAGAATGGTTTCAAATTTTTTGAATCACTCGTCCTTATCCTCTTACGTGTTAAACCGATCTCAAATACACCCAAATTTATTTTTATGAAACAACAATCCAAAACATTTGGTTTCCGAAGTGAAACATTTTCACGCAAGATTGAGCATGGGACCTCGTTTTTTTCGATTTTTTTTTTAATCGAATTTTCCTATATTCATACTTGTTAAAATTTGATTATACAATGCAAGAAAAAAAAAAAAACGAGAATGTATTTAGAACCAGAGAAATAATAAAAAGAAAATAAAAAATCGCTAATCAAATCGGAGATGCGGTATGTATTGTAATAGATTTTTGACAGGTATGATAATAGAAAAAATAATTTAAACAATTAGAAAAACTGATGGAAAAAAAAGAAGAAATATAAAAACACGATGTCACGCTCTGAATCTTGCTTGAAATTTTTTTTCTCGTTTTATAAAAATGAATTCGGGTGTTTTTGAGACGGGTTTAAAAAATCAAAGGGTAGAGACGAGCGATCAAAGAAATTTCAAAAAATTTTTAAAAGCTCTTCAGAGGTCGAACTGACGTAGAAAAAATCCTTGGTGAAATTAACAAACATCACGGTCAACCGCTTACTGATTTGGCGTGGAAAGCTTCATACGTACCCGTACATCCGTACCTGACTAGACGAATGCACATGCACCACGCACCTCTGTATCATCATCTTCGCGAAACTGCAGCCGAACACCATTCCTCTTGGAGACAGGAACGAGCCACACCTCGATGAAATGAAAAAGAAAAAAGAAAACAGAAAAAAAGAAAGAAACGTTGAAAAATTCACTGAAACCCAGCCTGTAAACTAACCCTTGTTTGTGCACAGTTTCCCCGGGTTCTGTCGCCTCCGTATGCACACCAAGGGAGGCTCGCCGGTTGCCTTCGTCGAATATCAAGATGTTCGCTACGCGGCCCAGGCGATGGCCACGCTTCAGGGATCGTTTCTCCTATCTTCTGACCGGGGGGCGATTCGAATTGAGTATGCAAAGTCAAAAATGGCCGAGGTGGGCTTTACAAACCTATGGACGGAAGTAGGTTTCACTTTATACCCATTCTATATTTATCTGTTTATATATTTTTCGACATTACTCTGTACACTGTATACACACACCGTGTACAATTATACATAATTGTGTATAACATACCCACTGTTATGTGTAAAATTTACTTATTATCGTTACACCGCACACCTCATAACACACAGACACACGTGATACAACGGACCTCTCTCATCGCTCTCTCTGTCTCTCGCTGTAATCGAGCGACTTGGCAATTAATCGCGACCGCATTGTTCGAAATACGGATTTCGTGGTGTAACGATGATCGTAGTCGGTATACAACGTGGGCTTGCAAAGTTAAAGTTTTGCATTTACGCTTTGAGCCGTAAAGTATCCTCACCTATCATCCACGGGTCGAGGAGTAGGTTTGGCGAAAGAAGAAACGATCGGAATTTATCATGAGGTCGCGCTTTGACTGTACAAGTGGGTCATGCGAGAGGCATTGAAAAATGGAGAGGACG
Organism: Neodiprion pinetum; assembly: GCF_021155775.2. Lineage (NCBI taxonomy): Eukaryota > Metazoa > Arthropoda > Insecta > Hymenoptera > Diprionidae > Neodiprion > Neodiprion pinetum. The sequence goes on from NC_060237.1 coordinate 21,292,237, forward strand.
CTTCTTTTCTTTATCTCCCGCATCCTTCGATTCCTCCACCTCGCAGGGAGGGAAAAATCGTTCTTCAAACCGATAGCCAAGTCCCTCGTCGCTGCATGTGTATGTGTCACACTCGGTTGGTCGTCTTACATGCATCTATTCACGAAGGAAACACGTTTTACGAAATAGTATGCTTTCAAAACGATCGGGTCTCTGCGTCTATATGAAAAACTAAATCCGACCTCCTCACTACTGCCGGCTTGAATCGCAGTTGTGGAAAACAGATGTATACCGCAATTTTTTTTTCTCTCTTCTAATTTAATATTATTATAGTGGTAAACATACTTTGTTAGATATAGAATATTCTCCAGCCGTCTACGATATTCGTGTCTAATTTTATGATTCTCTCTTTCTTATTTCCAGGGAACAAAGGGAGATGAAAATGGGCAGTCTTAAAGTTGACGTGAGCGGAATGTGACAGGTACGCCAGTAGTGAAGTCGATAAATTGATCGGACGATCGACGTGTTGCGAAAAAATTATTAAGGAGAAAAATTAGGGGGCACGGAATGGTTCGCAGTTGCGGTTTTGCACATGAGTAGGATATACGGTGTAAAACGATATGCCGTATGTATGTATGCATGTATGTTTGTCCGGGCGTGCTATGGCAGAGCGGTTGTTATGAACGACCGTGAAAAACTCATTCGATATGTGAGGTGTATCTAACTGCGGACAGAAATTCGTACAGCGATTATGATTATTATTACTATTAAACATATATCATACGGAAGGCCCGGCGATATTTTATCTATATACATAACATATCCGTACACATGTATATACATATAGTATATATATGTATAAGAATACGTTTTCTTATGCATACATATAGATTGTATGCATATATATTATATATATTATTTAACTTATTCGTTCGTGTAATATTTAATTGTGTAATTTTATAATTTTTAATTTATTCGAAAGGTTTTTACGGATCGTAATTAACGTCCCATCCTTGCTCTTCATTTTTTTTTTATCAATTTCGATTTTCAAATTAGCGTAACCGCCGTTGAGAGGCTCGCGGATATACGGATATATCGATACGGTTTGAGGATCTTATACGATTAGTCTTCAGTTTACATGTAAAAAGGCACTGTTAAAATCACAACACACAAAAACACACGTTATAAAATTATAGGCGGAAAGAAGAAAGAGAGAGAGAGAGAGAGAAAAAAAAATAACAATTGATCTTATTAACCGAAAGCACATTGTATTATTATAAAGTTATATATAGTATATTATATATACACTTCATATATATTAACATTCAAACAAGCTTAATACCAAAGGTGCCCTAAGAAACGTGTATTTATGTTTATCATCAGCATTATTGTGGGAGAAGGGAGAAGAAGTAAAAAACAAAAAGAATAAAAAAAAATAAATAAAACGAAAAAAAGAAAAGATAACAAGGATTGAAAAAACAAATGTGGATAGTACGAATTTGTATCTGTTTGAAGAAGATATATATATCGATAAGTAATATCGTCGCGATCGAGGAAAATGACGTCGGGAGAGTGTTACAGAATTAATAATAATAATTATATTATTATATAACGAATGTGAACATATCATAATATTAAGGGTAGCAAAAATTGTATTTAAGCGTAACTGTATATGATCTATGTTAGTAGCAGAGGTGTGCCCCGAGAGTTATACATTAGAACGATGGCCAACTCGGCACGTAATTTGCCCAAGTGCCTTCCTGTTGGTCGAAGTCATGGTACCCGTAATTTGCGTATATTTAAATACCAACATGTCAGACGACAGTGTCGCTTTTACTTAACCAGAGATTATTTTTAAAAAAAAACTTTCGTAATCACTGCTACATACACAAGATAACGGGAAAATACAAGATTCTATCGTAACATCGGTTGTAACTGTGCAGCTATTATACCTATACTCGTAAACACAAATTCACAAATTTCGATCAAGCAATATTACACGATGTATAGCCAATTGGGTTTGCATATCTTTTTTTTTTTTTTTTTTTTAGCGTCACAGTTTTTTCATCGGAAATTCTACGTATGATTCTGAAGCATTGTAGAATTTTTCAGAACTTGTTAAAAAAAGAAAATATGGAGATAAACGAAAAATTGTTGAACGATTTTAGAGAAATTCATTGCTATGTAATAATTACGCCGCACATTGTACAGGTATATCGAATCGACTTCGCAGAATACTGGGCATTCATTACATACGTGTCCGTACAATTTTTATTTAATTTTTACGATTGTGATACTTACGAATCGCTTCCGAGTCGCGGATCGCATCGGTTGATAATATACTTTTAAATTTATAAAATAATAAGAAGAATTAGATGAAAATGAAGTGAAAGTAAAAAAAAAAAAAAACACCAACTATGCAATGCAACTATTCGGTTCCATTTTAATACCGTCCTGAATATCTAGACTCGTTGCATTTAATTTGCAATATTTTTCTAAAGTTCTGATAATTTTTTTTACCTGTGTTCACTGCACGTTAATTATTATTAAATAGTCTTCTACATATCTTGTTTGAACCCATGATAAAGCATAGCGTTTGTAGTAATAACGTAAGATGTCGATAGTGAATGTCAAAAGACTTCATCGTTCGTGTGTTCGCTCCTTCCTGACATGATGATTCCGCAGCTACCTTATTCGTTATACCATTTTGCATATAGACATTGAGAAAAAAAAAAAAACTCTTGAAAATTGCCTCTACGTGCCGCTTGGTCCCATTTTCTTTTTGCTCTTCGTTTAATAACGAGAATCAGTGCTCGTTGAAGACAATTACCCGTTACCTATGAATGAAACGATATCTGTACATGTCAGTTTACTCTATCATAATATTTTCAAACACGAACGATACTCGGATACTCGCGGTGAAGTGTAGACAAGGAAAAAGAAAAATTAAACATAAACTTTAATACAGTAGTCATCAGATATACCAGATGAAAAATCATATAATTTGATTTAGTATATCTGATGTATACTTATCTTCTTACATACTTTATCGAATCCACAAGATAAATTATGTAATAAATTGCACAATGAATTCTTTCAAAATATCGTACGATTTAACACATGAACATTTTCAGCAGGGCAATGTTGGGTGCGGATCTTATGACATTTGTATCGCAGGTAGACGAGTAGAGAGAATTTATACACTAAGACGGATATTAATGTATTCTATTTATAAACAATATTACAATTTTACATTGCATATCGTAATTACTAAAACAAGACCGTACGCTATCCGGGCAGGTGATTCTTCGACGAGTTATTATACATTATACGTGACACATTATATACGATTATAGGCTCAACTGTACCTCGAGCTGAAATAAATTTCAGCCACTTGCTATCATCCGAGCTAATTATGCAGATGTACAATTTTAGTCAATTAACCGTTTAGTTGCAGCTACACCACGTGAAGTATAATTTCATTTTATTTAATTAAATGCACACCCAGAACACCGAATGGCAGAATTCGTAATAATTATTTCTGAATTACTAGAATTTCAATCATGTATGTACATACGTTTTACCAAACAATGACTTATCCATTCACGTATACTGAAATGAAATAACAATTGAATATATTATCTCACTTATACTCCATTTGGTTTTTATTCAAATCAACTGAATTACAATCAACCATCAAGTCTACATAGCTATACCTTATAAGAGAGAACTCGGCCTGCCTCCAACTTACACAGTTAGTTACTCGAGTTCAGCTAACCGACGTGTTATACGCAATTATTGTTATCTTGCATTTTTAAGCTCGACTGAATTTGCATATGTACAATCTAGACAATTACTTGGAGGTATAAACGAAAGTTTCTCAACAAACAGAGATGAATAATACACCAGAAAACCACACAGACGAGAAAACAAAAAAAAAAAAAAAAACCCCTATTTACGACAAAACTCGCATGCATGAACAAATATAATGTACACGTATATAAATTAGCAATATCTTCAGAGGTTGTGTTCAGACTATCGATACACTTGTACAAGTATACACATAGTATATGAATACATCCGACAGGAATTATATAAGTAATACAAGTACATTATATACGTGTAAATATTGTACATGTGTGTGAAAGCAAAAAAAGAAAAAAAAAGAAAAAAAAAAGGAAAAATTGAAATAATGTGGAAGAAAAATATGTACATATTATATATTGTATTCAAACAATATTGTATATGTATCTTGCATATAACTTGTTAATTTATGTATTATTACAAGATAATAACAATAATTAATAGCGTATGAATAGGGAAAGTAATTATACATATATTCAATCAGTGAATTACATTTAGGTATATTATATAATATAGGTTGGATTTAAAGTGCTTTACAAGTGAACTAACTCATATCAGTAGACATAGTAATGGCTAAATAGCGTTAAGAGTGGTAATATTTGCGTATGTGTATGTATATATACATATATGTATGCATTAACACAAGAATATTAGAATATTTATAACATATTATATATATATATATATACATACACAGAGATGAAAAGTATATAGAGCTATACATGCGATAATGGGGTATCTAGTTATATACGTACAGTACGGTTAGCGTAATTGAAGTATAATTATGAGGAAGAAAAAAACCACCAAAACAAAAAATCGGAGAAGAACTAAAACTAAAGAACAGTTTTTTGCATGTCAATCAGATATTTTGTATCGTAGAGAAAGAATTTTATCGTATAATGTTTGAATACGTTTTTTCGATGCAATTGAGAAACGGTTTGGTTGAAGATTTTTCTTTTAAATTTTCACTCAATACCTATATGTTTTACCTCGTTCGGTTTTTGTAAGACTAAACAACACAATTACACACATCATGCATATCTATACACTGCAATTAATGAAAGTATAAACGCACGACAAGATGCGTATAATATATTATAATGCGAAAGTATGATTGAATGTATACATGTAAAATGTCACATGTTGCATATTTATAATGATACTAAAGGTAAGATCACCAAAGACGTCAATATACATATATCGATCCAAAGACTATAAACACCTCACGACATTTCAATAATTGAATGATAGAGAGGAAAAGCAGTAAAAACTAAAAACTGGAAAAAAAAATGAAAACGAAAAACAAATCACAAAAAAAAAAAAAATAATAAAAAAAAAAAATCAGTATCTAATAATGTTAGACTAAACGAATAAAAAAGTAAAAGATGAAGTAAAAAAGAAAAAAAGAAAAAAAAACAATAAATGAAAAAGAAGACGCAAAAAAAAAAAATATTAAATAAAAATAGTAACGTTATTTTAGATACGCGAACAATTGTAGATAAGTTTAATATAATTATGAATTTGCGATATATAATGTTTGGATATACAATGAACGACGTGAGTTAATTCACCGTAAACCTACGCAAACTAATTATTGCATATTGGGGGTCCAAGGAAAGCAGCTTACAATGCTCGTCCCAAACACATAATTATACATATCTTTGCAGCGCGCGCGGGTACAATATACGATTATAAATATATACATTGCGTATCTATATGTATACATATGAGTGTTGTATGTATATTTATATACCTTGGTTGCTTAAATTATACATACTTAATTAATCTAATTATTCTTATGAGCAACTTGTATTTTTAACTAGGCTTTAAGTTCATTTTTATTTTTCTAATTGTTTGGTTTTTCCGTCAATTATTTCCCACGTACTCTTCGCGTACCTTAAAGTATTTTCTATGCATCTATACTGTTTTTTATCATTTTCTTTTTCTTTTTTTTTTTTTTTTTATACTCTTATAATGTAGATATACATTATATTACGTCCCGATGAATTAGTATTTTGTACGGAGTTTAAAAAAAGATATCGCCTTTGCCACTGCCAAAGCCTCGATTTGATTCGATTATTATTATTCTTCAAAGATATTGAATAATCTTTGCAAATTATTTGATGTATAATATTTATTTGTACACATAGTTTTTGTTTAAAAAAAATTGTTTTATTTATTTATTTTTTTTTTGCCGTTTACTTTTTTAAATTATCGTAACCGATTAGCGGTTCATTTCGCGGTGATCGGTTTTTAAACCGATCGTAGACTCAATCATCACGTCCTATGACTTTCTAATGTATCTAAATTATTATATTTAATCGACAAGCTTGGCTGCTGCTTTTGCCCCTATACAGGCTTCTAAAAACTCTATATTTACTATAATGAAAAACATGTGAAAGTAATATATTTCTATTGAGAGTGTAGATTTTTTCCTCTCTGTTTTTGTTTTAATTCTTTTCTACATTCTAATTATTTGGTCTATGTTGTTCGGTGCTCCGAGTGGACAAGTACAAAATACTGCAGTTCGTTATATCTTTATATCGTATTCCAGAGTCTGTCAATCAATATGGAACTTTATACTCGACGTTTGATTGCACAATTACGAGGACCGCGTGTTGCTGGACAATTTCCGTTATTACTTTCGGTACTGAACGAAATTTTAAAAAAAAAAGAGGGAAAAAAAGTGATCCCCGCAATCTCACGAGCGTCGTTAAACGGTTGTGTCGTGAACGATGAAAAAAAAATCGTTCATCCGGATATACGGTGAGCAGAAAGATAGGCGGTGTATTCATGACAATTCTTGCAGACGGTGATTCGCAAGTTATGCAAATTTTACTCAAAACATACTTCGACGGTTTTTTAATATTATTGTAGTGTAATATGCGAACGAGTTGTCCGAAAGTCAGAGGCGGTCGATCAGGGTACAATATGTATATTAACTTGGCCTCGGCGCCAATAAATTGCGCATAAACGCGTCACAATCAATAATCGATCTTGTTACGTATGTAATTAATTACGTATAATTTGTCAAATTTTTGCGCCTGTTTGAAAAATTCTTTCTGCGAAGGAAAGGAAAGAAAAAAGAAAAAAAAACAGAATGCGGTATCGGAGATAATAGAATCGCTGGTTTCGTTCGACTTATTTATTGATTTATTTTTTTCCCCTTTTTGCGTTTGATCTTGCTTCACTTTTTTTCATACCAGTTCAGAGACCTCACGTACAACACTCGAGAGTTGATAGAAAGTATAATAAGAAACGGAATATCAGATGTGAGCCAAAGATCCGTGCACACCAGAATGCGATATTATCAAATGCGCTGATAATATACGAAAAAAACGTTAGTTAAAAAATTATAATATATTGACACTAAGAGAATAAGAAAAGAAAAAAAAAACCAGTCGTTTTATCGTGCTACGTAATATATTCACGCTATGTGTACGTATTACCTTGTTATTAAGTTACTTATTTAATTTATTTTACATTCCTTTTTCACAAGGGGCTGTGACGTTGAAAAATGCCGAAAAAACGTTCTCTTTCACACGGGAAATGTGTCAATTCTACACAACCGTTTTTCACTTACCGCTTACTATTATGTGTACAACGTATAATGAGTTGAAAATATTAAGTGACTTGACGTTCCTGCAAACGTTGGTAATTTTTTCGTTAATCTTATTTCTCTCGCGAACGTTCCGCGTTAATATATATTCGACGATACTATATCGATAGCAAAAATAAACTCATTGGCGAATAACGATACTGTGGACTTGAATCTCTAAATGATCAGAATTGAAAGTAAAAACTTATACAATACGAATATAGACGGTTTGAAATGACTCGCTTGCCGGTACACTTAGGAAGATGTCGTATTTACCATATTTTACTGATTGCGTGCAAATATCCATAGTAATTACGCGGATGCAGGTATCACATTAAATAAAAAAAAAAAAAAACGAACAATAAACAAACACACACAGCCGGACGTGTGCCAAATTTTATTTTACAATGTACACCGTAAATTTGTTTCCCAGTTATTATACAATCGTTTCGATAATTATTACTCGGTGGTCTGCGAAGTGACGAGCTTATCTTTCAAAATTCTAGTCAATGTCAAGTTTGTCTAATTGTAAGCTGAATCAATTTCTGTGATTCACTTATCGTGAATATTCATTCAATTAATTAATAAATACGACATCTTCGTAGGAAGTCCCAGTTCATTACGCGAACGAAATTTGTCAAGTATTTTTTTTTCGTACACGAATATCAATAATAGTGTAATTTCAATAAAAAATAAATAATAACAACAATAATAATAACAATAATAATAAAAACAACAACAGTAATGAAAATGATAATGGTAATATTAATAACAACAGTAAAGATAGTGTAGTAATGATGTTGATATCGGAAGGATAGTAATAGTAATAATATTGGTACAAGTAAACGACTAATTAATCAATTTAGAATATAGTTATACAAATTACGTTATAGCTCGCTATATATACCTATATGTACGGTTGAATGAAAAAAATGTATGAATTTACATTAACCAAGGGGTCTCAGTCAGGTTGGACTGCAGATGTTACTCGAATGCTTTCGAATAGTAATCAATTTGCTCGGGCGATACTAATGCATATTGAAATTGTGCATTTCTTATTCGTTATCTCTATGATTGTAAAAGGTAACTTGATGTTTGTCAGTGCGATAACTCCTAGGAAATAACAGAAAGAATACATACCTTAAAAATTGAAGCTACGACGCTAAACGAATAATGCATGAATCATATTTTGGTGATAAAGTTGTAACGCGTTACAGAAACAATTGAAAGTTATACTCCATCGCATTAAAGTCCCGTAAGTTTGTTTAGGGTTAAGATTTACAGGCATTGAAAGTTAGCGGTGCGAAAATTTCTAATTGTGAGTCTTATATATACATACCTATATATTTTGTAACGAGAAATCTGCTAAACTAATCCGACGTAAACTTTGCGAGATCTGGCTTTGCATAATTACACATCTTGAAGATTTTCTAAAAATTCTTCTTTGGGTACCTTGTGTATATTTTTCGTGTGGAAAGTTCAGCTGACCCTTTCATCACGACGTAGGATTTGCCTTTTTGAAATTATCGAACGAGAATTCTTAATTAAATATAATTAAGAGTTTTAAATTATAACTGCGTACTCTGTAAAAGATATTACAATTTATGACGCGGCCGCGTTTATCATCCGAGTACGTACAAGAGGTGAAAAGGAAGGGCGACAATTAATTGCATCAAATGAAATCGGATAAAAATGTTGTTTTGAGACAATTGTTCTTTATCATTTTATCATGTAAATCGCAATAATGTCTAAAAGTCAAATTACTATACAGTGTAGATGATGCTTTATACAAAAATATCCTATATAGAACGAATTTTATACGTGATACATTTATATGCAAACACATTTGACAGTGATCTGTGAAAAACAAAAAAACGTTCCGTTGCGCCATTATTAAAAAATCCTTCCATCTTGCCTTCATTCTATCGAGTTTATTACGTGAATTTATCTAAAGTTTGAAAATGCTTGTTATAATAACGGTCGAGGCTTGCGTGAGCTTGAGCGTCCAACATATTGGCTGTCAAAAAAATTCGGGCTCCCTTTCGACGCCCCAAGTCCAAAAAATGTCGTCAAATTTGGCGTGCAACATCAAACTAGGCAATTTCAACGTTAGGCACATGTATTTACTACTTCATGCGATACGAATTTGTCCAAAGACCATAAACTCGATCTAATCTCTCAGATTCACAATTAAACCCAGCTACAAATAAACGGACAGAAATTTAAATAGCAGAAGTTAAAACCTATGCCAATAAGACTTAATAGTAACGAATTAACAGTGATTGAAATGTATTATAAATAAATTATATAATAGCGAAAGTAAACTTTAATCAAGGTACGCTCTGTTTTTCATTCATTTTCGATTATAAATTCTGTAACATTACTTGTAATGTAACGGGGCTTTGCTATGTTACAAGACGTAGAAAGAAAGAAAAAAAATGCATTGTTATCACTATAGCGTAAAAGTGAAGACGAGGAATAAAATTGAATATATAATTGGATGAATCATAAATCGAAAAAATAAAACATAGAATAATATTTAAAAAATGATAGTAATTCTCCTGTTGGACAATTGGTGTTGTTACACTGTAATTGTAATATAGGCAATGGCAAAGTGGGCTTGTGTGTTCTGCGCGAACTCACAGACACACACACGCACACACACGCACACACACACACACACACACACACACACACACACACACATACCTTCTCATAATACGATATAGATTATTTAAATTTGTCATTGCTTTCAATATTATTATCGTACGTTCATTCAACTACTCTTACGGTCATTGAAGTTCGAATACATCGCAAATTAATATACGATAAATAAATAAATAAATAAATAAATGAATGAATGAATAAATAATAATAATAATAATGATGATGATGATGATGATAGTATCAATATCAATAGTAATGGTAATAATAATATTATTAATTAATATGAAAAAATAACAATAACGATAGAATGTAACGGTAATCAATTTGCCTTTTAAGGTTTGCATCGTTGACGAAAGAAAAAAAAAAACATTATTCAATAACGTTATTTCAATAGTCACTTGTAGTCTGAAAATATTACATTATCATATGTATACATATATGCAGTATGTATAGGTACATATATTTACTTTGTAATTCGTATTTGTTAAACTAATTTAAATAATAAGGATTTGTAGATGATGTAGTACAGCTTTTCGTGTGAGGTTATTGTGATATTTAAAACAACTTTATCGTAGTATCGGAGTAACTCTGATTTAATAATTACAGTACTGACGAGGCTTGAGTTATTCCTCTCTGCTCTTTTCAAAATAACACTATAACTATTGTATAGCTGTAATTAGCGAGAGAAAGAGGACAGTATAATGACGACAATCTGAGGCCTCGTCAAATACTGCCGGATATAATTGATATTTTTGAAAATCGAGGTCTTACAGCGAACCAAGACGGTGGTTATGTAATTATTATTCAGTTTAATCAACTGAGATTATTTCGAAAGCTTAACACCGGCAATCTGTGTTAATCATTTATATTTTGCACCTCGTTAAAGAGCATGATTCTTGAAGCGTGTAATAAAATGCTAACATATTTATAATCTAGTACTGTGAAAATGTCGGTAAGATGCGGATTCGTTCGATTTTCGAAATATCAAATTTATATACCTGGATCAATCCGTCCATACATGTCTCGCATGAGGCATTGCACAAACGTGCATATTAATCATTGGGACTACAAAAACATATCATCATATGTAATTATATAAATAGTATAAAATATTAAGCAATAAGATTTTATTTATATGCCCGTAAAGTCAAATATAGGTAAATATAAACATGCATATCATAAGTATGACTGGGCAAGGATAGCTTATCTGTAATCTTTACTTCATCATTGTCAGGCGTTAATGTTAAACTTAATTACCTATTAATTATTAGATTGTGAAAGAATTTCTTCAGGTTCTAAGCAAGATTTGGAAATAATAAAATGAACAAAATACGTATGCCTGCTGCTGTTTCTATGTTATTTCTTTTTTTTTCCGTATAAATGTTTTTCAGCGATTTGGTGGAGTTACACGCTTTGTTATACGCATCCCCTGGATCAGCCAACAATTTTAATTGCATATCATTCAAGATCTTTACGCAGTTTGTAATCTGGCGCCACATCGATGGAAATTAAAGAAACTATTTTTGTCGCAAGCTGGCGAGCGAAAGTTGAGGTGAATTTTTTTTCCGCAGTGATTGTTTCAGGAAATAAGTAAGTATATTTCATATGTGTTTTTTGGAATTTCGTACTTTTCCTGTATCGACTTCGCTGCGGACAGTCAGGACCAAAGGGTAAACCTATCCAAGCTATAGTTTAGAATGAACACTCACTTCATCGGCATAATTTTTATTTTCAGGTTCAAGTTATTGAGGAAAGCTTTATTTGTCCAGAATTATCGTCAGCCGTACTTGAGGGATATTCTTATCAGCGATATATATAATATATGATGCATGTGTCGCATAAATTTATTATTTCACAAAATCCATTTCGATGTTATTATATTATTATTATATTTTTAGTGTAAACAGGGGATATTAATACTATTGAATATGTGCAGTACTTCCTTATCAACTAAAAAAAAAATGACAATATACAAGCAGTTATATACATGGTATAACGTAATGATTTAATAAATATATCTTAGATGCAAACTCAATCATCCCATATTTACATATTTTAATATAAAACATGCTGGTCTGATGAGCTGATTACACGTATACATAAAATATTCAATTCATGGATCGTTTGTTTTAAAATTTCACTGTACATTATAATACAAACTATACACAAACTTTGTTCGTATTCGATAGTTCCGAAGCCTTTGTTTCTCCTTCAATGTCCAATACGAAATCTCACCGATTTATACATTTTCCTTTGTTGAAGGCCCAAGTGGAATCCCGTTGGGTCGGGAGATCAAGTGACCGTTTAACAAGACGATAGTAATCCGATATCAAATTGTAAGTATAAAGTGCAAATAAACAAAACTGCACGATTATAATTTCTGGCACAAAGTTGACCAGCTGTGATCGATCACCCGATCGACTCGTCACGGTTTCTTAAATGTGGGACTGCATAAAGATACATCGTTAATACCAAACTTGGGTAGAAGTATCTATCCACCTGCGTCGAGACTTTTCAATAGTTCGAATCTTGATATTCGCAGCTTTCCGAAACGTTGAGCGTACGTCTGACTCCGCCTAGGGGTGGGAATATTTATACATGGATTAGTCTGTTTCGGGTGAGTGTGATCAGTACGCCTTCGTATCTCGTGTCTTATTCTCAACGGAGATATCGTGGCATCTAAATTGGCTCTCCAACGTTCGTCTAGTCGGTAACCGAAATCGGACTTTCGCAGTCGCTGTCGTAAGGCTCATCCAGCTCCTCGTTAGCCTCTCCGCTCGTACCATTTTGAAGCGAATTTCCCGAGCCTTCTCCACCTTCACCGTTTGCCGCCGTTGGATTGGCGCGTCTCCATTTTGCTCTTCGATTTTGGAACCATGTCTTCACCTGTTTTACAGAACGGAAGTCAAATGCTGAGGATAAGCTTGCAGTGACGAGGCATAACATCAAATTTAATGCCGATAGCATCGTTCCTTACCTGACGATCGGTGAGTTTCAACTGCGCAGCAAGATGCCTGCGGTCCTCAGGGCTGAGGTATTTGTGGGAACCAAATCTCCGTTCAAGGCCCGCAGTTTGCTGTGGTGTAAAGCGGACCTGACCTCCTTTGCGTTTGCTGTGATGGGCGGCCGACAGTCGTGCCAGTATATTGTGCTGCAAAGGGATCTGGTAGGGCGAATAGAGCGGCCAGAATCTGGTTGGTGGAACCGCTGTAAGTAAAGAAAAAAGTAAGCTATAATGCCCTCTGAAATCGGGATGCGCCAAATGCTACACACTGCACCGGGTTATTTCGGCGAAGCGTCCCACGGGGACTTCCGATTTTAGGTAAATCAGGGTACATTTCGTCCGCTGCTCTTTTGTTATCACGCGGCTAAAACTCGGAGCTGCTCAGAGTGGATTTGTACCCTGATTAGCCTATGATTAGGGGCCCCTATGGGGCACATCACTGAAATAACCGGGTGCGTAGCTGCACCAATTCATCTTATTATACACAGTTGTGACGAAAATTTAGCAGGCCTATTCCGTGATATGTAGCGATTCAAGAAGAGATAAAAAAATGTGGTACAATGGCCGATCGTTGAACAATACGGAATGACAGTAGAGATATTAGAGTCGGGGGAAGGCCGGGCGTATGCAGGGGATTCGGTAATACTCTGGCACGATTGATCGATATTATTTTGTCGGGGTAATCCTTGGTGGGTTTCGGTAGCGGCGCGGGCCCAAGGCTCGGGCATCAGTCAGTGCCCAAACTGATAGTAGTACGAGCCGATCGGTGCACCTTGCTCATCCACATGCGTATATCGCGGGGGTTTGTGTGTACATTGTACATACGTGCAGAGACTTGCAGGCCGCAAGGATGAGGAGAGTTGCGGGTGTGGGTTGCGGCCACTTATCCCGCACGGTGGCATTAATGATCAATAGCATTATAATCTCTTTTTGGCGCCTCGGAACATTCATCAGACAATCAAATACATTACTGATAACCGTGTTGACCGCCGACAAATAGACGACTCGTTCCCTTTCGTATAATACCGGTAGCACCGCGATGGTACACAGTAACTATCGTGTATCTTTTAGGTACTAGTATTACTGCATCGGTTCAACTACGCGTGTATATCGGACGTAATCGTGATCCTCGATGAAGTAGCCGGGGCGGATGGGCGTTTGATGTAACGGTTTTAGATCCTTGATCGAGAACAGACTGCGGGGAAAAACGGATCGACCTAATATTGACGAGAAATTAGGTGCTCTTCTGCAGGTTTTCCTCGGTTTTCATGCCTCGACGAATGATTGCGCAATATTTTCTACGCTACAACATAGCTCGGTCAAGTCCGTTCGCCATATTTCTTTCAAGTCAAAACGGCGACCCTGCAATTTCAGGGAGTCGCGATCATTATGGAGCACGTGAGTTTTCACGCGTAGACAATTACATGATACTACGGTAGGGTATCGAATGTGTCAACGATACTGCCTGTAATAAATATCAGATGCCAAGTGCCAAATATACCGGTAATCAGTGATCGATTTGAAAATCAAGGAAATACTGATTAGTGTGTAATGCGGAGAACGAGATCTTCGACCGTATCCTTATATACATATATGTATCTTGACGGTATATGACCAAGTATTACGTTAACGTCTCCGACGATTTCGCAAACGATGTGATTCACACGAATTAATTTACAAGTCATTGAACATTTGTCATAAATTAGGTAAACACGATTGCGCGCAGTAACCGATGAACACAATCGGGTGTGAATAATAATTTGAGATTTGCGGTGGAATTAGCGCGCGATTAATGGCAGGTAGTATCAGATGTATTATTTTCGAAAAGTATTCGATTGTCGTGAGTTTTATTGCGCGATACTGTTATTACAGTAATTACAATGGAAGTATGTAAAATTATAACTTAAAAATAGTCCGTAATGATACATTATACAAGATTAGCGGCTTGTCCATCCAGCTGACGCACACTGGTATGCGGTAAGGATAGACGTTTCGGTGTTTTTGTCAGATAGGCTGTACACACGCACGACACGATAGAGAGAACCGATTGAACGTGCGGACGGATTGACATATTATTCCAGAGCTATTAGCCGGGTTGTCACGATAAAAGCGCTTACCGCGAAAGCTTAGTTATCAAAAGATGTCGTAGATTTTTGATTAATCGATTTATTAAGCCAGATATTGCATCACTGGCGGAAAACCAGCAATTGGTATTCAATAAAATATTGTTGGTGCGCGATATTATATTTCCTATCTTTATTGCGGCTGTCTTTAAATGACTAACTGAATGCGATAATTGCTGCCCTTTACAATGATTGATAATTAACGGAGTGAACGATAGTGACGCTACTTTTTTTCATAAACAATGTAAATTTTTGCCAATTAAATCTAGTACCGGAACTACGAATCGATCGGTCTGAACGGTTTTCAGCATGTTTGAGAACGGCTGTTGCACCCTTTGCCGAAGAGCGTTTAATTGATATGTATATTTGTGATAGATAGGGATTGTTTGACGCATTAAGTTTGGAAAATAAACTTTTCGAGATAGTCCGCGCGATCAGAGTTTGTGCCTTTTCCAGGTTGTTTACCGTATGCATATACATATACGGGCACCGATTAAGCTTATATACGGTATACGTATAAATAATACTCGTGTATGTATGTAGAAATGAAAAGGTGCCTGGAATCTCTTTTTGACAGTATCGTTGTACGGCATTTGAAAATTAGATAAATTCTGACCTTGGTAGATCTTAATCTTTCTGTGTTACACAGTGGATCATCGTGAATGACAATTTATTTAATATCAACAAACGTGCGCTGACTAAAATTGGATGTTGAAGAAGCACGTGCTTGGAAATTCTTTCACATGACTTTAATCGTTGAGTAATTAAGTAATTAATAACCAACTACTTGACGTAATCTATAATTCACCGCATTAAACGCCGCTTAATCTTAATTACCCTTTCCAGAGCTATATGATTGATTAACTAATTAAATTATTTGTCGTTTTGTTGCGCTCGATTTGCTCAATTATGATCTCCTCGGCTAAACAACCTGATTTTGAACATTTTGTAATATATCCTACTAAAAAGAACAAGCTGTCCATCATGGTCTAACGAATTGTTAGCTCTCTTTAATTACTGATTGTTCCCGGATGTAATTGCTACTTGAGAAAATTTCACCGATAACTTGTCAGACGTGGGTAGCTGTCAGGAATGTTGCTTTATATTCAGCCGTTTTCAGCGAGATACAGCGGAGGCACGGAAAGTAAGTACAGGAAGGAAGTCCCTGAAGATAAACATATCGTGTTAACTCCCGGGCTGCACGAATGATAAACTATTCGGCTCGAAGGCGGGCTGAAAGGCGTACGGTACCCAAGTTTTTCACCGATTATCAAAATTGATTTTACCTCACCCCAAATTTCGAAAAAATAAACTACGTTTGCACTTCGAGTGTACCTGTACCTACGTTACGTATATCATATCTCCAGCCTCTGAGAATCACGACTGTAAACGGAAACGGGAAGTGGCTGATACTCGATTTCTTTGACCACGAATGATTCTTGGGGTTGATTTTTGTAGATTTCTTCTCGCCGACAGCGACAGATTGTATCGCAGTTGTAAGTGCTTTCGAACAAGCGGGACGGTGGTTATTTTGCGGTCTCCGAAGGATGTTAAGCAATCGGAGATGGGAGTCATACTGTAAAATTGTCATCGAGTCATGTGTTGCAATTCTGTAATACCGCGGGAAGTCTGATCGGATTTTGGAAGAGTAAATTTTGTCGTTACTGAATTCTCTATTACGTCGCGCTAAATTATGATTCATATTCCTAAAGAATAAATCTTGATAATATTCCAACTTCTTTAGTCACTATCAATTATATTACCACGAAAGACAAAGTGGGAAATACGTTCATGCACTGGTTTTGCACCATAGGTATCCTGTTACTCATGTAATACGTAAATAAAATTCCGCAGACAATATCTTTGCGGGAATCCCGTTATGCAATTTACTGTGGGCATTGTAAAGAGCTAAAGGATGTGTCTAAGTACACGTTATAAATTGTTAATTCGCGTTCACTGAACAGCTATTAGTTTGAATATGAAATACGAATGCGAGTACAAGCGTAATTGTGTGCGTATATAAAGCCCACTGCATGGTCAGTAGCCGCATCCTGTAAGAACATCGACGTTCCTAATTAAGTATTATCCTCAAAGGCGCAATATTATCGTTTATCAACCGACCAAGCTGCCCATGGTAACAGTACTTTATCGAGCTGGCAATGACATATGTCGCATGAATTGCGAAAACACGCGATATGCATGCATCAGGTCCCCGATGATCCTGATTTGGATGTACACCAAAAGCACATCAATCGTTCGTTATCTCTTTGAGGCTCATTTCAGTAAACAGGATTTTAGTATGTTCGAAGAAGCTAAAAACGAGCCAGTATTTTTGCTCCGGGACATTGGCTCACCTCTGAAGGGACGACTGGATAACTCACCTCTGAAGGGATGAAGGTCGTAGGGAAGACATAGTCGCCGATCGTCCATATGCGGTGCGTAAACGGGAGTTGGTCTCGCAGGCCAGTGTGCTTGGAGATGCATGGGAAACGGGATGGTGGGTGTACGTGGTGGTGTTGAGGGTGTCATGGGGGTCTCGGGTGACGTCGGAGAGCTGCAGGAGGACCTCTCACCCTCCCTGGACGAGACGGCGCTGTCTCGAATGGAGGATCCACGTTCCGGATGAAGGAGATCGTCGATGCGGAACGACCTCGTCGTCTTGCACATCGTCGCTGTCATTTCCACACGAGGAATTGGATCACCTCTCGAAGCTCTAGTTGCGTACCTCTGCGGCTTGGGTACGATTGTTACTTTCTTTTCGTTCAAAAAAAAAACAAAAAACGCTGATTGCTATTTCCTGACGATCATGTTGAAGGGTTACTGGTCAATTCGAATCGCGTCTTGTCCTCAAATCCTCCTCCAACTCTCTATTGACGGACTCTTCGGAGCGAAGGCCGAGTGTCCTGCATCCAACTTCCGCCAATGACTGAGTCCAAGGATCTGTTAATCGGACTCCTTCAACAGTGACTTGTGGGTAATTGAGTGTTGACTGCCGGATGGGACCTAAAAATAAGCACAGAACTGGGAAAAACTCGGCTGTGACCGCGATCGCCACTCCGTGGCGTTACTTGTCCTCGGTGTCAGACGTGACTGGCAGTCAGGGACCTCAGGAAAGATCGCGTACTGTCGACAGAACACGCCGCCCTTATCACCACGATTACTTCCTCACTCCGCCATTGGACAGCAATAGCAGTGATAAGGAAGATAGGACCCCTTCTCCGGGGCCGGTAGCTTCCAGCCTGCCCACTGGTGCCACGCGATCTGCTTCCTCTCTCCTTCATGGACCCAAGAGACAAATCTAATCCTCCTGCGAGGGGACAAGGATTTTTGGAATTTTCTCGAATTGCGTATTTTCAACGGGTTTAAAGTCATTATTCGATCAACAGTTCGGAAAGAAAGATTCGTTAATAATTTTAAATGGCCAATGCGAATTTGTCGTTATAACTCGTACATCGTTCAAATTATGCAAAATTTATCTATTTCGAAGTTCTGATTATCCGAGAATTCCGAATTTTGTTATGCTCAGGATATTTGTGCGATATTGTTGACGAAGTAACGAACTCGAGGTCTGTGAGGGTAATTACATGTATTCGTAAACATCGGGTCGGTGAACAGAGTCCAGGCTTTATTGTTAAATTAGTCAATCGTAATCGATGCCTAGTTAAACTTGATACTGCACATGTGGCGAATGCTGATAGAAAATTAATACCATTTATTGGTGCTTCTGCCGCAGCAGCGAGGCAATTAATCATGTAACAAAACGGAGTCAGACGAGGTTTCTGGTTTTAAAAACGTGCGATAATTCACTGACAATGAGAATAATATTTATTAATATAATTATACTTACGCTGTTCGAAAAAGTTTGCGTGTATTATAGGCTTAGTGGGCCTAAGCTTCTGCCCGAAGTGACAACGAAATCTAATTGATGATATTTTACTATCGTCTGTACCGCAATACAAAATCTATATATTAAATTTCATTACAAGGAATATTATATTTTTTACAATGAAAACTAAGGAAGACAATCGGTGCGTGTACCGTTTCAATGACTTGGCGAAAATAGGAAGTGGAGCGGAAGGATGACCTCAACGGGAAAATGATTGTCGGTCGTTTTATTTTTTTTTTATTTTTCTGTTAACCATAATGGTATTCGGCAAGCAAACAAATATTATCCATATGCGGGTATACGTAGAATATCGTACAGCGATTTTCCGTTTTCTCCACATATAATCCAATTGTAAAATAAATCGAATTTACTCATTAAGATTATTACACACTCGTTGAACCGTACGGTAAAAAATCGGTGGTTTATAAATGCGATATCGAGCTCACATCTGTTTGTACAACGCTACTGCGTCACGATACTAGAAGATAGTTTCGTATATGTAATATATGTAACAACGTACTCTCGAAAAAAGTATCTGAACAGCGTGAATTTCTACGCGCCATTGAGGCACCGGATTAAAGGTATTTACCGATCCATACATCATTCAAGCTATACTGCGATACAATATCGAAGAACAGTAAATCATTCTTTGGCAAATAGGGGACAACCGCCTCCAAAATTTAACGAGTAGAACGACCCGGTTATCGGACATATTTTTACAGCCCAGGATTCTTCTAGATTGCACTGATTCCTTGTATTATTTATAACTAGATTCTGCCTTGGCGATCGCGATCCTTGCGCGTTTCACTCTCGATCCTATGCTCAAGAACGAGCCATACTCACGCACATCGTGGCAAAAATACAAGTATAAGCACACGAACGATTTCCATAATTCGTTTTGCCGAATCCAAGAACTTCGAATATCAGGATCGTTTTACTCGCGGTGTTTTATCATGAAAACACGCTGGTCAGTAGCTGAAAATTATTTTACCTGAAATTCACTCGACAATTTCCGATTGCTGAAAATGAGCTCTGGAAAATGTAGAGGTTTATTTTTTTAATCATATGTCACAAAAATGATATACTTTGGATTCGAGCAAATTTTTTTCAAGTATGTGACGAATATTGTTTAGCTAAATTCAAACACCGACACAAAATCAACAAGAGCACTGTTGACATGGTCGTTGTTGTACAATATTCAGCAGGACTTAAGCACTATTTCACTTGAAAGAAATTCATAGAAAAAATATTTCAGTTACCATTTAATTTCCGACGATAAAGCTTATAAAACGACATGCCGCAGCTTGCGAAATAGACTCACTCGGGCCTCTATTCACTCGTATATTACTTACAATTGTTTTCTATCCAAGGCAGTTTTGCCAAATATGCTTATAAATTGTTCATAGCAGGGTTCTGCAGGACTTGATTAGCCTCGATTCAGGATGGACGGTATCTGATATTTAACCGTATACGTGGTCGTCGCTTAAAATAACATTTGCTAATTACTTAATTAATATTACGCCAATTTGGCCGAGGAAAAAAAACTGCTGAATATGCCGAGAACAAAAAAGTTATCATGTTTAGAAGCCGCAATCACCGTTTCCTATGCGGTTTTGCCAACCCGTGATTGAGGCTTGCAGGATTTGAGCCATAGGCGAGTTTTTTTTTTTTTTTGATAATGAGGCCGGTACTTCGAAATACATGCACGCAGACCAGTTGGCCATGCAATAGGGCTCTCCGTGATGGATGAGGGCTTAGCTCGGCTACCTCACCGACCTCGACGACAAGTCTACTTCTATCTTCGGGTTACGAGTTTTCATTTACTGCTTCGTGGAAGCGTCAAACGCTTTATAAGTATAATGATAATTTTTTTTTTTTTTTTTAGTAGGAAAATTATCTTTTACAATTCTCCCGAAGTAACTGGTAATGTTTATAAACTGGCGACTCGCGTTGCCTGTAATTTCAAATAATGCACACTGCTCGTAGGGAAACTGGTGTATAACTGGCTGCATAAGTAGAGAGACAGTGTTTATTATCATATTTATAACGATAATTACGAGTTACCTTGTTTTCGAAAATCGCGCCGTAAAAAATTTATGGCACTACTTGCGGATATTTTTTAACGTATCTTCCGCCAGTTGACGTAATAAAAGAATTATGAGAGCGAAAAATTCAATTTTTTATCTTTATCAAATGTGGTGAAGTAAGATACCAGACCGTTGGTTTAAATGGATGACTTCAACTCCGTCTAAAGAATAAACTAGAATATTGGATATATTAGCTGATTTCTAAGAATATTAAGGAAAAAGAAATTGTGCACTGAGATAAATTTTTAGTTCCGGTCACCACTCGGTCCTTAACTATTTTCAATTTTTACCACAATCGAAAAATATAGTTCTAGGTACAAAATGAAAATTAGTCTTGTAGCTGTTACCAGAAAGTCTAGTATCCGTTACTATTCTTTCTCGTTACGATCACTGTTACTATATTTTCCTGCAACTGTTGCGAAAATTTAATGCTTGTGCAACAATAAATTGATGTTAAAGCCTTAGTTAACTAAAAAAGTACGGTAAACCGAACAAACTGTTTTTCCGTGCAATTACCAAAAGAGGATCGACAATAGCGCAAAATGGTTACGTGCACCTCGTTTTTTGTAATGCCAACAATGTTCGAACAATTTTTTCAACGATAGCTGTTTTACTGAACTTTTCTAGTTACTATAACAAATGAAATTTTTCTCAGTGTGTATTAAATTTTTTTACATCTTTTAAAATTCGTAAAAAAGAGTAAGCATCTGGCGAACGTTATTTGCTAATCACTGTACAAGAATTGCAATAAGTTCAGTAAATACAAGCTACGATCAGTTAAATCATTGCGTAAAGTTGTTATTTTGCTTATTATAACTTTATGACTGTTTCCGGTTAGGTTGTGATAACAATTAAAAATGGCAGGTCCAAAGCTTGTTCGCGTTGGCCAAGACAGTGTATTGTGATAATTGCTTTGGCGTCTTAATCTTGTACGTTCATATAAGCAAGGATCTTATAAGTGCGGTCAGATTGTTAGAGCCGTATACGTAAGTCGGTGTAAGATTATTTTCCTGTATAACCCTTTCACCGCAGCTTCCTTTCGGAACTCCTTTGTAACGGACCGACAACATTCCTTCACACGATCTATTCAAATTACTCATAATTCTCATGCATTCGCTTATTTTTCCAATGCAGATTTTCTCATATTACCAGGATTGTGGATTCGCGTTATAAAATTTGCTGCTCTGTCATTATTACTATCATCGCAGGGTTAATTTACCCTGATTGATCTACAGGAGCATTATTATCGATCTTAATGACTCGGATATCGTTGTTCTGGGCTCGATAGCCGCGGCGAGTGTCCGTATCTTTTATTATCATGTCGAGACTAAGGATTATGAAGATAAGGATTTGAACGATTTTGAATACCGTGTGAGATTTACTTCGAACACGTGTTCACACAAGGGTATGAAAGGATACGAGTGCACGAGGTTTAAGTTAGTAACGTTATCGTAACGAAACATCGGGGAAAAAATCACTATTTACGTAATTTTACTACGATTTTTAAGAAAATATGATTTCGGGACATGACTATGTGTTGTTTTGTTACGGCCTACTTAATTTCAGACGATTCTAAAACCGCGAAATAACGGTTTCTTCTCCGCATGAATCTTTACGATAACGTTACTAACTTCAATACGATACTAGCGAAATGTTGTCAACAAGATTCGTGAGATAAGAGGTCGGAAAATTAGAACAACCTGCGGCAACATGTTCGTGCAGGTAACCTCTGCACACGTAAATCATCGCGTCATCGCTTTACGGGGGTTGACAGTATCACCGTGCGATGACAGCAGCCATTAGCTGATGTCAGTCATCCCTAAAGTGCACCCTTGTCAAACGCCTTGAACGTCGAGTGATTCCGAACCTTAATAGCAAATATCGTTATCGTGTTACGTTGTTCACTCGCTGCTATCGCTGATCCTCGCTGCAAATTAGAGTAAATGATCATATCGGCGTATCACACGCGCTCATTTGCGTTCCACAGCTTCGGATTGTTGGCCGTCAAAATCTGTACGCTTGTTATTTGATTATTATCATTATCATTACTTTCATGCCACGTCATAAACCATTATCGATATTCAAATGTCTCGAAGCATTCTTTCAGACCGTTGCGGCTGTCATTTTTTTCCCCTCTACTAACCGTTGCATACTTCACGCCGTTCGCAGTTTCGAAGCAGCAACGATTCCTCGGTGTTGCTGTAAAATCGTATTAGAAAGAGATACGATTAGCTTGAAATACTATTCCAGCTGATTCGGATTTACAGAAAAGTTTATAATCAGTTTTCAGACATGAGCAGCTACTTGAGAAAACGTTTGGACGATATTGAACTACGCAACGAACAGATGGTGGAAAGAAAGGCCTGTAAGTATGTCGGTGTGTAAAATTTGAGATGACCTTGGTCAACGGAAATCTTTAACTCTAACGATACTCTATTTTTTTTTTTTTTTTATTTTCTTCCTTACTGTTTATTCAGACGAAGCAGAAATCGATTCGCTTGAGGAGCAGCTGAGGTTTCTAGAAAGTAGCTATGAGCGTTTGCAAGCTACTTATAAATCTACCTTGGAACAATCGGCGCTGAAGCAAGTTGATCTCGTTGTGGCGAAGGACATTAACAATCTTGCGCAATCCATGGTTCAACAAAAGCGAGCCTTACTCAATGAAGAAAAACGGAAGCTAGTGGGTGATAAACTTATTTGCATCACGCGACGTGTTCTACGCATTATAAATAATTATTTATAATAATCTTAGGATGGCTTGCATTGGCAAGTCTGGGAGGAACAGAGAAAAATGTGTGATGAAGTCTGGACATGTGTTGCTGAGAATGACAGTGTAAATTTTTTGAACGACTATCCTCTCGTTCTGGAAAGGCAGAAATATGCCTTTTGCGCCGCGCAGGAATTCCACGGTGACCACAAGAAAGGTATATTATAAATCATTTGACAGTGAAACGTACAAATCTCAAATTTCGGCGTGCACAATTTCAAACCCGGTATATTGATGTAGTTCTTGCCCTATTCTTAATCACCGAGAATTACAATCCCATAACGCGATCGCAATATTAGATAAACAAGTCAGAAACTTTGGAAATTGATGTGGTTCGAAGCTAATTGAGGAAGTTGAAAATAAAGTAAGAGGTAAATTTTTTCGTCCGTTTTCACGGTTCACCATATTGATATACACTCTGTACAGCTGTCAGAGAGAATCCGGGAATCAGACAACTTGTAGCAGAA
Source organism: Neodiprion pinetum (assembly GCF_021155775.2). Lineage (NCBI taxonomy): Eukaryota > Metazoa > Arthropoda > Insecta > Hymenoptera > Diprionidae > Neodiprion > Neodiprion pinetum. The sequence continues at coordinate 21,316,679 of NC_060237.1, forward strand.
GTAGCTGCTCTGGAAGCGGAAGTTAGGAGTGCTGAAAATAATTGCTTATCACGAAAGCTGCAGGAAGTTTTGTCTGAAATAGAGAAATTAATGGGTAATGATTCTGCATACGAGAACGATTATGAAACTCAGAGGTACGTCATACTCCTAATTTTTGCCCGTAAATCTATACGCTGAAAAGTTTTCTTGAACCATGAAAGAGTGATACTCTCCAAAAACAAAATTCCACCTTTTTCAGATTGATTGAAGCCTTGGAAAAATCTCACAGTGAGCGTATGGAAATCGAAGCTGAAATATCACAGATTGAGCATTGCAAGGTTGGTGTTTTCCGAGAGGAAGGGACAGTTGGCAAAACACCGATCAGTCTTGAGGATTCGAAGAATTTACTTTCCGTCAAACACGAGCCGCAGTATGATGCTGGAAAGGGTGGTGAACATTTGAAGAATGAGGCGCAATATATTCCGGCCGTTAACGCTTCGAAGGAGGAGAATTGGTTCCAACAAAATACTAGACAACAATCAGACCTACATGATTTGGATATTGTTAGCGTAATTGAGGAGCAGGATAAGAAATTGCAGGCTAAGAAATGGTACGCAGATTATGTACGAGATCTTGAAGTCAACGATGGGAAAACCGACCTTGGAAACAGTTATGCTCCGTTGCGTCAGGAAAATGCTTCAAATTTCCCGACATATGCAGACGTATCAACGGTTGATAATGACTCTCCAAATCGAAATTGCGTCCTTCCTGATTCCGAAAAGAAAAAATTTCAGCAACCTAAAGAGCTGACGAAAGACAAATATCCAGAACTTTACGATCCCGAAATGCTTTCACAGTCCGAGCACTCGGTGAAGTCTCATTTCTTTGAAAAGAAAAAGGAAAATGCGCCCAGTGAACTTGGTTTGGTTCCGGGTTCGAAGACGAAGATGAACTCGAGCCCAGAGAAGTCAGAAACGAAGATGGAGATCGGATTACTGCGGGAAATCGCGGAGTCAGAACGGAAATTTGAACCAATCTTGGTCACGCCGAGTACCTTTTTCAAATCTGAATCAGAAACCGCATTTGATAAGAATTCGGTACAATCACGTTATAGCGGGACTGCACCATCCACTTCAACCCACGGCGTAAGTACTCTTACAATTTATGTTATCAGGCTTCACTTGCACTTGTATTGGCTGGTCGCAATTTGTTGTCGTTTCATCGTGTGTATACATAAGCTGCTCGCTTTTACGTGCGGATAACATAATAATTCATCGACGGAGATTACAACGACTTATAACCGGAAATCTGCAAGATAGCTGATTGCGTATTCATCGCATTACAAAGTATCAATCATAATTATCATTGAAGATTGAGATTTATTTTATTTGAATGTTCTGACAGATGAGAACGGCCACGAAGAAGTCGAAATTCGTGTTGAAGACACCCAGCAAAATAGGAAAGACTGGGTATCGTCAAAGGATATTGGACGATTTTCATAACTTCATGTTATCGGGGATTAAAAATCCCAAATCGACCACAGTGAAATTGGAGTACGACGTATGAGGTATTATTATTTTTGGCTCTTATTTCACAATCCGTTATAATTGTAAAATGACATTAATCATTACCATGCCACATTGTATATAACATCGGAAAACATACGTAATAGGTAATAAAATACTGAATATTTGCGTATGTTTTTATTAAACGACTATTCTGGAACTCTTGGAAATTACACGGGTATAATGAAACGAGAAAGTATAATTGCAGTGTGATAACGCGTGCGTAAAAATTCATCAAATCACTTCTCCTTTCTTCGAAAGACCTCAACTCCCAGTGGGTAGCAAATATTGTCGGGAACTGGTTGTCCAACGGCGATGGATACGTCGCCTGAAAAAAATTAGCAGATAAGAATTCTTTTCCCAACAGCTGGATTACTATCGTTTGTCGATCAATTATGATTCAGACTCATGCACGTTCTATTGATGTCCGATGATATCATCATTGAGACCTTTGGCCCCTGATGGACACTCAATTATTTGACAGGAGATTAATTGTGCTCCATCAAGCAAGTATAACAACGAGTTATTTATTTATTTTTTTTTTCTAATAATGGAACAAGGTGATAACTAGACATTCTTTAATCAGCTGAATATCCAGCGCGCTCATTGAATCGCAGATTGATGATTACCTTGGGGACAAGCGCTGAGACCAACCAGCAAATCCATTTCTGCTATGAACTCGACGTAGTCCCCTTTCCTGGATGGACTAGCTTTGCAGAAGTACTGATGGGTGTCCTGAGAAATCGAAAAACTGAAGGCTGCTTCGATCCTTTACTTGAATTAAGCACTAGCTGCATGATTATCGACACTTAGCTTTTTCACCTTCGTGAATCCGGTACACATGAAAATGTTCCAGACGTCGTGCACGTCGTCTTCTGTGAGGCCAACTTTTTCCACCGCCTTCGTAAGGTAGCTGTGGCAGGAATCGTTTGTTGGTTTTCCGGTTATGAGCTCTATCGTGTGATTGTCGCATCTTGTGCCTGCAAACGAGACTAGTAAGGTTGGTTGGTTAGAATAACCAAACTTATATAAGCAAAACGGCGCAGGAACGTTCCTTGGGACATGCCGCTCGCTGCAGGTATTCGAACCCCGCAGAGTTTATCACTGGCAAAGATTATAAAATAACCTTTTTCCGCATAATTGGTTCGGACTCAATCTCCCCCGATCTACCCGACGGTATAAGGTTAGTTACATGGTTCTTTTTTTCACACGTGATAACTGCAGATACGATGCGAAGTGAAGGGTACTTATTAAACCATCACATTTTACCTATCACATCGTGTACGCTGCCACCGTCTTCGTCAATTCCGTATCGGGACAGTGAGTCGGCGATCACCGTTGCGAGAGGTCTTAAATACGGCAAGTTACTCCAAAGTCTATCGTAAGTTGTCAAGTGGGCAGCGTGCAGTTGCCGGGTTTTCCCTGAAATATGGTATGGAATTAATAGGATAAGGTCTCATAATTATAATATGCATGCGGACAAAGTTGCGGTAAAAGTACCGGACCGCATTGTGTAAAAGTAGTTGTAAAGACGTACGCATGGGTTGGAAATATCTTTTTCTTTCTTTTTAAATATTTGCAACTATGTGTAGCGATGAAACGTAAGTTAATGTTGTGCGTGATTAACGCCACTTATTGCAATTTCCGCGATATTCTTCGACCGTAGGTATATAAAATCTTGTCGCGTTAATGGTGATGAAACCACAATCATTGAAAAGCAGGACATAATTTAACTGCAACTTGATATTTCTAATCGTCCTGTATTCGATATGCTCAGAGGCAGGCGGAAATACGCATAATTGTGATTTTTTTTCTTCGCGTACTGTTTTTGTTTGCCATTTTACATAAGATATGATATTATGGAATTGAAAATGTTGCTCACCGGAATAGAACCGCTCTTTGGGATTGTGTAGGTTCCAAATATTAATGTCACCCACCTGGAATACAAAAAAAAGTATTATTCCCGTGACATTGAATCTCAGTTTTGGTCTAATATTAATATTATCGGTCTACTTCGAATCATATTTTCTAAACTGTTTAAAAATACGGAGTTGAAAGTCTTCAAGAATATTTGCTCTAATACGTTACGGACATCCTTAAGTTTTGATTAAAATCTTACTTGAGATCCTTCGATCACGGTGATCCTACAGAGGTCACCCTTAATCATTTTCCAAGTTTTTGCCGATTTTTTTGGCACCGTCATTGTCAGAACAACGTCACCGAGCAAAGCGTCATGTCTCGCCTTGTCGTACGCCGTTCTGTCTATCATTACCGCATCTGGTTTATCGTAGCAAATTATGGGTGATCTTTTCGGAAATTCCCGTGGTTTGTTCAGTTTCGGACACAGGCTGGTTGGGCGATCCTCTGTCATTTTATAGCTGAAACACCAATCCATTGCATAATTGTGAATCAATTCTCCCCTGTAAACTAAATATAGCCCTACAAGGCATTTCAGCTTGCACGAGAAATTTTCAGTTCCACGTTTTCTCAAAACCACCGTCAAGTTCATTTCAAGGAGGTCCAATGAAATCTCATCGTCAGCTTCACTTCTCAGAGGAATTTGCGATACGCGATTCTGCAAGTCGAGCTTCCGCAGCTCCAACGATAAAAGCTGTATTCGTATCGCGGGATGAGATACAGGTTTCTACATTGCTCAGTGTAAGTGTAGGTATTGAGAAGAAGAGATCGCGATTAATCAGAGCGGCGGATACGAAGGCGGTAGGTATACACATCTTCACGGATTCTAAGCGGCTAATTTTTAGGAAAAGTCTGTTACGTTGGCAACGCAGATTCAGACCGTAGCGGCCGGCCGGCTGTGACACTGAACGCTGAATCTGCGTTGCCAACGTAACAGACTTGCCCTAAAAATTAGCCGTCTCAGAACCCGTGACCATATGTGCGATTTACTGATCCGTCCTTAATCGCTAACTCTCACTCGATGCGCCCGCCGACAGAAACATGTTCCGCGATTTTGATTACAGATGTCATTGCCAATTCGGAGTGGAAAGAGGCGATTATTCCACTCGTTTTCAACGAAATACGCGAACTGGTTTCAGATAATCGGAAATAAACGTCATCTTTCATTAATAATATCGTGAAACTCATTTGTATGTAACTGCACAATGAATTTGTGTAGAAACAATCAATTAACTGTAATATGTGCGTGTTTTATCAATTGGATTGTCGATTTTACCGCAATTTACAAGTTAATATAAATTTCAGCGATATCCCGTTCTAACGAATATCGCTTCGTTGCAGTATCAGGATACAAATAATTATAAACGTATATATGACTATACTTACGTCAACCGCTTTGAGTTTTAAGATTTCACTACGCGTCAGACGCGACGTAGAGTTGTCGAACACGTCAACGGCCTGAAAACTGTTGTGATGTGAATAAGAGGTGATCACTTAATCTACACGTCACGTGACGCTTTGGGTGAGTGGGCAACTTCACGTTTGAGAAAGTTGGGAGATAACGCTAGCTGCTCGGGAACCTTCTAATCAGCTGTTCGACGTCATTGACGTTAATCAAGCCTGACATTTCGAACGGTAAAAACGAGCGTGTTCTTCATTTTTGGGAAATCGGTATAGGTGAAATTGAAAAAGAAGTGAGAATAGGTACAGAAACCACGTGACGACATTTTAGTCGTGTGGTAAAGTTTCCTCATTGATTTATGACTGAAATACAGCGTTTATTGGACATTATTGAAGACCTAGGAGTTTCGATATTCATAACGCTAAAACGCGACGAGCAATGCACATTTTATATAATACAGTGGATAAAATTTGTCTCGTGCTTTTTATGCGACCTTTACGACTGTGTAAATTGTCGAGCCTATGTAGGCAGTTAAGCGAACCTGCGTGTAATGTTAATGTAGATACGCGAGCTGAGTATGGAGATACGTTATACCTATACGCTGTGGATATAATACGCGGTAATGGGCAACGACACAATTATCGGTCGTCATGTAGGCTGCGTAACAGAATTTGACTAAACGTGTCACTTTACCAATGGCTATTACAGGCACTTTGACGCGTACGGAAAATTATTACGAGAATGAAGCGAACGCGTGGTGTATCAATGTAGAGATTTAATTTGAACCTGCGGGTGTTATTGATACGACTTCAATGAAAATACTTGTATAATAGTGAAAAACATTGCCTCGCGCGCAATTTTAAAACTCGGGCTTCGGTCTTTCATATTTCATTTTGTTGTTTGCTGAGAGATGCTTTCAGTTATCATTTTAATGAAAAAAATCGAAAAAAGAGCGAGGAAACACTGTGTCTGTTCACAATGGTATGATAATTTTGATATCACATCAGTTAATTATCAATGCATAGGTATAAAATAATTGTAGTTATATTTAGCCGACCAGATAACTAAAAAAAAAAAAAAAAACTAAATTGGATTTTTCATTGGCGTAAAACATTCCGATGAGTTAGTCAACAGTTTTGACTTAAATATAACGTTCGTGCTCGGTGTATTCATTCTACGTATTCGATTTATCCGGCGGTCATCCAACTTCCGGCGAAGAGCTTCAAGCTCGGGAGTTTGCAAGATTTTGGAATTCTCGTAGACAACAGGTGCTGGGCGTGAAACGGTTTGACTGTAACAAACGTGTGCGTTTAATCAGAGATTCTGACAACGAACCTTCTTTACGTCGCGGAATGAAATGTATACAGACTTGGAGCCTCGGTGCTCGTTGATCATCTTTTGGACACAATCGACATGATCTTTTTGCTTCTGACGACGTTCCTTGATCGCCTCCCTTCGGGAGATCAATTCATCCCGCCATTTATCCTTGGCGAGATAAAGCCGTTCTTTCAGCTGAAAAAATCGGCGAAGAAGAAACGACATGAGGGTGAACTGCGCGAGGAATGATTTTATCTGTAAAATAATCTATCTAGCCGAACGGACCTCGGCTAAAGACATTTCACACATCAGTCCTAGTCTGCCGGTTTCCGCCTGGTCGAACTCCTTGGCACGCTGACCTTGCAAAGACTGAAGTGTTTTAATTTCCTGGATCACCTGAAGTTTCCTCCGTAGTTCTTCCTCCTTCTGTTCGATCAGACAAATCTTTATCCTCCGCGACTCCTCCGCCACTTCCGCAGCTTCAATGCGTAGTCCATGTTTAGCCTCGTGTTGCAACTATCATCCCAAAGCATGCGTCTTACCTTTCTGACGTTTTTCGTCCACCATAGACGTGTACGCGTTCTTTGCCATCTGCTCGGCTTCGTGAGACCTTTCCACGGTTCGTCTCAGCTTCTCCATCTCCTCTGTACGGTACTTTTCCAACTTTGCGTTGAGCTTTTCCCTCTGGAACGTTGAAGCGCAGATGGAAATGGTGGTTCAGGGATGCGTTCAGACGGCTAATCAAACGAGGACTTACTTCCGAACGAACTTTGTCCCCTTGTGCTTTGGCCTCATCGGCGAGCTGCTGCTTCGCCAGAAGCGATTCTTCGTAACTGATCAGACCCGCCAGGTGTTTTTCCTCGATTTTTCGCAAGCTCTCTTCCTTCTCCCACCGCCTCACATCTTCTTCCAGTCTCTGCACCTCCGACGGGTTGAACGAACCCTTCATCAGCTCCTTCAATCTGCATGATATCGAATTGCGGAAGTTGTTGTCGCGGAAGAGGAACTTCCAATATTTGGGACAATTAAAGCTCTGGAGAACTTGAAAAATTGCCTCACAATCTGAGGATCTCTCCAGGGTTCAATAGGGGCTGATTGAATTTACCTAATATCCAACTTACTTTTCCACTTCTTTAACTTCTCTGCTCGATATGCGCGCCCCTTCTCTCAGGATGGTCGTTACGGTATTTTTTATCGGCACATTCTGGAAGGCGTTTCAGAATTAACGGCCGTTCGAAAGTCTACGGATTAAGATAACAAGGGGAGTTCACGCGACATCAGTTTAAATTAAAGTCCCGTCTGCGACTTGGAATTCGATTTTGCTCCGAGGTCAAACGCTTTCGGCTCAACTACCCGAACAACAAAGTACGCGACATTGAACGAATTCACCTTAAACACGGGAATCCTCTTGGCAACGATCGATCGTCGACACTTGATCCTCGCTTCGGCAACTTCGTTAAGAAGCCGCTGGTACCGTTTGCTCTTCTCGGTTTTGAAACAGGCAGGAACCTTGGCGTTTGCATGTTCCAAACGTCGAGCTGCTTGTACGCGATGCTCGTTCCGAAGCTTAGCGATTTTCGACTCTATCTCTGGGGGCTTGTACAACGTTTTTGGTACTGGTTGCACTGGCGCCTTGAAAACCATCTGCGGAACATGCTTTATAGGCCCGGACAGTTCTTTAACAGAGTTATAAGAACGTGTCTAACCTCTGGAGTGCAGGCAGGTGCTGCAGGCAACCTTTTTATACGTCTGAGGACATTCATTTTGACAGGGATCGTGACCTTCTTTGGAGAAACCTTAGGACGTTTTGAGGCGAGAAGGCTCGTGTATATTGTCTTAAAACACAGATAAAATTTTTCAAGTGAACTTAGCACACGATTTTCCCCTGTTTTACTTGGATTGAAATTTAATTCCCTTCTTCCTACGAATACCTGGAGGACTGGTACAGCCGTGGTAAATGGTTCCAGAATTTTCTGCTCTACAAATTCAACGTCAAAGACGTCGCAGCCGGTGACGTAGAACCACGAACCGAGCTTGGGAGTCAAGAGAAAGGACAGCAAAGCCAGCATCTTCGAGACGTCGAAAAGCATCAGGCAGTCTAAAACGTCGCTGATGCAAACGACGGATGTCCGGTAGATCAGGACGTAAGCTAACGCTGAGGTACGTGCAAAATCGAAACCGCTGATCAAGGCTGAGAGCGTAATAATGATTAAAAGCCAAGAAAATCGCTTACCAATAGCCTGCGGTGGGTCGATCTGACCGCGACGATTTCGACGTTTGCAAAACTCCTGAACCACCTTACATATAAAAGGTTGAAGTCTTACTATCTCGAAGAAGAGTCGGGCTATTGGCTTCTGCAAAGGAACTGGAGGCGCCTGAGCAAATCAGGAAACGTATTAAATGTCGGGGAAACTTCGAATTTCAAAGAAAACCGGTTTTACTTGCGAAAAATTGAGGAGCGAAGAACTTAACCTGTAAATCTTTGGGTATGGTTTTCGGTGTTTCGACTGCACAGGTGGCATGCTTGCGAGAAGTCTTCGGTGAAAATTTTTCCGGGACATAAATAGCCTTGAGAAATTCATCGGGTGCTAAATTGTGTCGAATGTCAAAGAAAGCTCTGAGATATTGCGTCAATGGGGTCAAAATTGACAGGTTGAAAACGTTTCCGACCTCGTTTTCCTCCTAAGAGAGAAACGTGTCGAGGAAATGGCGTGAATCGTACTTTAAGATTATAAACTGAAAAGTTTTACCTCATCTTTCGGCATTTTAATGCTTTGGGGATATAGACAGACGTCTATCCGTCGGGAACGGAAGCGGCGACAACCGATTGTTCTTCTACATGTCGAATGGTCGCATAGTCACGCATGTATTGTGTTTTATGGAATTATTTAACAGCGACAGCGCAAGTTCGAATCCATCTCTCCACTGACGTGAAAATCAAGACGCGGATATTCGCACGATTTTTGACAGTGGTTTTGAGTACCCCGGAAAAGACGTCGGCTGATCGGAAGAGCCTTGAGATTGGCGTGTCGAAGGCATATAAGTCGATAATCACGAATCGAGAAGGCTTTTCGTTATAATACCCTGCAGGATTAATCTTGTCTTCCACGATCGAAAACGCGAGGGTTTTCACGGCTGCTCATCTCTTCGCAATTATCCTTTACGTAATCCCAGCGCATTGATCAGCCACCATTCTACTAGAATTCATTATTTGTTATGATTTATTACCGCGTTGAAGATGATGCAACGTTATTACCCAGACGCTCGAGATTTTCGCTGATATACTTTTCGCGGTGGGTATAAAGATTTTTTTGGTAAGAGGGTGTGATAATTGTTATTCAACCCTGAACTTGATTGGCCTAAAAATTCTCAGCTGCTGATCGTGCCTCGAAATTTAATTGGGGGTTTACCTTACGAGTACGTCATTCATCACTTGTCATCCCTTTTTTGCGGATGTATTTTTTAGTCAGAAATCTGACGAAGATAAGTGGAGTATTGAATTTACGCGAAAAAATACACGAGGAATCCTAGATGGAAAATTATATTCTTTGGGTTTACCGAATGGCTTATCCTTTAATCACGAAGGTTTGTCCTCAAGCATTTCCTGTTTGTCTATTTCCTGTAAATTCGTAATGTTAGCTATTTTTCGCTTTCGATCTTGAAGCTATCCCCATGTCGCAATAGGTACTATCTAGGAAAGTAAACGCTGAGCTAGGTAGATTTAACAGTATTTTTACGACGGGATATACCTACGTAAGAAATGTCTCGGCATTCCCTTGCTCGGTAGGGATCAGTGAATATCCCTTATCTTCCCTTTTCATTCGCTATCAGGAAGAGAAAAAAAAAAATGCCCAACCCTAGGTAATCTATGGATCTCCTCAAAAAGTCTCAGAAGGCCCTGAAGTTTACAGAAGATAGATTTTCCTTAGAATCGCAGTCGTGAACTGTATAGATCGTGTATTGTGCAAAAGTTGTATCACAAACCCTAAATCTGTGTTCGAATTTTTTAACAATTTATGAAACCGAATTTTAAGGAAGTGAAGTATACAGTTTTTCATTACATTTCTCTTCAGTGTTGCATTTGGTGTGGGCGATTATGACGAGTGAAGGAGGTTCAGGAATCAAATAATTCTGAAGAGTCGCAACTGCTAAGGAGGAAAAATTGGATTGCATATTTCTCGGTTGCATTTTACCCTGAAATGTAAAGAAGGATGCTAAAGTGGCGTACATTGAAATCAGGAAATTTTGAACGATGCTTCAACTTGCCGTTACGGATCGGTACAAAGCGGAGCTTATTGACGCAAGCACAAAGGAGAGGTAAGCTTTGGTTACATTGGAAGGTTAATTTGTTTTTGAAGAGCTTCTTCACAGGTTCAGCTTGATTACACGCCGAAGGAATCAGGAAATCGGTGAAGTGCAATTTGCACCAACAAAATTCTCATGGAAATTGTACAAAGCCAGTAGCGATATTCATTTTCAATTTTATTTCCAGACTTAAATTCGTTTGGACTTCCCATTTGCGGGCAGACTTCTTACTGAAAAAGAAACCTTCTAATCAGAAAAGCCGGTAGCAGGTTTGGGTATTTAAAAAATTGATTGCAAGTACAATTTGGACCTCAAGTCCTAGTGCTATGTTGAGTTGAACTATACGGAAAGTTTGACACGAAGCATGCACAACAGTGGCTCAACGGAGGTCGAAACTGAACTTTGATTGTCGTTCGGTTTAGTCGCTGTCAGGGGAATACCAAAAGGAACACCGAGAAAGTTTGAACGCACTTACGATGCGGCTTCTACTCAATCAAGTGCCAATTTAATCCACTCCGCCATTGATAGCTCTAGTAATCACCGGTATTGGATTATACAGCTATTTACCGCTGTCAGGTTTATTAATTAACGATTACATCCTGTTTGACAGTCTTCCGCTCGTCCTCCTCTCATCGTTCCCTATTTTGCTGGATATTAATTTACGTTTATAGAGAATTCGGTCCGTGCATGAAATTCGAACTGCACGTTCGAGTTGACTTCTCCACATGCCTGGACACTTGAAAGAACGCGATCCGCTCTCGCCAGCAGACAACAATAATTCGTAACGCGCTTTTATTGACCTGAATTCCTGCACGACCACGTAGCTCGACGTCGCGAATCTAAACTAGACCATTTCCACGTCCTGTTTTTCCAAGGAATTGACACCTCGCGGAGATCCTCCGACAGTGCGGTGACGATAACGGAAATCAAATTGAAACGAGCTTTCAATGCTTTTCCTTCTAATGAACGAACAGCCTCCGCTCTGAATACTGTTATTCCGTGTTCGTTTCTTGTCTCAATTGTCCAGTGACTGAAAAACGAGGACTATTCACATCACTAGTCAATGGAAATACATGCGTCTTACGGTATCGACTTGCCACTCAACAACGGCGATTCGACTGAATCCTGAGAGCAATGGGAACGCAGCTGTAAGCCACATCGAAACGATGATCAGCTGCGAAAAGGGATGAAAATGATGGCGCGGACAAACGAGCCATTGCGAATTCCGCACATAGTCGCGCCTTCGTAACATTTGGTTCTGAATGTGTATTTCAAAAGTTAACTTCGATGACAGGAGCAGGCGCGCACATATCGATGGATCAATACCTTGCTAGGATTTATTTGAACCGTGACATTATTTTTCTACCTACAGTAACGAATAATAATTTTCTCAAATGCACTCTGCCCCAAGCATGCAGCGGGAGCTTTATATTTTTTTACTCAACACATGTGGCCTGGTTCATACATTCTGGGCATCTGATCATCCGGCGACATCATCTCGGAATGGTTTATCGAACAAAACAGCCACGGCAGGGATATTTGTGAAGACAATGTAGCTTCAACGCGTTGAAGAGCACTCCACGGGTTCTCCCCGTCTCGTGTTGCCAGCTGATCCGCAGTCTATCCACAGCAGATCTGTAAGAATCGGTTTACTCTACTTTTTTAGTTATATAAGACTTTAACGTCGATTTATTGTTTCACAAGCATTAAATTTTCGCAACAGTTACAAGATAATATAGTAACAGTGATCGTAACGAGAAAGAATAGCAACGGATACTAGACTTTCTGGTAACAGCTAGAAAACTAATTTTCATTTTCTACCTAGAACTATATTTTTCGATTGTGGTAAAAAATGAAAATAGTTAAGGACCGAGCGGTAACCGGAACTAAAAATTTCTCTCAGTGAACGTATAACAGAATATTTACATCCCACCTGGCAAAGTGAATTTATGAATTGAATCTGTTGCGTATGGGAAAATTCAGTAGAAAGATAGGTAGCAGGGTTTGAGGTTTGAGTTCAACGTGGATAATTCATCTAGATTGTTCAGCCTTTTATTAGCCTTAAATAAATCGGATATTGGACCGCCAGAAGTTTCCGAAACATGATATGATGGATGGTCTTGAATTCTGCAAAAGGATTCGACGCCACCTCGAATTACGACCTGTGTCTGTTGTCAACTGCTTTCCAAGATCCGATGCAGGTCATTGGGTCGGTGAACCGTTGACATTTTGGCAACTAGAGAAGGAAGGCAGATGAAGTCTCTCATCATGCAAGCGAAGCAAATAAATTAATTGAGCGAGTTTGCCTGGGTCGTGTCGGCGGCTATCCTGATTAATTTGGTTGTGGTAATTGCACTGTATCTAGATCGCGCGGTTCTCGTTCACCCGAGCGCACGTAGTTCGCAGTTGGGATTAAGGAAGAAAAAAATTATGATAAAATTAAGAAAAAAAGGTAGCACCAGGGTCAGATCTGTGTCTATACCTTACAGTATTGTCTCGTTCCGCAGTAACTGAGGATCCACCTTACATTATTTGTGGGATATGTGCATATGTAATTCGCGGAGGTCAAGTAAAAGTCCCTTGCAACGTAAAATCTAGTTGAGTTTATCTCGTTCAGTCAGCGTATCTGCGTGCGATGCAGCTATTCAAGTTCTTCGCATTAGCATGACGCAGGCGAACTCGCAAGGGACTCGAATTATTTTGTACCATATACGTCTAGCTGCTCTACTTCGCTACCATTATGTATGTCACATGTCTGAACACTGATAAAAAAGAATTGTTGTTTTAAAGATAAAATTGTCACCTTTTACGTATGATTGGTGAAAGAAATGTGTCGTTACTGCAAATAATTTTTCGTTGAGGCACGACCACGGATTTGGTGACATTAAGGAAAATTTAGCTTGTGTAAAAAATAAAACAAACTTCTTTGACGATTAAAAAATATCTTTTTGACTCGAAAAGTACTTTTTTCATTCCAAATCTTGCGGAATATACAAATGAACGCTTACTGCATCTTGTAATTGTAATTTTTTCCCCCTCTGTCCGAAAGCTGCTGTATAATCCGAGAGTTACGTTGGTTATAAAGCGTCTTTGTTAATCTCGAATTGAGATTGGGTGTTGGAGTACGTGATTTGTGGTAATAGTTCTGTAGCTGGCATTCGCGGGGCAATTATACTAACCAGATTATTTCGAAAAATCCACCAATGGAATATATTACCTGAACGAATTTGCTTATAACCTCGAGTGAAGTAAAATCAATTTTCACTCAGTACGTTGGACATTTTCACATGTTCGATGCGCAAAAAATCACCGAATCAACCGATCAATACAAAAAAATCTTCGTTTTCAATCAAATGTTCCAGATTGAATGCAATTAGAGAATTATTCAATTGCATGTCTTGCACAATGTAGGGAACTAACATTTTTTTCGTTTCCTCAAAAAATGACTAAACTTTGTGAACGCATGTAGGGGTTGTTTTTTCCCTCTTTGTAAATCCACTGCCAGCGTTCCGAATTTAGACCGCCCCGAACTTTCTGGGTGATAAAAAGAACACGTATCACGGATTCTGGTGAGTTTGGCTTCTTCCCTTGTTGTTGGAGCGAATCGAAGCGAGAGGTAGGGGTTGCGTTTGTGGGGAACGACGGACGTCGCGGCGCTTCGACGCGGTTCCTCTCGTTCGCAAACGCAGTCTGTGTTCGCCTACAGAATACGCGCCAGTTCTCATTCTCGGCGCTCCGTTTTGCCTGACGTTTCACGTTTCTACGCATCTGCAGTGTCACCGACTAACAGTTGCATCCTTTGACCGAGAGATTAAACCCCAGAGTTGAAGAACAGTAGGAGTAATAAATAGGAAAGACTGGAAGTTGTTCAAGCCCAGAAATGAGCGACGCCACAGATACGGATTTACATGTACGTTTGTTATTGTGCTCGAAAAATTTATATTCGTTATATTTTTAATTTTAGTTCGAACTTAAGTATGCATTTTGGAGAATGAGAGAATAGTGGAATGGTTGATATACAGTTTCGAAAATAGCTGGAACAACGAAAAATTGCTCAAGTATTACCATCGCTAAGTATGATGTGTTTGGAAATTACCCTGAATATGGTGAAAAATGCTTCGGTAAAGGGGGAGAGAAAAGATTCGCTTAAATTTTACTCCGGGAAAAAGTGCAACGTTGAAGTAATCGCGTCTGATAACTCATGACGTGATTGCCAAAATTCGAAAAATACCACCGTTTCGGTTCTCGATTTGAAAAACTTTAGAGACAATTTCTGAAGCAAGAAGTTGAGCCACTGATACGACTTTTCAAGGGTCAATCAACGTGTCGTTTTATTGATAGCTTATATCGTATATTTCCCGGAGGGTTGAAACTCGATGAAAAGTAAGCCTACCAAGTAATCAGGTTACTCGTAAAGTGATTCGCGTTCTTGGTACAAAGATGAAAAGGTGTTAAATTTTAAATGGGTTTCGTTCTCCGGAGAAGCACGCTCAAGTCGTAATATTTCAAGCTGTAAAATTGTGCGCCTTTATGGGTCACGCTGAATATTAACGCGGGCATAAACATCGGATGTTACAATAATCTGGCTCTTTAGGAAAATACGAGTGTTTTGCTTCTAACCTTCAGACGTGGAAAAGTACGGCGTTCATTTTCTTCAGTTATGTTATAATTTATTAAACTCGAAGAGGAAAAATGACTATATGTCATGTATGACTTTCTGATCAAGTTGGAATAAATTGAAGCCACTTGACCTATGATTTAGATCGACGCATTTCAATCCCAATAGAACTTCTCGATAATTCATATAGCGTTATGTACGCATATTATTACACGTGCGCTTCATATGATTCCACGAAGAATAGCGGATTTCTTGCTCGAGGAATGAATCGATCGGATTCGTCTGAATCGAAAGTTAAGAAGTGAGAAAATACTGTTTAAAAATACAATACAAATGAATTTGAGCAAATTCGAATAACACAAACTATACTAAGATACAAACAATTTAAAAAAATGCTTAGTAATTAGAATGATTAAAATGATCAAAATTAAGCTCTTGTATTTTTGATCCAATTGTAACTTTTTTTGTTCACTTACCTCGTCAACTATAGTTGCCAAAAAATTATCTGAAAATAGTAAAGATATCTTTAAATTGTCGTTCAGTTATAACACTGAAATATAATTTTCGACTTGCATCTGTTGTATTGTACTTAAAAAAAAAAACTATATTTAGTGACTTGAGAGATGATTTTTTGTCAAATTTTCTGCAACTGCTCCTTGAATATTTCTATTTTGAACAAAGTAAGTATAAAAGGTATAAAAATCGGATAAAAAAAAGCGGGGCTTATTCGTTTTTAATTTTTTAAGTGCGAAACATTTACTCAAAGTGTTGATATCTTGTCGGAGACTTTTTATACGGTCTTTTTTCCTTCTAACCTTTGATTCAGACAGCTTGGATGATTCGTCTTAATCTGATCATGCCGCTCTGATTTAGAAGGGATCAACATCTCACCCTCCGCGACTTGTTTTTATAGGGTACAACCAACCCTTTCGCAATTCTCCGTCTTCTGTTTTATCCTCTTGGACTTGGCGGATTTACATTGCTTACAAGCTTCGAATATGTACCGGGTATGTGTCTGTAATATGATACAACTCTGTGCGAGTATTAAATCATACTCGGATTATCGAATTTTGTCCGCTATATTTTCACGCTAGCCGTTGCGTCGATATCCCTTCAATTATCGGGAAAATTGACTAAAGCTAAGGCACGGGATGATAGAGCGAATCAGCAGCTTTGACGCTTTTGTTGTCAAGTTAAGGGGAAATGAAACAAATGGGAATATCTGGAGGTAATGGGACGCGGTTTCTCTTGATAAGGTTTCCGATCATTCGGCTAGTAGATCTCAACGAGAGTCCCGAATCTAAGAATCAGGTCAATCTTATCGTCCGCAGAGATAGGAGAACGAAGAAAAATTTCCCATTTTTCCTACAAGTTTCGGAAACCGATTCCACCAAGGATTACTCGACGAAGCGAAGCATAAACTCCGACGAGGGAACAACAAATAAATCGGAAGTTTTTTTTGCGCGTTATCATAAAAGAAACACTTGACCAAACTCGCATTCCCATTTTCATCTTGACTTAAAAAAAGTTTCACCCACTAGTATAATCGACCGCGTTTGCATTGATGTTCCATGATAACCACATGCAAGTTTCGTTCAGAATATCGTTATGAACAGCGATTTTGCGTCGTATCGTTAATTTATTATTCACCGCAAAACCCTCGGTAAGAGTATCCTGTCCGTGTTTAGGTTACTTAATAGCTGCCGATGGCTGATACTTACCAACCGTGTATCTGCATTCATATTCAACTGAACTTCTACGTGAACTTGAATAATTCATACAGGACGTGCGGGGTTGTAAAATATTTAACTTGGGAAAGGCGCTTTAATACGCACGACTGGTTTTACGTCCTAAACGAATTTTCCGACGGCTCAAATTTTTTGCACCGACTTACGATTCGTGCAAAGTGATTACCTCGGAAATTTCGCAAAGCAATAATAGATTTCTTGCGCGTTGAAAGGGTTTGTTTCTTCACACCGTCCCAAATTCGAACGGCTTTAAGGAAGTTCGAGCCAATGTTAGAAGTTTGTATTAGCATGTACACGAGCCAAAGTTCTAGGCTTTGAACGGTGTTTGCCGTATCTTACTATCTTATTGTTGTTTTTGTTCCCGTTGATATTCACGGTCCCTTTCGCCCAGGCCTTTATTAATAGATAAGGCGTGAGACGTTCCAATCTAAGTTTCTCCCTGGTATTTCCGGAGTAGCGCTAATTAAACTTCAATTGAATTTAGATCTTACACGGCTGCGTCTGATTTCACATGACGATAAAATTTCTAATTTCGGTAGAGTTGCACAGGGGTCGTAAAATCGAATTAGTCAACACGAAAAAGCTCTAATCTTCAACTGTATGTCTCGCTGTAGCCTAGTAGGTATTGAATAGGAATTTTTACGTAGGGCTTCGGTGATCGATACCAGGTGCCTATTTGCGTATATATCAACGGCCATTCTGACCAACGACCGAAAGCACATTGCTAAATAGTTTATTATTTACATTCGAAAAAAAAGAGTCGCTATACAGCGATATAAGCCGAAATTAGGCTGTTCAAATATCAGTAATTATACACACGGTGGGCCAAAAACCATTAGTGGGTTTATACGGTGGGTTTTTTTTTACCGCTAACAACCCTCTGGTAAACCAAGGCGTTAAGTGTAAAATTTTCCTTCAGTAATACCAACCGTTTGTAAATTACCTGGTAGACAAGAAACCTTACCGTCTAGACACCGCTGGATTTTCGGACCAGATTACTTTTCCAGTGGTATTTAAAGAATACTTTCCAACAGACCGTGCGCAAATTAAGCTTATTGATATATCAAAAGCTCTACGCTTAAGCACGGACAGAAAATCGGCTTTTACCCTGGAATATTCAAATTCGCAGGGCTCAAAACTCGTAACTGATAAGCCCGACTTCTCAGTGGGTGTTTCCAACATTCGTTTGATCCCCATCCTACGCGTCATTAAATTCGTAGTAATGCTTCGTGGGAATAATTGTGGCTCGAAGCGGAGACTATATTGTAGTAGGTATATGAAAAAACCGCACACGACGCACGAGAAGTCTATTGACGAGTAGTGAGACGAAAATAGCCATGCATATGGTGAAAAAAAAGAAGAAAAGAAAAAAAAATTGTTTAAAGAGACAGATTATTCTCCCGCACTTGCCTGGAACTTGTTCGCAGTTACAGTCGGCTTTAAAATCGTACGGTGTCTCGTTTCCGAGCTGTATTGTTCAGTTACTTAATGTTTACGGTTCGCTCTGACAATCCAATTTATGGTTCAATTAAAAACGATTATCTCTTTAAAGCTACGTCGAGTCAAGCTGGTCAAGAATACCAGTACACGTTTCCTTTGCTTTTCCTTCGAGTTGTTATTAAATTCTAGATCCGCCCCCAAGGGATCTATGTTTCATTCCTCGGCTCTAGGTTTACGGAAAATTGTGGTTGTACTCACTGTAGGCTGCCTAATTATAACTTCCCGTTTGCGAAGTTTATTCTAGAAAAGTAATTGTTCTCACTGCTTTATTGGTTTTAGAAGTATGTGGTCAACACGGAGAAATGCGGCGACCTCCACGTCTACGTGCAGGTAAGTCCGCGAACGAAACGACATCGGGGCCATGACGAAGGGCTTTGAAAACTCAGGAATTTCTTATTAAATTTACAGGGTGATTTGAAGCAGCAGGAAAAGCGCGCCGTTTTTATGACCGTTCACGATCTGGGATGCAATCGTAAGCGACACATCGATGCTATATTTCATTTTTCAGCCTGCAATTAGCGTAGAATGATTTGAACTTTGGCTTATTTATTTATATTTATATATAAAATGTACTCTGTTTCACCTGTTTTAACTTTTTAATGAAGAACCTTAAGACATGTAAACTATAAGATTGCCTTGCAAAGCTTGAGATTTTCTCTGAGGAAAACTTCTTCTCCTCTAATGTCTTTCTCAAAGAAATTTCTGTGTTAAAACTTTTAAACTTTTTCAATCATATTTTCAAAGAACATAAGCCGCCACTGTTCTGAGAGTATGAATATCAATTTTCTCAAATTAATGCAAGGTGGAAACATTGATGTAATTTTATAAGTGGGAAGCTTCTGAGACGATAGATAAAGATCCAGATAAGTTTTCTTCCTTTTCAAGATTTTCACGGAACAAACTTACAATACACAATCAGGATCGATATAACGGTCATTAGAAAATGACGATACGATTTATTCTTAAACTAGAAAAACGTTGGCGAGCGAAGCGTATTCACGGAGAAGCGGAGGCATAATTTTTAGCTTCGTAAAATTTCTCCGCGTGGGTCACTGACCTTTCATAGAACTCTACGGCTTTGTGCGGCCTTTTCACTTCAGAGGGTCGCACAAATGTATTGAAGTACAAGACCGCGTCTATGCAAAAGTCGACTTGTTCTTTCCCCGTGTGCGAGTATCTTTCACCCCCTATTCAGCCAGTCTCAAGTGCAGCCGGGCACTTGCCTAGAACCTTGCAAAACCGAAAGCGTGCAGTGTTCCAGAATCGCAACCGCGCGGTCATGCGTCATCATTTTCGGCGATGAATCGCGCTTAAAATCGTCAGTAAAAAAGAGGCATTCGAATCGCTTGCACGTCGTCGAAGGAACCGTGTAAAATAAATAGCTCGGAAAAGAGTTTCTTACGAGTTCGATGGGTCGAATGATGCGTGATGAGATCAAGGGACGGTTTTTTCTCATCTATCAAACATCGTTCACCACATTTTGACGGAAAAATAACTTGACGGATAGGCGGCTTCGATTCCCTCCCGGAAACCTTACCATTTTTTCTGATTACAGACACCTCGTTCCACGACTTTGTTAACCATCCTTGTATGTCGGAAATAAAGGATCGCTCCATCTTCATTCATATCGATGTTCCGGGACACGCCGACAACGCTCCGAATCTTCCCGATGGGTGAGAAAACACGATTCGAAGTGATTGCTAGGCTCGAAAAACTTCCAGCTTCCTCATATTTCCGATATCAGATTTCAGTTCCCAACGCTCCAGACTCTCGGCGAAAGTCTCGTCACTGTCATCGACTTCCTCAAGGTTCGCTACGTCGTCGGTTTTGGAGAAGGTGCTGGAGCCAATGTCCTCGCCCGATTTGCCCTGGCAAATCCATCCCGCGTCCTCGGGCTAATTCTTATCAACTGCACCGGCAGTGCCGCGACGGTTCTTGACAACTTCAAAACCAAGGTTGGTGTAGACTACACGTAACATTGGACACTATTAATTTCCTCAAGTTTAACCGTTGGACTTGACATTGCGAAAGGAATAATTCTTTCTTCATCAGTTCCTCAGCTGGAGAGGAAAGGAGGAGGTCGGCCAATCCGCGGAGGAATTTCTCCTCTACCACAAGTACGGGAACGTGAGTATTTGCGAATGTACCTCATTACGCGTGTTCGACCGACGATTTCACGAGTGTTTTTTCCCGTCATTTTCACGCTACCCACACGCACGGCCACAGATGATAAACGAGGTATTTGGCTTGTCAGTGTCGTAGCGAACCCGAATATTACATTTATTTCACTGAAGTATGTCGATCGCGTAGGGTGTGATCGATCGTCCGTTAAATAAATGCAAAACGTAATACGTACGGAATACTGCAACGTCATTTTTCGTAAATATTTTAGCAACTGGTGAGCACGACAAACCCCGACAAGGAAAAAGTCCTCGCTGAATTTCTCGAACGGATTCGAGGCACTCTTAATCCTCGGAATATCAAGCAGTACGTCAACGCTTTTCTGACGTGAGTTGTGGTCAATTGTTCCAATATCTCTGCCTCGTTAATTGCTGATTCGGCCGAAATTAACGCTTCGCTTCGTTTGAAATTAGTCGGAAGGACATATCCCTGAAGAATTGCAACACCGATATTATCCTGATTACCGGAATGCTCAGCCCTTATGCCAGCGTCGTTGAGAAGTTGTTCCGCGAGTTGGACAAGAACCGGGCAACTTTGCTCAAAGTTGAACGTGCCGGAGACGTTCTTCTTGATTCGGTGAGTTCCATCCGTGCTGCAGTTGGAAATGGATCTCGTTACGAAGAATCTCCTTTACATTTTCCAGCCGGTTAAAGTCGCCCAGAGCATCTTGCTCTTCTGCAAGGGTCAAGGCTTGCTCACCTCCGTAACCATGCCCGGTGTTGATCGCCAGCGCACCTTCAGCGGCGGTTCCTTCGACAGCGATGGTCGACCTCGAAGACTCTCCAGAGGCATGTCAATGGAGGAGTACGACAAGCCGAATATCCGCCGTTTGTCGATCACGATCCCGGAACCGTCGCGTTCCCCGGTCAATTGAGACGTCAACTCTTCATACTTTGACATTGATCAGCTCATTCCCCGCTGACGTGTTTTGATATTTTATCTCTGTTCGTGCGCAAATGTGCGACTGTGTGATTAAATTCTTAGATTTCGTGATATAAAATACGCTTTTTAGCTTCGATTTTGGGGTGCGAGATTTAATAGTTTTCCATCTGTTTCTCATTTCACAAATTTTCATCTTAAAAGATTTGCACTTTATGTTCTACTTGCACCTATAGTCACTCGTACCACCAAATTGTTTAATATTATAACGTCCCGTAGGAATACCTGCCAAATGATAATAACCGGTGTAGCGATATTTTTTACTTTAAAAGCGAATGCAACATCCTATCCAATTCTCACCTACCATCGCGTGAACTATGGAACCGCTTTTCAAGTCTGGAAACTGATAAATAGTTGTTTTCCGACTGAAATTGTTATGCAGACACGTATTAATCAGTAGGTATAATTGTATTTCATGCATAATATATTTATACGCAGGCATTGTAATCGATACAGTTTAGCAGATGGTTCGGTCATTAATCACAACTTAATTTTGCTACACATTTTTTGGGAAGCTGGAATCGTGACATGAATTATTGAATCGATTCTACCAATAGAACGGCTACGGTCGTTCTATCACGTGAGTAAATTAAATCGTGCGAGAATTCGATTCGGCAAAAGATTGCCCATTTTTAAAATCACTTTGGTAGGGTTAACAAAATATAATAAGTGAGTATTCTAAGATAATTTTACATGAATGTATCATACGGATAAAATGATTCAACGTACATGTATAGGTATATCAATTTATGCACCGGTAGTTTCCTTTTATAACGAATTGTCTGTGTAACATGCGCATCTATGTATGTGCGCATATTTAATAAAATCACTTGAAATTCTAGTTCACTGGCAAGGCTGCAGCGTGGAATGTTGAATTTTATTGATACGGAGAAAAGAAAGCTCGTGATGTTAATCCGGATTTATTTATCACAAATACAGTTTCACAAATATAAATTACAACATTTATTTTGACAACATCTCCATTGGCTATTCGTAGAGCAGCTAATATTTTGTGCAATGGAGATTGTATACATTAATAGTGTAGAAATTATTTTGCAAATTACTAGCTACAAAGGTATATATCACACATATAAATCTCACGTCAAAAGAAAGAGAAGAGTACAAAAAATGTATTAAAAAAAAGTAAAGCAACTAAAAAGCTCATTCATTCCTACAATACGATGTACGTGAAAAAAGTGTTGATCGTTTACGTAATGCACGACGTTTAATTAAGAGAAATAGATTAGAGTTCGTTGCGTGGTGTAATTAGCAAAAGATTAACGAACCGTTCGGAAATATCTTTTTGTACACTTCGAATCGATATCGGAACCAACCGCAGATGTACGCCATTCTCCTCAACGCTTGTCACAGAAATGTATTTCCGCTTGGATTCTCAAACAACAATTTATTTGATGATTATACGTATTTATAACACAGGCGTCCAGAACATCATCGCGAAAGGCTTTATCCATCCTAGGATGAATAAAATACACTTTAGTTATCAATATTAGAAAAATCATGACGTACCATGAGCTTGTCTGTTCCATTAACGATTCGGAGCGGCGCTCCACTGGGGTGGGAATTATTATATCATCAGTAATTGACGGGACTCGTTGCGTACCAAATTAATCTCCCCTTTGAAATTCCCGACAATCGCTACACGATAATTATAGGCGATCAGCATTTTAACCAGCAGGGGATTCAATATAATCTGCGTGTAACGATCATTTAGGCTGTACTTGTAAGTTAATACTTCACTTCCAAAGTTACGAAGAAGAATTCACCCCAGGGACCAGAATGAATATGCGATCCGAAGTTGGGTTCGAAATTCCTTAACATTTTACCACTAATTATTATCATCTAAACTTGTATTTATTCTGTCTCCGTGCAGGAATTTTAATACGATCCTTCGGATGGAGTTTACGTAACGATTTTTTACGCGGTTATCCTATTTTTATCAACGAGTTTTCCAGAGATTCTCAATTTCGCGATAAAAGATACTGTATTATAATTACACCTATTATCGTGTGCGTTTAGTGCTGACATTTCAACTATATGTACGTAAATTGTACTGCTGCGCAGTGAGAGATATGGAATCTTAAGCAACGTGCAGCCAGCGCGGGCGTGTCGCTGTGGGCATATCTTGATTCACTTGACTTGATTAATCTACGTAAAAAAAAGCGATCGAAACCCTCGCGACGGGCGACGCAAATAGATTTAAAAAAAAAAAAAATATATGCGATTTTTTATTGCATTGTAGCCTCTCCCGTCGTCCGGGGAATTGTCAGAAGGTACTTTTAGTTTAGTGCTGGTGGCGGTGTGCTGTCTTGAAGTATAATATGATAGACATGAAATAACGGTGACGCATAACGTAAAATTGCACTTACAAATATACGGAAAAAGGCTGTGTGAAACCAGCGAGATGATACCACCACATGATCGTGTACGTATTAATACCGTAAATGTGATCAAATCGATATAGCAAAAATGATCGTAGAAGATGTTACAATTCAACGGTGTTTCGGTTACACGCTTACATGATGAGAAAAATGCGAAACAAACTTCGGAAGTAACCAGAATCTTGGATCAATGGTGGCAAAATACCGTATTGTAAGATTATAAAGTGTAACCGACCCTGGCAGATCGTTCAAAGTACGCAATCGTGTCGTTACCCCTCGCGGCACACGGTTTGGATTTGAATAAGACTCGAAAAAACGTCAACCTCAGTACTCAACGGCGTCCGGTGTTGTAGACTCGAGAGCGACTTCCTCGTAGTCTCTTTCCAACGCAGCGAGATCTTCTCGGGCCTCAGCGAATTCACCCTCTTCCATACCCTCACCAACGTACCAGTGGACGAAGGCTCTCTTGTGGAACATAAGGTCGAATTTCTGGTTCAATTTGGCCCAGGCCTCCTCGATGGCTGTCGTGTTCGACAGCATAGATACGGCGCGTTGAACCTGGTTTGAAAATTGAGGAAGTAATGAAACTTTTTTTCATAGAAATTAGTCCTCGTTACTGTTGTCGTTTTCGACCAAAGGCATCGCTGTCCCGCATTCATCCCGTTCAGTCTTTTACCTTTGCCAAATCTCCGCCGGGGACAACGGTCGGTGGTTGATAATTTATCCCGACCTTGAATCCCGTGGGACACCAGTCGACGAATCGAATCGTACTTTTCCCCTTCATCGTGGCAATGGCGGCGTTAACGTCCTTCGGAACGACGTCGCCGCGGTAAAGAAGACAGCAGGCCATGTACTTTCCCTCGCGAGGATCGCACTTGACCATTTGATTCGAGGGGTCGAAACATTCGGATGTTATCTCGGCGACTGACATTCCCTCGTGGAAAGCCTTGTCCGCAGATACGATAGGAGCGTAGCTTGCCAGGGGGAAGTGAATCCGGGGATAGGGGACCAGGTTAGTTTGGAACTCGGTCAGGTCCACGTTTAGGGCACCGTCGAAACGCAGCGATGCTGTGATCGAGGAAACCACCTGGCTGATCAGCCTGTTCAAATTCGTATAGGATGGCCGCTCGATCCCTAACTTTCTACGGCAAATGTCGTATATCGCCTCGTTGTCCACCATAAAAGCGCAGTCCGAATGCTCGATCGTCGTGTGCGTCGTCAGTATCGCGTTGTAGGGTTCCACAACAGCCGTGGATACCTGCAGAATGAAAATAAAAATTGTTCAAACAGTTTGGCCTGTCGTTTCCGGAAATCGATGAAGTGATCTTTCGTTACATTGCATTCTGTACCGGGAGTTTTCCGTGAAACTCGCCGCTAAGCGCTTACAGCTTGCATTTTCGAAAAAGATCTGACCTGGCAGAAGACGCGAACTTTGTCGGTAAGGTAAGGATATCTTTTCAGAAATGGTAGTACAAACCTAGAATATAGCATTGGTTGTCTATCTGCTGGCGCTGCCGAACGGTGAGTTTCACAGAAAACTCCTCCCAGAACAAATGACGCTAATCGCTCACCTGGGGTGCAGGATAGATTGCGAATTCAAGTTTTGACTTCTTGCCGTAGCTATCGGAGAGTTTTTGCATGAGAAGAGACGTGAATCCCGAGCCAGTGCCGCCTCCGAATGAGTGAAATACGAAGAAGCCCTGAAGACCTGTGCATTGATCGGTCAGCCTGCGCACTCGATCCATCACGGAATCGATGATCTCACGGCCAATCGAGTAGTGTCCTCGGGCGTAATTGTTCGCAGCGTCTTCTTTGCCGGTGATCAGTTGCTCCGGATGATACAGCTGCCGATAAGGACCGGCGCGAACTTCATCTGTACACGGGGTTAAATTTGCGATGAGTTTGAGAGAGCACGGAGATAATAAGACAGCAGATTTCACTAAAAACTGCAGGAAAAGAGGGACGCATCAGATTTTTTGGTAAAACGTACTCCTTAAAATGCAGAATTTACTGTAGAATTATTTATGGTAAAAAATATAGTTGACATCGGTATTTTCTATGAAAAACCCTAGCGTGTCTCGCTTTTCCTGCAGTTTTCAAGTAACGGCTGCCGAAATTTGCCTTATCCTGAAAACCTCCGCTTACCGACAACCGTTGGTTCCAGGTCCACCATTATCGAGCGTGGCACCATCTTACCGGATCCGGTCTCGTTGAAGAAGGTGTTGAAGCAGTCGTTGCTGACGGAGACGGTGTCGGAAGGCATCGTGCCATCCTGCTGAATTCCGTGCTCGAGACAGTACAGCTCCCAGCACGCATTGCCCATTTGGACGCCCGCCTGGCCGACGTGCATCGATATACACTCACGCTGAAATAAATTTCGCTTGAATGGTATAATATACTATTCGGGATTTTACTCTAGATCGCAAAGCGGAGCGATGAGTTTCTTTGTTCGTTAAAAACGGGGAATCTGATTTACTGATGATCGTTATCGCCATCGATTATCTAATTATATAATTCATGGGTGATATGGTTTAAACCGATGATTATTGCGGTATTTAACTAATTGTGTTTAGATCCCGAACAATTTTACTGTGGTGTAATGAATGGGTGTATAGAGTTTTTTGGAGCAGCGTTGTATCGATGTCAGCTTCGTAGTCCGAAATATTTTTTAGGAATCATGAAATTTAAGAGTGAGCAATGCAGTCTGCTTTCGTTCAAAGTTGCGCGGATACTTGAATAAGAGAATTGCAACGCGCATATGGAAAGGTTTTAAACGTCAATGCGGATCGGAGCGTTTTCGTCCCTATCTAATACGATTTTTTTCATCTTTCGTCCAAGCTTGTCGCCGATTTTAATCAGGAAATTACACGATTGATGAAGGTGATATATGAATGAGGGCTTGAGATTACTTGTAATAAGCAGTAAGTGAATAGTTGATGTATCATACCATTTTGCCCAATTTTTATAACGCGCACTCGGTTCCACGAACAAATAATTTCGATAAAATCATAAGTTACGAGTCTTAATATATCCGAATGAATTTTTTTTACTCATATACGTGTAAATATTAAATAAAAAAGATATATTTTTATAAATAAAAACCAGTTAATTTGGAAAATGGTTTGTAAACTACTGATTTAATTGATACTCGTAACTGAGCAACCAGGGCAAGTGAAAATCATGCCATTGTTAGCCGCGGGACAAGACGATACAATGATAAAACATAAAACATTTGATTCGGTGGCTTTTGTGGCCTGCTTCCAAGTGCAGATTGGTAATCCCTCAAATCTCGCCTGATAGAGACGTGTGCAAAAACTCGTTTTAATCACATTGTTGGTTAAAATTTACTTATATTCTTACAGTTTTATATACGCAGTGACAGTTTCTTTAAAATAGGCTCTGTAGAAATCAGCAATACCTGATTAAATCGAATACAGTTTGAGCTGAAATTCGAATTTCTTACAAATCAATATCCACTAGAATGTTATTGCAGGAAATGAATCAACCAACATCTTTTTATGAATTTTTTAAACGCGGTATACTTGCTCTTGCCATTGAAATACCAGTGGAATAATTATCGATAGAATAGCAAAGCCTTACCCATGGTTTTCCCGTTTTGTAGTATTTATGTACGAAGCCGTCGGTACATGAGTAAACTGCTAGCGGTTGAAATTTCGCTGTCGACACTGCTAAAATTCAAACCTGGCGCTAAATGCTACAGCAAGTAGCGCTGCCCTCTAGCGTGGAAAATCAGCGATCTGCTTTCGCATTTGACACTTCTAATTCTGACGTTTGCTTTTGATTTATCATTTATCAACCAATACATAAATGACTGCCATTCCGCCCGTCAAACCCCCACGGGGAATAAAACATGCCAAAGAAACAGTGAGTAAAATACATACTCAGATATCAATTCATTACTCGAGTGTCAACGCTATCGTTGGAGACGTAAAAAATATTATTCAACATTGAGGTTAGGCTTAGAAATTTTGATGATTAAAATTGTTACAGCCACTGCTGAATCATTTACTACATAATAATTAATTGTCAACATGTTTTCACGCTACAGAATCGTCGAACGCTGTGTTGTCATATTTTTGTGTTTCACTTTAGACCGAATTATTTTTAATTACACTCTCAAAAAGCTCATGCCATTTTCAATTTGCATACTCAAAATTCTCCTGAAATCAGAGATTAAAGTTCTCAACAACATTAACGGTCTTCCAAAGCGTAGGTAGCACTATTTTATTTCAGTTTGAGATGTTCTGGTAAATCTCATTCACTCATGACACATCGACATGTAAACTGATAGGGATATCAGCGATGATATATAATCTCTGAACGGCAGAGCAGCCTATTCAGCACAGTGTTTTAGTTAGAGTTTTTGTTGCTGTAAGTAAATTTCAATTTTGCCAATTGCTTACAGAGCGGTCTGCTGATGTCTGTTATCCGGGCACTGTCCGCAAGCGAGACAAATGAACAGCGAGAAGTTGAGAAGGCTAAGCTCGAGAAGGAGTATAAGAGGAGTGACCAGCGTCTCGATGAACTCGTTTCTCTACATGATCAGGACCTTACGCAGGTCATGCAGGTCGGTAAATCTTGACAAATTTACAATAATATTTAGAATAAATAATACACGAGTGGTCTCACGATTCATTACACCTTTTTTTGTTTTCGTAGATATTCAGTACTTTATCGGAACGGGTCACAGCTTCACGTGAAAAGATTCATGCTGTTAAGGAGAATTTGAACGCATGTAAACAGCTGCTGCGTTGCAGAAGGGAAGAACTTATGAAATTATGGCTAGAGGGTATCGAACATAAGCATCTTTTGCAGCTGCTGGACGAAATGTAAGTGTTTTATTGTGAGCTTCGATAAATTCACAATTATCCAATACAGTCAATTGTTCAATCGCTTGAACGGTTATTTTGTATTTTCAGTGATCAGTTGCGAGATGTTCCTTCTCGCCTAGGTCATTATTTAAATAAAAAACTATACCTACACGCTACCCAGTTACTAGTATCTGCTCTTTCCCTCGGAGATGGAACTTTGGAAGGAGTAGAAGCTCTCAGAGAAGTTCGTACAGAATTGGAAGCTAAGGAGCAACAGCTACATGTAAAATTGCTTGAAGAACTGAGTAAACATTTATATATTGAATCAACTCGCGAAGTATTACTCAAACGACAAGGCTCTGGACGTGATTTTCAAAGGGGCAATGAGTCACGCGGATCTAGAGGAAATAAAGTTAGAAGGGCATTACTTGACGTCATGTCTACGTATTCTGCTGGTCAGGCTCCAAGGTAAAACATCCTGATTTTTATCGATTTATAACAATTTGGAAAATATCAATTCCACCTGTCTCCAGGTAAATGTTATCATAATTTAAATTTTCTATTATGTTCAAATTGTTTGTCTGTAAACACTGACGATCTCTCAACATTCACCTAATTGAAATGTTCCTGTTTAAATAATTTTTACCATGCAGCCGTCGCACTTCGCTTGTAAACATGTGAGTCATTCAATGTATGTATAGTTTCGATGTTTTTCGTTTGATGTTTCAGTGTTTATTTTCGTGATGTAATGAAATGTGACTGGTGTAGCGGTATTTTTATGTATTATCTTTTATAGGGGAACAACGCCTGCAACTATTGACGATTTGAGTAACATTGTCGAGGATGAAAATGCTACGAATCCTGAAGAGAATTCGGAACACTTTCTGGCAATTATAATCGAGTGCCTTGCATTGCTCAATAAGATACCAGAGGCTGTTGAGGTATCAAATTTGCTAACTTGTATTAACTTCTGGTAGAACCTAATCAAAAAAAAAGTACAAAATTTATAAAATATCCAATAGAAAACGAAAAAAAATGACATTGTAACAAGTACTATTTAATTTTTGAAATTTTATAGGCAGTCAAGGTACAAATGCAGACCGAGCTGCTGAATATAGTAGGTCGAACTTCCAAGAAGATCAAAGAGATGGCTGACAATCAACCGACCTCCATTAAAACTATATCTGCAGAAATTTCAGAGATTAAGATTACGTCGAGCAATAATGCAACAGAAAAGCAGTCCCTTCTTCTTGACCTGCTTCAAACAGTATTTGAACAGTTCAGATTGGTTGCTGCAATGCATGCTGTAGTGCTACGCAGTTTTTCCCATGTTGTGAAGAAATATAATTTGGACGTACGATTATATGAAATGCCTGACGTGTGGAGTAAGATTCAAGCAGTTGTAAGTTTGGGTGCTACTGCTTAAATTTTTTTTACATGAAATTGAAACTGATGAATACGGTAATCTTATACTTGTGATTGCAGCTCCAGTTATTGTTAACTGAATACCTAGATATACAAAATATGGGTGATGATCCTTTTCAAACTCCAACATCGCTGAGAGAACCGGCAAGTGACATAAACACTTATTTTGCCAGAAGAAAGCCGCAGCGTCAAAAAAATGGCTCTCTTTTCAAGTTCGACTCTTCATCTCATACTATGACGCTCAACAGCTATCTCAAGGAACATAGATATAGTAATTTCGTATTATCGGTAAGGGTATATGATTAACACAACGTTAGTTTATCAAATTTGATTCATTTTCGGTTGATTTTTATGCACATATTTCCGTGAATTTTTTCGTTATAGGATGCTAGTCAATCTTTCGGTGCTATAAAGGAGAAAAGACTCGTCTGTGAACCAGACCCACAGAATATCACAGTGGTATTCAGACCAATGATGAAATTCATTGAAGAAATAGAACAAGCTTTAGGATGTAAACCTGGGTATGAACGGCTACCACGGGAACTCAACCCGAATCTAACAACAAGTTTACCACAACTAGTGTGAATATGTATGAAAATATGACAACTGATTTTAGAAATCCATGCACGTTGAATACTTTCATTGCTGATTATGTGAAGGAAGTATATTTGGGACGACATCACGTGATAGTTGCTACAGCTATTGATACCGCGACTAAAAGCCAAGAGGCTTGGCGCGCCACAACATCGCCTGAATTAATGAAAGAACTTGGCCTACCTCGACCGCTTCTACAGGTAATTAGCCTTAGATATGTGATTTGTTGAAGTTTAAATTCCTGACGGTCGGCGAAGAAACTTTATGAAATGAACAATTACTCGTTCCTAGAGCACCGTAAAAGTCGAGCAATGCGTAAATGAGTTGAGATCGCTCATGACTGTGCTGCCTCTTCAGGGCGAACACTTCTGCACGCTTGCTTTAAACATACTTCACAATTATCGTGAGACATGTCAAGCTGCGTACCGTGGTATAGTTCAGCCTGAAAGTGAGGATAAAAGAATATGTTCTGCAGCATGGTTGAAAGACGACGACATCAGTAGATTTATCAAGTTTGTATTCCTAATTTTTGCAGTACAAAAATTATGGGTATTGCATATTAATTCATGTGACATAATAATCAAATTTTTAGATCATTGCCAAATTGGGCGAATTTGAAATACGAAACGCATCCTCAGCGTGGAGCTTTCGGGCGAAGATCGATGCGTCGGCAAGAGACGCAAGACGAGGAAAGCCCTGAGGAAGTCAGACAGCGTAATCTCAGAGAAGCAGAGATCTTGGCAAGTAATTTGGGTGAAGGCGGTATTAATGCTCATGAGATACTATCTGACGTTGGTCAGCTGCGTGGTTTAGCGCTACTCCAAGAAAGCATGGAATGGTTCTCCCTTTCCATACAATCGTTCGTCTTCGAGCTACGCCAGGCCAAATACTCCTGCGAATCACAAGGTTTGCCGCCTATGCCCGAGGCTTTGGTGGAATCGCTGCATCAGCTGGCTGTCGAATTTGACGAGTTAG
Source organism: Neodiprion pinetum (assembly GCF_021155775.2). Classification (NCBI taxonomy): domain Eukaryota; kingdom Metazoa; phylum Arthropoda; class Insecta; order Hymenoptera; family Diprionidae; genus Neodiprion; species Neodiprion pinetum. The sequence goes on from NC_060237.1 coordinate 21,348,375, forward strand.
CAAACACTTGCATCTTGGTGCTGCATCTAGAGGTCAGAGTCAACTGCGAAAATTTGTTCACGTCTGGTTTATTTTGGTCAGAATTAATATTCGGCTTTGTGTTAATAATGAAAAATGGTTTCAGGTACGTGTTCAATGCTTCCATTACTTGTTACCCCGAGGTGAGTACAGTCACCTGTGTGGTGGGGCCAGAGATGCACAGGAGGCGGATCCGCGAGTTGAAGAATTGTGCAGAGTGATGCAACACATAGATGAGGCAATGCAGTCTATTCTTCATCCAAAGAAGGCCAAGGTAATGACTTATTTTCCCCAGTTGATTCCAATTAGTGATATTTTGAAAATCGTTTCAGTACATCTTTGAGGGACTTGGTCATCTGATAGCCAAGATTATAATAACGTCTGCTCAGTTTATGGAGAAAATTGACGAAATTGGCATTCAAAGGATGTGTCGAAACGTGTTCGCCCTGCAGCAGACGTTAACAAATATCACAATGGCTCGAGAACTGGCGATGGATCATGCCCGACAATATTTCGAGCTGTTCTATCAAACACCGGAAGAAATATTAAACGGTGTATTAGAAAAAGGTCCGCAGTTTTCCGAGCTTGAATATATGAATGCTTTTCAATTGATAAGCAGAAGTCAACAAGACTATGGCTCGATCAATAAACACCTTGAAAAACTGTCTGAGATATTGGGTGAGGTAGGTGTAACGGTGTAGCCGTATATTATCAGTGTTTTTCACCCTGAATTCTCAAATACCGTATATTCACTATATAAATATGTGAAATGCTTCCCATCTCATGGTGAAACGTTCTCGTTCTCAACCAATATCACTCGTCGTGTAAAGTTGTAAAGCTAAAATATAACTCATATTTAATTTGATATAATTTAAAATAGAAAATAGAAAATGTATCCTCCTTCTCCGCTGAATCCAGTCCTCAGTAAGTGCTTTCAAGTGGCCATGTCCTGCGTTCATCTTAATTATCATTCTGCCCTACGCGAAAAATCAAAAAAATTACATTTCTCGTCTGTTATTACTTTTATTTATTTGTTTTCTTCTATGATATTTTATTCTTACCTTGAATTCGACCAGGCAAAAGTAAGCTGTGCTTAGTGGTTTATAGGTAATTGGATTGAATATCTCTAGAAAATTCCAAGCTTTCTAGATGGAAACCTTTTCGTTCGTTTGCCAGAAACGTATTAATTCTCGAAATCACATGATAACGTGATTATTTTGTATTTGAACGCCTCGTGCTCCATTTGACAGGCTGCAACGAATAACGAAATCATGAAACCCTGTGTAAAGTAGGATGAAATATGATGTATGATTGTGTTCAATGTATTTGCGGAGGTGACGTGGTAATAAGTAATAATCAAAGTAAATGCTATGAACAAGATATAAAACTAGGTGAAAGCTGATATGTTTATAGTGATATGTGTAAGCTAGGTACATATAATATACAGTTTCTGAGCAATGCCTTCTACTAATGCTCAGCTAATAGATTTACCGTGTCTATATAGCTACCTATATAGCTTATTATATAATTATACTTCTACCATTGTACTTGTATCATTGTGTTTCATAGTACTTCTGTATATTTATATACATTGCTGATGCTCATATCATTTTGCATATCGAATTGTAAAAAGTCTGATCTTATTCATTATTCTTCGTCAGTTAGTTTTTAGATGCAGCATAATTTATTTTATAACTTGTTAATTGATCATGCTTGAGAGAAAAAAATAAAAGAAAAATAACATTTTAAAAAATTTGACCTGTACCGGTAGAAATAATGTTTGACAAATTTTCCATGATATATAATATATCATACGCATATTTCTTCTTTCATGACGTAATTACATTTATCATGTGTCCAATCTTTTAAATTATTTCCAAACAATGATTGAGCCATAAGAGAGCAAGTGCAACGCTGCAATCAGTAAGAGTTCAAAATATATTACGCATGAGATTCAATGTTTAAATACGTTTTTTTAACCCGAAAATGATTACCCATGAGAATTGAGCAAGGATAAAACTCTTAATCATTGAGAGAGTATATGTATACATTTATTCAACATGTTAATAACTATTTCTTAAATGCAGTATTTTCGAAATGTTGTACCCAATTAAAATTTATTGCTCATCGACGTGGCTTCCGCGGTTAAAAATCTCTGATTCATTATTGTAATTATTATGAAATCAATTCTTCGCCCTCGAGAGGAAAATTAATGGAGAAATTTGTAAAAATATTTGATGAGAGAATATATGCACGTAATTGTTGATAAACCCGTACCGTTGTACATAAATATCGTAGACACGTATGTACTAGAAATTGTTGGACTTGTAAAGCATACGGTAATATCGAGCTGCGGATTAAATCTCTGCGCTATTCGAAGTTGAATGAATTATTATTGCAATGAAAATAATCTTGCTTAGTGTACCTGCATTATACTATTTTCCCGAACAAAATCGAATATGATGTGTTACGTAATAATCGTTTCGCTCTATAGTTATAACCCCGTGGTTACAGTTTGAATTTCGAATCTGTGACGGGTAAACAAAAGCCGATCGGGACTCCAGATTTGCAGGCCAGTTTGTTTACACTTTACTTGTACGTGAGACATTCATCGGTACGGATGTGTTTTCGAGACTTCGGCTCTACTAAATTTACGTGAACTTGTGTCTTACTTGTGTAACAACGGTGCAATATCCAGTACAAGTTAATTTAATGAACAATTCTCTATCGCTATTCAATCAGAGATTTTATAATAGTTATAAATATTCGTTAATACAATATAAGTGAAGTTAGTTGTGAACAGTAACAATTTATCTCGTAAAACCGGTGGTGGTTCTAACAGCGGAAAAATAAATATATCTGATATCACGTCTAAAAGATTAAAAAAATTCTTTTCATCTCGGTTGTTCATTCAGTCAATTACTTCATCTCGATATTATCAAGATGGAATTTCATCAAAACATGTGCGGATACGATTGGTAACGTCGCGGTAAACAATCGAGAGCCGATATATCCGCCATCTTGAGGATTATACGCTACTACAGTGGGATTTTCTCGCGCTATAAACATAAAATTGCGTATTAGCTGAATATCAATGTTGATAAGGTTGTGTGTATCGTATAATTATGTGTCCGGTGTTTGGAAGACAATGACTGTTTCGATTTGAAGATATGGTAACTGAATTCCTGAGGACGTAATCTATAAATCCAATCAATGTCGATGCTGACGTTTTCCGTCGATGCTGACGTTTTCCATCGATGCAACGCAGGTAAGAACCTTTTAATTTATTGTACGAGATGCTGCAATGTTCGTGACATGAAAATGTTGTAGAAACTAATATTTTATGGAGTATTGCAGTACATGAATGAACAAGCGTTTATACGATGTAAACGACATTCACATAGCTTGAACAAAACATTTCAATTTTTCCGTGCAATATTTCTGTTATTGTACGAGCCATCGAATTATATGTTTTATCCATTGTTCATAGATCATATATATATTACGTTATACAGCGTGAGGAAAAAGTGTGGAAACCCATGGAAATCTCACGGGGTTTGATGAAGGAAAAAAATTACCAAGGTTTATTCTTAGGTCATTTTTAACAAGGGATTTAACTTTGGTAATTTTTTTTGTGAATAAGAAGTTTCTTCTCTTCAAGCACTTGTGTATATGGAGGACTATAATGTGTAGATGTTGTGTTTACCCTTTTGAATCCTTGCTTCCGATGAGAAGCCACGTAAGATAAGCAAAGCCGTCTAATGAATGATGTGCGGATGTGCAAATCATTTTTTTACGAGAAGAATATTGTTGAAAAAATGTAAATTCGAAAAATTGGTGATTTCGAAAAATTAACGACGGAGCCAGGAATCGAACCTGGCGTCTGGAGATGCTTGACCGGAGCCTTACTCCACTAGACCACCTAGCCACCCTGACTCTGTTGTCGTTAATTTCTCTCATCACCAGTGAGTTCGAATTTGTTTTTCTGTGCCCGGTTTATGTGTGAGTAAGAAGTTTCTTCTCTTCAAGCACTTGTGTATATGGAGGACTATAATGTGTAGTTTTGTGTGTAATTTTTTTTTTCACCGAACACTGCCAGAATTTAGGGGTTTTCATACTTTCTCCTCGCACTGAGAAAAATTCCATTTCTTACAGTAACTAGAAAAATTCCGTGAAACAGGTATCGTTGCAAGAACTGTTTGTATATTGTTGGAATTACGAAAAACGAGGTACACGTAACCATTTTGCGCTATCGTCGATCTTGTTTTGGTAATTGCAACTCAAAATCAGTTTGTTCGGCTTGCTGTACTTTTATAGTTAAATAAGGCTTTAACATCAATTTCTTGATGCACAAGCATTAAATTTTCGCAACAGTTACAAGAAAATATAGTAACAGTGATCGTAATGGGAAAGAATAGTAACGGATACTAGACTTTCTAGTAAGAGCTACAAAACTAATTTTCATTTTCTACCTAGAACTGTATTTTTCGATTGTGGAATAAAATGAAAATAGTTAAGGACTGAGCAGTAACCGAAACTAAAAATTTCTCTCAGTACACCCCGTAGATTAAATCTATTACGTTATTTCCCGTTATCAAATACCATAACTTATACTACATAATAGATCTTTATAAATGCGTTACACAAGATTCAGCTTGCTCGATTATAGTAAAGCTAACTGTTGAGGTAAACGGTGGAAACGATGGTGCAACCAATTCGCATTAGAATCTAACAGAGGTATAATAATGCTTATTTGTTTAGTGCCACCATCGGGGGAGTGCCAATATTTGGTAAACTAGCCACGATGCGGTTCTCGCGTGCTCTGCAACTGCTTTTGATCCCTAAGTAAACATCGGTGAAGCAGGAACCGATTGAGAGATGTTTCTCAACATTTTTCTTTTTCATTTCGCGATAAAATGAAAATAAGAGTAACGCGGTTTTGATATAAACTGAATCGCGCACCGATTTTCTTCTATCCCGTCTTCTGCACAAGCTATTTTTGGATACGATTGTCAGGCTTACTTCTCCAGAGGAGACGTTTGATCCGGCTTCTAAGTGTATTAAAGGATTTGTCTATTCAGAGATCACGGGTTCCGTAAAAGGAAATACATGGAATTACCACGATCAAGAATAACTCTCAATACATATCGATCCTTTTCCTTAAATTGTGGAGATTACTTATTTATTATAGTATGTATGCATAAGTTCTGAGGGATTAATGTGTCTGCACCTATATTTGTATACAGGTATTGTCGCTTCAGAGATATTGTGGGCGAGAGATTTTTAGTCGACATAAAGATGCGGCAGGTGTAAATAGATATATATTGATACGATTACTGCTCTGACTTGTTTCAAGTACTGTCGATAGCATGGTTATAAAATTACTATCATTTCCTTGTTCCTTTACCAATGCCTAAGTCTTATGGAAATCGGAACAGACTCTGTCGTAACTGATTTATAAATACAGACAAGAGAGGATACAATTATTGGTACAATCGAGGATGTGACCGTACAGATTTGCGGGCGATCGGGGAATTCAAGATACAATAAAAATGTTGTTGTATCAGCGGGAAATTGATTTTTTTAAAGTTTCCAAAAGGTCCGACATCTGGTCCAAGTTAATTTTATGCGGATCAGAAATCTACCTATTAACGAATGGAAATCGGGTAGATATAATACTACGTTTTAAAAAAGTATCACGATGCCGTGACACTTTGGCGATTCTTCCGATTGTAATGAACCCTGACACCACATTCATAACTAATTAAACTTCAACGCCACCCTCGCCACCTACGATTCATTTTATAAACGTCCGTTACAGTTTATTTTACGTTTGTCAAAGTCAATCCTCGTCTTCTGTATTTGAATTTCGTTCTTTTATGTTCCGTGCAGCTCCTAGTTTGAGAGATAACACGTAATTTTGCACAACCTCAGTTATTTTATCGCAGTGATTATATCCGCCTTCTCAATATTAGGATTAAAACAACATATTTTTTTTTTCCGCCCAATACGTATTTTCGATACTTTTTGTTAGCATTCAATCATTTCACCTGGAGCAAATAAGCTGTTTAAGGAAAAAATTACCCCGCAGATTTATCAGTGAGACGGGAAAGCGATTTGAATATGAATATTTGACAGACGCGGGCGAAAAAGCCACGGCGCATTCAGGGGGATGCGGGGGCTTCGACGACGATCCCGAGATATATAAAGCGGGAATTCTCCGGTTGCGGTCAGATGAATTACGACATCTGAAGAAGAGTTTCAAACGATATCTCAATACCCTGATATTTTGAATCAGTACGTGAGTACATTCTTTACTGTCGTGACAATATGTGTATATATATATTTGGGTGTGCCGAAAACAAAGATTATTTTTTTTTTCAAACGCACATCAAAATTTCGAACGAGTATCTCAAATACTATATCTCATCCAAGTATGACCCCATAATATTGATGATTAGAAGTGCTTATTTTGTTTTTTTCGTTTTCCATTCAAATAACACGTAAAAAAAGACGGAAAAATTTTGAATTTATTTTACTCGTAAATGGCTAGACGTTTAAACTATCTGAATACAGATTTTTGTCGAAAATTTCACGCTCCATAAAAAAATATAGAGACAAAATTTTCCTAACTCTAACCGATCGCGAGATATTCGCATATGACTCAATGTTAGTCTAGAGTTAGAAAAATTTTATCTTAGTATTTTTTATAGAGCGTGTAATTTACGATAAGAATCTGTATTTAGATAGTTTATAAGTCAAACCGTTTGGAAGAAATTTTTTTTTTTTAATTTTTCCGATTTTCTTTGTTTTATTTAAATGGAAAAAATAAAATAAACAACTATCAATATTACGAGCTCATATTTGGATGAGATATACTATTTGAGATGCTCTACCGAAATTTTGATGCGCGTTTGAAAAAAATAGTTTGTTTTTTTTTTGGCATATCCTAATATATATGTTTTATTTGGGGGTCAAAAAATTTTTTATTGGGACGTGGCCCAGATCTGTTCCAAATCATTAAAAAAAAATCTGTGTACAGTTTCAAGCCTATCTGTCAACTGGAACACGTGCCGCTAAGCTCTGTAAGTGATGAATGTAAAATATGTGTAGTATTTATAACCTGTTATTTAGTTTTGTATGACTGGTATAAATTGAGGGACCGATTTGAAACTTGGCAGAGTTGTTGCTAATAATATTAGGGACAAACCCTGAAAATTTGAAAACTTTATAATTATTGTTCCCTTATATACAAGCCTAATAAAAGTGATCCTATTAAGCTTATATATTTATGAAAGAAATATATTATAAAATGACAATGAAATTTTGAAATTTTCACGGTTTGTTTCTATTATTACAAGCAACAACTCTGCCAAGTTTCGAATCGGTCTCTTAATTTATACCAATGTCATAGAAAACGAAATAACTTGTTATAAAAACTACATGTATTTTATATTTACAACTTTTAGACCACCTTAATGTATATTATATAAAACTTGCAAGAGATGCAAGTGTGGTGAAGCTGTTGAGATTATAATTAGGAAACTGCTTTAATCACGGGAGCGAATGAATACTTTTGAAGAATTGAATTACATTAAAGTCACAAGACTAAATCCATAAACAATAGTTATTATACATGAGTTAGATTATCGGATAGCAGCTGCAAAACTCATTTCATCTCATACTCAGAACTGTGTTTTGCGGTAACTGACATGAAAATATAGTTAAGGGCTAATTAGAGGAGCCATAATTAGAAAATTTACTCGGTGTCATCCTGTCTACTGGATGATTATAATGGTTTAATGTTGCTAAAATACTATTCGATATTTTGCAAATGGTTACCAACGAGCATCTTAATTATGCACGGACTATGCAAGTTGATACCTGCACCAAGATTTTCATCGAAAATATCATGTCTAAATGAATCAGTGCACTATATGACGATTTTTGCCAAACGGTCTTTACGTAATCAGAAATCAGGAGCTTGAGGAAAAGCTCAATTAAAATCGCAGTTCAATTCCAACACCTCCTTCTCTGTCGAAATTCGTTGTGTGCATAATCATATCCTCCAGTTGTAAGATACGGTATCAAAAACATCACTTTACGTATTTCTAATCCCTTCGAACTCATTTTGTGCAGCACGAATGAAATGCTGAGACAAGACATAATGAGAGGAGTATCGTTATGGTACATGTTTATCTTGGTTTTGGTTTATTCTACGAGGATCGGTAGTGGCCAGGTACGTCTGAGTCAGCGTAGGGTAGAGAGATAGAAAATTGGTAGGCTCAAATTTGAAAAAAAGGACTTTCAGGTGACATTTTCGCGGGACTGGAACCCCGGAAAACGATCTCCATCGGACGAAGGAAGCTGTTTAACAAACGCGAAAGCTTTAGCTGCAGCCTGCCACGCACTTATGGTACGTTGGACCGGAATAAATTCTTTGAAGTGTGAGTGTTGGAAAATAATCGACTATAGGGTGACTCCCTTCTTCTGCAGAGTGAACTCAAGAAGCTTTCTGCATGTCAGACTCGCACCGTCGTGCAGTTGTTGCAGTCTCGGGATGACGGGGTTCATTCGGATCAAGCTGTTCTCTTTGGACGTCGATAAGGCATGGGTTTTTGAAAGGAAATAGAAAAACGTTATTGGGTTGTTTATTGTTTCCCCGCTTTTTTAACGACGACGACTGCAGTCAGGTATATGGTAGGGACCCTGCGAAGCACAACATTTTCACAATTTCATTGAGGCATTCTCTTGATTATGATTAAAAACAAATAAAATTATAATAATTCAGTTTGATCAGGAATATAGTAGATGTAGACGACACGTTTGATTTTGTGTAAGAAACACTGCAGCTCCTTATTTAAATATTGAATTGTTTGTCATCAACCGTTGAAAGTGAGAGAAGACTTTGTATTTTACTTACCAAGAATAAACAATTTATACGTCCACCAAATCATCTGATTATATTCGAAAAATTATAATCATTTCTTAAATTGATTACATAAAATAACTTTCAAGCTGTTACGATTAACGTTTTCAGGTTTTGTGTCCGAATTATTTGAACATCAATATAATCCACCATCCGTTTATACAGATCAATTATTATCAAGCACTGAGAAGTTATTCATAGAAAAACGTATCGATGATAGATTATTTCTACAGTGTAATAAATTTTTCTCGTAGTATGTAATTAGCGATTGAACAATATTCGCGGTACTGTATCTTTGATCGAATAAAAATATGAGTAGTGTTTAGTCGGAACGTATGTATCTATGCAGTTTTATATCCTCTAATGTATATATAGATATACATATTGGGCCCTTAATGGATGAATAACGCTAGATCAATTTCGCCAATGCAATTATTTCTGTATTTGGCTTGAAAATACATTTCAATCGTTGTCGACATTTTGTAATATCCCATTTCATTTTACAGGGGGCTCATTTTACTCGCCTCTCCCCTACGTCCAGATAAATGTGTATCTACGACCATGCGGATTTATGTTATAACGGTTTGCCGACTTCGAATATACACCGCGGATAAAATGTGTAGAGAAACGTGTAATAACCATGTGTGAAAGTAAAGTTGTGGGTCGATTTGTCGCAGCCCACTTTATCCGGCGCTGAGGGCGAGGGGCTAACGGCTTTGGGAATTTAGATTTAGCGGGATCTAGGGGGGCTGCTAATAAATCTTAGCCTACACTCCAGAGGCGTCGCGGCGACAAACCGCAGAAGTAAGGTACTGTACGTACGTCTTTGTCGAGAGGGAACGAATGCTAATGGAGACATAAAACAACCGAAGACAGACTGGGGGTGCAGCTTGGTGGAGCGGCAATCTGCTTAACACTTTTCACGAAAACACCAATTCCTCTAATGGCCGATTGTACGGGTGCCCCATATTGAGAACCAAGGGACTTTTATCCAGCTAATTCAAATTTACAGTGTGGGTATCAACTGAGGTTTGAATGAATCCACTCCAGTAAAAACGCGATAAATTTATTTATTCTGAGATAGCTGTTTATGAGATGGAGAAAAACGGTTTCATTGACCAACATCTCTGATTCGCGATAATTTACATGCGGAACGTAAGTAGCTCGTTTCATAAAGGATACGGCATCGGTTCACCCGAAAGTGCGAGCAGTAAACTTTGCGCTGCTAATACAGATATATCTGCCCTTGCTTCAACAGTGCAGCTACCCATATGCGGAGTGATGACTGTAAAAAGAAAGGTGGTTGAAAATCGAAACAACCCTCAGATGGTTGCCGCCTGTATGTGATTAATTTTACCAGCATTTGGAACTTGAAGAAGTTCGCTACTAGCCGGAAGTGGTTCAGGGTCAGTAACATCCAAGCCAGCTGCAAATATGGTCCCATCGCGTAGAGCCTGTATCAGTGCTGAATGATCAACGATTGGTCCACGAGCGACGTTCACCAGAACAACCGTCCTCTTCATTTTCGCAAACGCTTCAGCGTCGAACAATTGGCGAGTCTCGTTGGTCAGTGCACAAGTCACAAACACGAAATCGCTCTGACGCAGTAGGTCATCCAGAAGCACAAATTTGGCCCCGAATTCATCGTCTGTTTGAACAAGTTAAAATTTTTTGAGATGTGTAGCAAATGGTATGATTTAGGATTACCAGCTGGTTTGCGAGATCGTCCAGTGTAGAGGAAGTGTTCGACCTCGAAGTTAGACAGCCGCTTCAAAATTCCTCGACCTATACCACCCAGTCCTACGATACCAACGGTCGCACCTTTAAGTCCGTGCCCCAACAGCCACTGCGGTCTGCTTTCCCACTGGCCTCTGATGAGACAAGTTGAAAGTGGAAGGTGGGTTTTTATCGAGCTGGTCGAAGGGGTTCAAAGTTCAGGTGCACGTTGATACCGACCGTTCGATCATGAGGCGCCCCTCGTGGGCTCGCCGACTAGCACTGAGGGCCAGCATCACTCCGACTTCCGCGACGGCCGCGTCAAGAGCAAAGGGCGACCGCCCAACTTGAATTCCGCGACGTCTGATCTCATCTACATCCATGTGATCAAACCCCGAAGACATGGTGACGATCGCTTTGAGACTCGGACCTGTCAGATCGTGAACGGGATTTTTGACTTTTCAACAATATGCTGGAACATCATTACCACAATGATCGTGATTCGTACCAGCTAGATCGAGCATTTCCGCGTCGCAACGGACTTTGTTGGACCAAACAATCCCATCGATCGGACAGGAGTTCTTGAGGTGTCCTAGAAGATCTTCTCTGCTCTGCACGGGCCCCGGATAACCGGCCGAAATTTCCTCTCGCGTGAGCTCTGGCACGGGACATAGCAAGACCTCGCATCTACAGTGCACCGGTCATCAATCGACATGGTGGAAATTTCACTACTGGATGTTTCACCACTGGTAAAGGACCGATCGCAACGAACAAAGATGTCTGTATTACCGCACGCCGGTCGGCACTCGGTGGACCCGAGCTTAATGCTGGCTTAAAAGCTAGCGGCACCGCGAGGAGGCGTACAATCGACCATTCGACACGGGAGTAAGAGTGCTTTTCCAACGCGGAGGAAAGACGTTCTTTGTTCTCTGTGATCGACTCGTGAAAGCTCCTCGAGATCTTTTTATTCAGCAAACTAAAATCTTCACTAACTCACGTTTTTTTCAGCAGCTCGATCCCTGGCTGCATCATATCCGTACTTGTCACTAGAACACGTGGCCGAATCATCTTCGCTTGTAGTATGACATGTGCCACATACTTTTGTCTCGTGACCTACCGAGGTCGCTGCAGAGCAATACAACGTTCACGCCTACGAATCGCGAGGAAATTTACACCTGTGACGAATTGCCAGACAAATCGCATCGTGCGAACTTGCCCCAATCTTCTTCGTGACATTCACAACGATCTGACAGAAGGCCTGTTCAACGCACATATTCAATCACCGATAAAAGATAAGGTGAAGATATGATCTGAATTCATTTTGTTTGAGGAATTATCGATTGCCAGTCTTCAGTGGGTCAAAATATCACCAGCGAGCCGATAACTGATAACTACGTCAAGTTTACCCACCAAGAACATCTGGTTTGACAATATTTTGGATACTTGAACAACGGATGCTTGATTATTTCACCGTGACTGCCAGCTAGACAAACCGAGTGATTGTGCTTTCGCTAAAAAAGGAGGTGGAGATAATTAGAAGAAGAAAAACGGGTGAGGGCAATGGAGTGAGACTGCCCGCATAGAGCTGGATTGAAGTTGGATGTTTTAAGTGTGATAAAAGCTTGGGATAAGTTACGTAAAACCGTTTTTTGCTAAACTCACACAACATCGTCGAGATAAACACACGTCTAAATATATATAAGTTTCATAATACGCTATTTTAAATTATATAATCGTCGAAGGATTCTCTTCCCTCTCCATCACGCCCACGGAATGATTTGATTCTCCTGAAGGATCACAGTGATTGAAGAATGATGATCCGCCAAATCTATCGACATTGTTTGCTGGAATGGAACAACCGAAAATCTGCGAGAGTTTTCACTACTCAGTTGGCCCGATGAAAAACGCGTTCAAAAATGAATAGCCATTCGTATTACACGAATATAAATGTGAAGAAGGTCGGGGAAAGGGGGTGGGCAGAGTTTCGGGCTTGGGAATAAAACGATTCGACCGTTGGGCGCACCTGGTCTCTCAGCTTGGGCTCCTTCGGCAGATTGGGAATCACACCGGGAGTCGCCTTATTATTCAAGATCCTCGCAGTTTTTCATGTCCCAGAGGGCGTCTGATGCTCGGATATTCATGGTTCCTTCCACTTCCGTTCCCATTCCTCTGTCGTGAAATTCATATTTGATCCAAGACGCAGCGGTGGCAGGATCGGTTCTTCGCGATTTTCCCCCTCCGAAAAATCAATTAGAGGTATAGATAGAAAGCGTTTTCAAAAATCCTACTTTGAAGTTGTCGATGGTTGGCATAAAACCGATCGAAATTTAACCCAGCCACAATTCGCTTGAAGTTTCATCTTTTCAACCACGCATAGACGCCGCCAACTAGTCTCAAGTTTTTGCTACCGAGCTACATCGCAACGCCTCGAGTGACTAGCTGGATTAGAATCCAAGTTACACGTATACTGTATGCTGGAGAATATGATTGCCTAGAAATAGGTATTCCTAGACACATACTGTCGGAGATAGAAGTGTGCATGTAGTTTAAGTTTTGATGAGATGCGCCAAAGCCAAAGCCAAGGCCTGCTAACCGACAAAACCTCGATCTGAGGATTAGTTCGGAGACGCGGGTTTAATCTGATAGGATTGCTAGGATGGCTAAACAGGATAGTTGCGGTGGCTTCACTATAGTAATTGCTGTCAGAGTCGTGTTCCTCAACGGGCAAAAACTGTATTATACATCGGTGCAGGGTATATAGCGGCTACACCCCTGCATGGCGTAATCGCATCAGAAGTTTTTCCTCCGAGGAGTTACATTCATCTCTCATCTAAGAAGTGCGGAAACCAGCGAGTGGTAGAACTACCATTAAAATATATTGCATCAAATGATCACGATACCATGGCAATCACTCTCCGGCTCCGAATACCTGTAATTGGAATTCACCGGATTGTCGGCTCGGGATCGAATGGGTTGTCACCGCAATAGACTCGCATAAAGTGGAGGGGATCAGCGTGCCCAAGCCTGGATCCGGAAACCATCCCCGTACAGTTATCTGGACCAGGAGATACGCGTCACTCGAGCAGTAACTCTCAAAGCAGTGAATCGGGTGTGTCTGGCTCGTCACTTTCCTCGAACACGCAGGATATTCATTTGATTTTCCCCAGTTTTTCACTCCGACGAAAACAAAGATTAATCAAAGTTCATACCTATAATTCCTTTTATGACAAGGCCGGGTGATGTAATGTCGAATGAACCGAAAAGACACGAGTCTGCACACCATTTACAATTGCACCGTGATTTTCTCGAGTCGATGACTCGAAGGTCGGAGTGAAGCGTCGAACAAATCGAGAGTCACTGACTTCGGGGTTTGCCAAGTTGTTGGTCAGCGTCGATTGGAAGCAGGTTACAATTGGAAGCAAACGTCGAGAGATCGAGCCGGGCGACACGCGAGCCTGCATCAGGGTGACCTGGCGCGGCTCACCGCAGTGCTATAAACCTATCGTCGCTCGATAGCCTAAAGCTCGTGCAAATGCAGCCCTGCGATACAAGCCCCGCATCGAGTTGGTCGAGTCGGTTGAGGCGGACCGGGGTGGAGTGGGCGATTCCACCTGTTGTTAATTACCCTCCATTGATTCCGCTTTTGCACGGGGTTCAATGTTTTTCACCCTATGATGCTCGAACTCCGAAACCCAGTGATGCAAACCGTGATGACGTACGTACGTCGGTAGCTACGTAATGCGTTCGTGGATTGTATTGAACTTTGCAAGTGTACAGTTTGAAACATGGATTGTAAGATGATTTTGTTACTATATTCGTGACTAAAATGCTGTTGATGTAGTAAACATAAATCAATGATTGTGTCTATGGTAGAATTTCTCATGGCTGGCAGTGTGACAAGTATAGTTGTGGAGATGGATTGTACACGGGGATCTTGACAAATGGTTACTTTGTCCACAGAGGTTCGGGAAAGATGATGACGGTGAAATCTCACTTTACCAAACTTGTGCACCTTTCACATTATACACTTCATTTGTGACGATTGATGTCATATTCCTTTAAACTGCAGTTTTTGAAATCATACGTCCGTATCGATTCTTCGTCATAACACCTTTAAAAATCTTAGATGCTATTCGCACTTTCTCAGGACTAAATTCTTTCGGAGTTTACATCTGTAAGAGGCAAATGGATTCATGTCAAAAAGGTCAATACTTATACATGTTCATATTATACTATTACGATTAAAATCAGTTTATTGTTTGGACACAGATAAGAGGTACACGTATGCGGGCGAAAAATGGTATAAAATACAGTACCAAGGGAATTTTTAAAACTGAGAAGATGGGTAGAAGGTGGAGGCGACGCAGGCAACTAACCATCCAGGTTGCCGGCTTGTGGAAAAGTCGAGGAGATAAAAGCTAGTGCTCGGGTGTCGAGGGGCCGGAGAAAACTCTTGCTGAAGAGGTGGATGCAGAAAGAGAGAGGAGAGGAGAGGAGAGGGCGCGGGTGATCCTTGGAGCTTCATTTGCACTCCTCTTTCTCTCCGGCCGTTTCCTCCTCCGTTCGTCTACCCTCGACCAGCGGCCGCGCTCGCAACCTTCTTTATATTAAGGTTTATATTCAGCATTTTTGCGCCAGATTAAACGTAATGGCGGCGTCGTGTTATACGCCGGTATAAAAACAAGCGATCCCACTTCGCGGCGGTCTCCTCCTTTACTCTCTTTCTCTCTTTCTCTCTCCTTTCGCCCGAGCAATAAAACTCGAGGGTCGTGTTGAATTAAAAAGAGATCATTCTTCTACTCGGCTTTCATTTACATGCGGGTTACCCCTGTGTTACAAAATTCCACCTTGTACTTTTTAACCGAGATTCACAACCGGCTCGCGTTTACACTCCAGCTTAACAGACATTCTTAATGGGTGTGGATTTTCCTGTCTTTTTACTCGGAAACGTATGTGCGTGATGGTATTTTTTTATTTTTTTTATTCATTTTCACTAGCTTCTCTGCGAGCATAAATTGTCTGTCTGAATTCAGCAGCCCTCATCGAGCTGCAGTGGATTAATTAAGACGCTTGCCTTCTTGATACCGCTCAATTCAGCCAAGGCGTTGCTTGCTGAGCTCGCTGTAGTGAGTGAGTATCTCCAGAGGCTGTCCTCCGGTGCACCGCATCGCATAAATAGAGCTAGAACTGGTACGTTTTAGCTCTTGCTGCATCCAAGTACGAGGCACATAACGGGTGTATGGTTATGACGGAAAATGGAGGCCTGCGTCGGTGTGGGCGAGGATTGTGCAAGAAAGGGGGATAGAAGGGGTCAGAGAGGGGATTAAATTAAAAATATACGCGGGGAAAGGTCTTCTTTTTTTCTCGAGATTAAAAAGTAAACGTACCACGTAAAAGTTAATAGCCAACCGGTGGAAAATAAAACTCATTCGGAATATAAGATAGCTCCGCGCAGCGAGACTTTTGCTATGGGGTATTCTGGGGTCCCTAGCTCTTATTCTCCTCCAGGGAATTAGAATCACCTTGTTCGGATGATTTTTGAAATGATTGAAGGAAATTGGACACAATTCTGCAGTCTGTCTTTTTAAATCAATACGCAAGTCGCGACGAATAAAAAACGAAAAATATGAAAAACGACATGTCTTTAACGACGGATCATAATTTGTTTGCTATACGTAGATGTTGGTTGCCGCAAAGGGACATCGTCGTTCGTTTTGAGGGCCGAGAAACGGAGGGGGCAGCGACTTCCTAAGAGGCTGTAATAGAGCCCCTGGAATTAACATTTTACGGCGTCATTAGGGCTCTTAATTAATGTTGCGAGGCGAAGCGCGGTAAGCGGCGGATGCACCGAACGAGTCCGTTCTTCTTTCCCTGCCTTCTCTTAACTCGCTGCCCTCGCTTGACCTCTTTCTTTTTTCTTACCGCTTTTCGCCCTCCACGGTAGATATTTCAGATTTTTTTCTCCGGTCTCACTCTTGCTGAAAACAAGTGTCCGCGAAGACGGAAAATTGAAACGGCAAAATTTAGGGATTCCAACTGTACGGAGAAACGTGCGGGGGAGCGAAGTGAGGGATGATCGAGTTCCCGGTTTCCCCTCGCGAAGAGGTCGCTGCTCGTGTCGATCTGCGGTGTCGTTGCTCCGGTAGTCGGACGCGCGTGGTTGATGGTGTGGCAACGGTTGTCCAAGAAGTTTCTCAATCCACAATATCCGCGAATCTCGGTTTTCCGAGAGCCGCGGGGGGCGGTGTGTCGGGGGAGGCGGCGTTCGCCTTGCTATTGATTTTGTTGCCCGCGACCAGCAAACGGTCGGTCGCCTTTGGTTTATCGAGATCCGAGTTAACCGAGCTGGATAGGTGACGACGAGCCGCCGCCGCCACTGCTCCCGTTTCGACTTTGCAAGGATCGGCCCTTTGTGCCGTCCGTGGGATTATGCTAATGTAATAAGGCATCATATGGCGCGATAATACATGGGAGTGGTTGCACACACTCGCTGTCTACTTATTCCCGTCCATCCACTGACATTTCGCAATATGAGGGCTCGACCGACGTAATAAGCCCGGGGATCAATTTATTCGACCGCTTGCTGCAGTGACTGCGAGGTTCACGATCCACACCCCCGACTCGATGTGGCCCTTGTTTGACAATGGGCAAGCCAAGCGCCTGGGGTGCGACGGGCAAAAGGGCCGTTTCCTTGTTTTCAAGCGGCCTCTACTTTTAACCCGTGACGAGCCAGTTTAATCTTGAATACGATCATGTGACTTTTTTGTTTCAACTGCATTCGCGCAGAAATTGCAGTTCTTGTACCTGATTAATCTATCCCAGTAGCGTAGATGTACCGGTTTTGGTCACTGTAGTACCAGTCGTGGTCATAGTTTGCTTCATTTATGTAGTCATATTCCGTATGTGTAATCGGAGGTTACGTCCACGACCAGTTGGTTCGGAGGTGCGTTGATTTGCGTAAAAATTAATTTTTATATAGTGAAGTTTTCCGAGTGTTGAACGTTCTCTCCAAAACTTGCTCGAAGTTGGATTTTAGTCGTGAATTGCTTTATACAAAGAATCCAAAGTCAGATTAGAGAATACGGAATTTATGAAAGTGGTAACAACCGCAGTTGTAGTGACCATAAGTGATGCATATATTCTGTCGCATCCTCTTGGCGGAAGTTGCGGTTTTCAATCCGTATCGAGTTCCAGACCGTTTTCTGGAGTGCTCGACCTCAACCTGCATGTTTGAGAGTTGTTGGAGGTGGTCACGAGGAGCGGAAAAGAGAGAGGGAGGGATTGCGAAGGGCACTTAATCGAGGGTTTAACTGCGGCATCTGGCGAGTGGGATGAGAGGGTATAGCTGCGCTAAACACGCACTTACAGACTGCGGCTTGGCCCCCCAGTGCCGTGCGGGGTAACCAGGGGTGCTGGGCAAACCCGGCAGGGAGAGAGCATTAGTATCAATTAGTAGACACGTCGAGGGAAAACGTCACTTTGGCACCAACGTCGCAGGTCCGCTTATCTCAAGCCCTGCACTCCATTCTCAAAATGTCGTAGGTAGTGACGTCTTGCCTCAATGTCCTCGACGTAAATCAGAGTGCTGATAGTACCAGTAACGGTAACGGACGGGTTGCCAGAAGGCCTTTCCAGTTCACTGTTTACCACGACCAGAAGATTAGCAGAAACTGATACAGTAATTATTCTTCATTGAAAGTGAGACAGCGTAACTACTGCGACGCGGATATCCGATTTGAAGCGGTGTTAATCTGGCATGAACTGGGCGCGCTGAACAAATAGGTAAATTACCGTGAAACGGGCTGCAGTAAATCATTTTAATACGAGTTTATATAATGCAGATAATTACATGTGCAATGGGATACGTGGTGGTAGTACCGGGCTATATGCTTGGGGCTGACTTCTCCTGTGTTTGCGGTACTCCCTGCACGATAGGTGTGTTGTTGTTGTCTGTGTTGGTTTGCCCCGCTCGTTGGGTACGGAAAACTAAGGTGGCTACACTGCCCGTTCGACTGTTACGCTAACCTACGTGTGCAGCAATTTTGATAGTATACCTGGTCGTGTATACCCGCGGAGAGGCGTAACACGCGGTAGTATGTGTTTATACCTCGAAGTGAACAAGATATCCTCGGCAGTGTATCAACATTATATTTTAGCTGGGATTTAGCCGAGCTTTATCGCAAGGCGCGTTTATAAATACCAACTTTATGGTAATAAATCAGCGAGAACGTAGCCAGCTTAATATTGTTGCCAGCCAGAGTGAAAATACCTAAATCTTTCTTACGTGAACTTCTAGCCGTTTAGTAGGCGTTCACGTACGACAGTTTTACACGTGTATGCGCGTATCGCTTTATCATACGCACATTCGGTGTACGATAAGCCCCCATTTGGACTGGCGGAAACAGCACTATTCCCTCACGACGCTGACATCCGGTCTCTCGCCTAACCGCGAGTCGTCTCTTTAATGGATTAATCAGTTAACAGGCGGCGGTGCAAAAGGCGATTGGATAAGGTGACGTCGATGATGAAATTCAGTCCATGAAGTTGAGTAGCCAGCATCGATTGGTGCTTAAATAGTGAATCAGTTCTTCTCTGGAAGTCCTTTACGCAGCCATCGGAAGCGGAGAAGTAGAAGGGCTTGATTCCGGTTCGAGTGGAACCGAAAGGGCTCTTAGGGTAGCTGGTCGTCGGGTTCGGGGCGTTTCCTCCTGGTTTTCCTGGGTTCTGGACCGGGGAAATTGGGCGGGGCGTATCCCCTCTGCGGCGGGTAACAACTTCCTCCGCGGTGTTTGCCTCTCGTTCGTCGCGGCTCTCTTTGCCGCACACCACACGCTCCTGCATACCTACACGCACGCGGAACAACGGGGAGTCGAGAGTTCACACCGGGAAGTCGAATGGTCTCATTGCCGGCTCTGTAACGGATGAAGAGACACCGGGCATTGGATGAGGTGCGTCCTTCACTGCTTATGGTCCAAACGCCCTGCGGTTGTTATTTATATGCATGGACTGCAGCCGACGACGGTGTGACTATGCGGCAGCTAATTCAGGGGGCGAATGTTTGTCATCAATTTTACCGTATATCAACCTTTCACGCATTCGTATACGCAACGGGTGTTCCGATTGATCAATTACCCCGGTAAGGTGAAAGAAGGAATCGATTTTTACGACGAGATTGATGAGAAGGGATAAAATTGAAAAATAATGATGATAATACGGGATGAAATTCAAGTACCTTAAATCCATCGCGGTTTGTTCGAGAGCTGCAGGAGCTTTCGGGCTGGTCGGAAACTGCGTATAAATTGGCTAATTAAGGGGCGTCAAATTGGCGGATGAAATGAACCTGCAACCTGCTTTCGCCGATGGGATGTAGAGCAGTGTGTATGTATGTAGTAACGCGAGCGTTTCACTTCACCGCGACCGAGTGAATATATTGTTATTTAACGGGGTTTAAATTAGGCAGTCAAATAATTGTAGCTCCGTGCCTACCGGGTTTAACGACTGATATCTATGTATAAGCAGTCACAACTGTATCGGGTAACTGAAACCAGGCAAACCGAGTAGCTCACTTTCGTGTTTATGTAGATGTCTGTATATAGTTCTTGGGTAGGCGTATATACCTATTCACCGGGTAAAGGAACAGTCGAGCAACAGCAGGAACAGTTTATTGGCTGCTCTCAGCCCCCAGTCGCCCACAGTTATACGATGCCACTAATTACCCTAATTCATTCATGGCTCACCGGGGCGCGTCGACCGGTTCGTGCCGATTTCACTGATCCTATAAACACGAGGTCTAAAGAATGTCTCTTTGTTAACGCGGTTGCTAATTCCTTTAAAATTAAATCCACAGATTTTGTAAGAAAAAATTGGCCTCGTGTTGAGCACCTTGACACGGTGAAGAAATAACTAATTACACTGATAGTAAAATAAAGAAAAACCGAACATGTTTTTCTGCTTTTCATTTTCTACCGAAAAATGAATATTTGTCAAAGTTTCTATGGCCTCGTTTGAAACCGCGTGCGCTTCCGAAGACGTCAGAAGAGCTGTGGCCAGTCGGAGCTAGTCCGTTAAGATCGCGGGGTGTTTGAAAAAAAAAAAAAAATCGTACGTCAAACACACGAAACGGATGTGTGTTGATATTGATATAGCTCGTTCAAATATTCTTTCGATCGTGCGACTCAAATATCTCGAAAAAACGAAGTCGTCAAACACAATTATTTTGTATATGTATATATATTTTCTTTATAGAATACGCAAGCACGTTATACCTGCGCCCATATTCACCGGGCTTAATTCTACAGATGAAAAAAGTTCGACGAGAGGAGGAGAGGTTAGTAGCGGCAGCACCCAAGCAATAAATTATGAGTGAAGCGGGCAATAATAATGTGGCAAATGGCGTTAAATATGGTGGATTGAGAGAGCCAGAGCGAAGGAGAGACAGACAGAGAGAGAGAGAGAGATAGAACCATGCAGTAGATTGCAGCTCGTGTTAGAATTGTAAGTTGTGACGTACCCAAGAGGGGAGGAGGAACCGGACTAGCCCAACTCTTGACGACTATGGCGCTCAGGGGTCTCCGTGCATTTTGCGCATTCCAGTTTCAACTCTGCCCCAAGCATACGTGCGCACTTATACTGTACCCATGAATGCATGGTTGTAGGGGTGACACGTCAATGTCATTGTAGTTCCGTGTAATTTATATTAATGAGGGTAGAGGTACTGGTAACCAATGGTTCGGTTTTACCTAATTTCTTTCTAACCTAGACCTTGTCAATCCATATTCTAATTCGATTAGCATCACCAAAGTCATGAAACGGAACGAAGCGGATATCGTCGTTGAAAAAAAGTCACAGGATCAATCGTGAATTATTGTCAAACGATGTGAAACATCGCAGGAAAGAGATTGAAGCATGAGTCCATGAGTGCTCAACAGTAGTAGGGCACACTTCGAACACCCAACGACAAATTTTTGACACGGAAAGCCTCTGCACGTGACACTGTGAGAAGTATACAGCAATTATAGCCGTAAGTAGCAGCAATATAACGCATGACTGCACCGACTGCTGGTTCAGGACAGTGAAGTGAATGAGAGCAGGAACCGAGGCGGACAGTAACGCGACTGCAGTGTATAGGAGAGGTGTGGATGGGAGGCTGCAGGAGAAGAGGCAGCTGGATATCGGCTCACCTAGGGCTCTCGGGTTCCATTGTGACCGTCACGTATATCGCCCGGACCAGGCTCGCCACCTCGGGCTGCGGCAGCGGCGGCGGCAGCGGCAGCGGCAGCTCCTACCAGAGCTTGACTGGGACAGTCGACGACACCCTACAGGCGTCCCCTTTTCGCCCCTGATGCAGTGTTTGCTTTGTATTGACTCCCGTAGCGACGTCCCGAGCAAATAAGAGGGATATGGAGCATGTTAAATAGCCCTAATCCTCACTATATATGATTAACCAACGTCAAAAGGCGTACGTACCGTTCTGTCCGTATTATATCCAGTCGCAAAAGAAATTTCTCCCCCCGCCGCTCCACTCGTTTCTCTGCATCCATCCTGCAAGTATCCGCATACCGTGCACACACGCGCATCCCTAGGCACAATGCGATTCAGCAGTTGCAGTGCCAACCCGACGTTTACACAACGAAGGATTTTATCATATTCAAATACTAGTCGCTCTTGATCTGTTGGATAGTTTTTTAGATGATTTTTGACGGCGGGGGCTGACGATACCCTTTTTCTTACTTCACTTGAACCGCATCTGTTACTCGATGTCTCGTGAAAATTTTTATTTTAAAATAACCTTTGTTACGAACAAGTCGAACAGACTGTGATTGATAACCGTGGAATGTTGAGAGTGTACGAAATTAACGCTAAGGGTAAACTCTGGTTGGTCGGATGAAAGGTGAAACAGCGAGCGGTGCGCATTGAACAAAGGATTTTTGCCGAAAAATGTTGCGGGTAATACAATTTTAGGTGGCATAAGGAGGTTGTTTTATTAGTTTGCCTAGTGTAATGAATTGATACCTATATGTTTACCAGAGCGTAATAACTGAGGCACGCGACAGATGGCAACGCGATACCCGGGCCAATATTACGACTCAATCAGCCCTCATCGATCACACCATATATTACATTATTACTATACGCACTCCGCGATATTACCGACTGTAATATACAACCGGTGACCGCACCGTCGAACATATTGTTGCATTATAATTAGTTCGATAAGGATCATCTGAAGGCGTGGATTATATTCACTTGCACAGAGGATCGTGAATTTTGAAGCGCTTAAAAAATTGACGGTCAACGCGTGGACGAGTTAAAATTTTATGCGTCAAGTTGAACGCGTATGCCAATATAACTTCGAATCGCACGTTATTTCATATTAAATTCGAATTTGAACACTTGTTCAAAAGAAGGTTGATTATTGATATGCAAATTTCCACGAACTGGTTTGCTCTGTACCGGTATATACATTTTCTAACAAAGAATCGGAAGTTACACGATTTGACTGAAGCGAAAATCAGTTAATCATTCGAAAGATTTGAAAAGGAAAAGCCAGTCTATGGGAAATAGACAAATTCCGATTCAATTGCTAATATATTCCGCTCTTTCAATGTTACCTTGATTGATGGTCTTCAGTGACCTTTGCAGCGTGCACAGATCCTGTCGAAAGTACCTGTACTTTGCGTCCGTTAAAGTACGCAAAAATTTTGCCATATTACGCAGACATTGTACACCGAGCGTTGTTCGAGTATAAAAGCATCCAATTCTTGCAGATTATTTGCAGGACGAAAGGTGCAGTGCGTTGACCAATTATATTAATAATTATGCAGGGTAAAAATGAAAAAACAGAGTCCATCGCATCGGGGATCCTGACTGATATCCAGACCCCTGTTATTCCATACGACAAGTTGAGAGCTTCAGACGAAAGGCGAAAGGTTATTGGATGATCAACGCGTTTCCTTCACGGCAGAAGTCCAGGGTGGCGATGAGAACGCGAGAAGATAACAAACGACGAACGATAAAACGTCAAATGGTGAGAAAGACACGAATGTCGAGTAGAAGAGGAAGGAGGGAGGGAGAGCACAATGTACCGCGAAGACAGGGCTGCAGCGAGTAAAAGTCTTCTCGACTCCCGGTTTTCCTCCCTCGTATAATATATCCCACTCCATTCCCCGCGATGCTGAGAATGGCGGAAAACTCAGCGCTCCATTGGTTGATGCCCCCCTCAGCTCTCCTAAAGACAAATCGAGGCAATCATACGAGATTCTGAATAACAAAAGCACCCGGGGAGGGAAACTGGGACTCTGTTTACAGGATGGCAAACTGCAGACACCGTTAGCGAGAATCCATGACACCTGGGACCTGCGAGCAACACCGCGCGGGATCGAAATCAGGAATGATCGTCTGTGTGTGTTCAGACGGATCTGCCATGCCCCGGATTCGTGCCGCGTAATACGTCATTGATATTCACGGCGCCTTCGATCTTTCTCACTCTTTTCCATTTTTCCTATGGTTTACGGTACTGCTGTTTCCGTTCAAATGACCCAACCCCTCGATGATGCATGTTTCGCCCCGTTGTCTTTCCTTCTACAACTACGTATGTACGGAATCTGTACGTTTATACACCATCGAGGAGATAATTTTCTCAGGGAAACTTTTGTCTGAAACTGTAATTTGGCGATGCCTCGAATGGTGTGCTTAAGCGATCTTATCCCGAATACCGATATTTTACGATTTGAGACGTGATTTGAGGTCGATGAATGATTTGAGGATCGTTAATTCTGTTCCTGCAGAAGTTCCGCCTTTCCCACCCATATACCACGACGTCACCCGGAATCCATCTACCTAGGTATATACATACAGCTCGCGATGCAAATACCTCGAATAATATTTCAGAAGCTTACGATGTAACCGATGTGGTATCATTTATTAAAATTCCTCGAATAGATCTTGGATATATCTTCAGATAATCCTGAGAAAACACGAATCCTAAATTATTCGCGTCATTCATCCCTTATTATTATTCCCATTAAACATTTTCTATTGCATAATTTGTTAGCCCCTAATTATATGGATTATACCTGCGCTATGTGAGTGACATTTATCACTCGCACCTGAAAAGCGGAAGCATCTTTCAAGAACAGATATATCCGCGACAAACTCTTCGTGGTCGGCCTACAATTTCGACAGTCTGTCAAATCCTGTAACGATGCACATCAAACATAGGATCACATATTATTCCGGCAAACGTAGCCCCGGATTCTTTCCAGCTCTGTGTGAGTACCTGTATTATACCTTCACGAACTTGAGTTCAAAAACTGTCCCAAAGAAATGAAATTCGCACGGTTCTCGCGTTGCTGGAAACTTGGACTGAAGTACCTTACACGCCGCAGGCTTTTCTCCATCAACCTCACACTCTATAAGTCAGGGTGGCAAGAGACCCAGAGACCCGGAGTCGTGAATTCGGTGCTTATGCCACTGAAAGTTTATAACCAACTGTGTGGCGAACACGGACAGAGGCAGATATGATTGTGAGAGTAAGGCACAAACGAATGTGTCGCATATACTTGGACAGCTATACGGGAGAATAGAACGTGGCCGATTCTCTGTTGGGAAATTATTGCCGGACGTGCCTTTGGCGTGAAATGGCATGTCGTTAGAGCTGCGGGAATAATGAGATTTCGTTGGGGTCGTGGCGAGCGTTTACCCTGCCTACCTGAAACCAGCGAGCTACTGTCATCGGTTGTACTACGCCAAGATCAGGTGCAACGTTTCCTCCTGCCACCCCCACATCCCTCCTTTGTCGGTCTTCCAGCTCCCGCTGTGCCCTCAACGCCCAGCTCTCGCTCATTCACAAATACGCTATTCCACATTCATTCATGACTTCTCGGATAACGCATCACTGGCCCATTGACCCAACCAGCTTGTCTCATGATCGGCCCACTCTACCTCCGGAAGTCAAATAAGCTAGGAGAGTTTTTACCACGAGTTGATGAAACGAAAATTTGTCATCTAAGAAGCTGAATCTCGTCTTGGAATTTCCAAGCAAGAGGAGGTGCGTGAAAAGAAAGAGAATGGAAGTAAATTGAATCTGATATTTAATAAAGAAGACAGGCGAAGAGGGGAAAGAAACAAACTTGAAGAGAAGAGGAAGTACAGCAGAAACAGAAAAAGCTGTAGACAATGTTAAAGAAGAGCGTGATGGAAGGTATGTATGGGAATAGGATGGGGTATTTGGAATGAGAAGAAAAGGGTGAAGAAGAAATAAGAATATCCCTGAAAAACTCTAAATTCAATTATTTGAATGGGTCTTTTTTCTCGCCATTTGCAGACTTTTGTAAACAAATTTCCTGTCGATGTATGAGGCGTTCTCCACCAACTCAATCAGTTTTGTCTTTTGTCCTCTCGCATCTGTTCCATACTTGGTTATAAAGTAGTACTACTTAAAGGTACTCTTTGTGTATTTTTTCAGATTTTTATTGCAGTGTATTGGGAACGTATAAAATAATTGGCATCGTGGATACTTTACCGCGAAAGGTGCATTGAGTGCAAATACCCTGTAAAATTTACAGTGAAATCAAAGGTGTCGCATTGACAGAAAAAAAAACCATTTCTTTTCACTGAGAATAGCCTTTTTGATGCCGTCAAAAATACAACATATATCGCGTTAGATAGTTCATGGAAAAACATAACTTTTTTATGTTAAATTTTTTTTACCTGCCTTCATTCTTCCATCATACACGGGTTTAAAACAAAAGCATTTCCGAAACGAGTAAATTAAATTTTTTCTTTTAAATTCACACGGAGTATCTTTAAGTAGTACTACTATATAATCAATTACGGAACAGATCCGAGAGGATAAAAAAAAGTAGCCGAACACCTCGTATAAACCTAAATCTGTCGTAAGAATGAGTATCGTCGAAAGATCTAACAACGTCTGCTAAAATCCTGTCCACTTAACCGTTTCTTTTTTCTTTCTACTCCATTACAAGTTTTCTGATTTTTAAAAAAATTTCCCAACTATTTCTTTCACCAACTTTCCAAGGGTTTGAAGGACGCTCGTATTTTCGATAATCAGACGACTGTTTTCTGGCGAAAAGTTTTTCCCTGGATATAGAAACTACAGAATCAGAGGCATGTGACTGCGGGATGGTTGCACATAACGAGACAACGAATGGGACGCGCGCCCGTCGGAATATTAAAATAATCCGTGATTACTTTAATAAATCTTTCCCGCCGTTCGTATTCCTCCTCGAGTCCTCTTCGCCCCCCTTCCCCCTCCCATCTTTCCTTCGCTTCAGTTTCGAGCTCGAACCCGACTCTCGAGCAGCCCCGTCATCTCTCTCTCTCTCTCTCTCTCTCTCTCTCTCTCTCTCTCTCTCTCTCTACCAAGTCACAGATGTGACTGTACCCCTAATGAGCGCGCTATTTTTCACGAGTATTTTTATCCCGTTTATTGGGCGCTCGCTTCACAAACTGTCGGCTGGATATTAATCATCCGGCTCTTACGACTTGCCTTTTATTTCTTCCAAGGAGAGAATAGTGGGGGGGGGGGGGGGTGGGGAGGCGGAGGCTGACGGGGTGCGCGTCGGGCGTTTCGAACCTGCAGCGGATCAAGGGGAGCTAGGCTCCATAGCTGGCCGCCCTCTCAGGCTCGACTTCGTTATTGTTATTAAACCCGCTCCGCTATCGCCTAGGTAGGTATATATCTCTGCCCACGTTCCTTATACACCATCGAAATCTCTATATCCAACCTTTTTATCGGGCTCTCTTTTTCTCTCAGCAGCTCCTCAACCCCGAGCGTCTCTCGATCTATACTCTTACATTCTCCCACCTCCCCCGTTCTCATTTAATCCCGCGCTGCACGCAGACTGTTCTTTATCAATGTCGTGGCATTAAAAGATTAACTCTGTCGATTCTTTCGTCGTGGCATTCGATCAATTTTACATCAAATAACAGGAATGTACATTTTTCGTCGATACGTCCTCGATGGCGAAAAAAAATCCATTACTTAAATGTCACGCGAGGACATCGTGTATCGCCGTAAAACTTCGCGGTGGTTCAATGGAACGGCATTCTTGACTTCTGTCACTGACTTATGCATCTCGACCTGTGAAAGTATAATAGTATTTCCGGTGCGGGCGTGGCAAGCCCTGCAGGGTGGCCAACAAAGGGATTAAACGTGCATTTAAGCTGAGACCTTCATTCAGCCGCGCCATTGGCCTATTAGGCGACCGGCTCCCCAAGGTCGTTTCTATAGCCCCGGCGCTCTTTTGATATACCTACCTACCGACTACCGTATAGTTCGCTATGTCTACTCCGTATAATGCCCCAAATTCGCTGGGCTACCGGATTGAATTCGGGGCAAAAACCAAAAATGGTGAAACCGAAAAAATATAATGCGAGCTTGCAGATTTTTCTCACTCGTAGATGAGTGTTCTTGATTTGATAATCCAATGGAATCGTTGAGATTTTCGAACATTCGAAAATTCTATGGAGGAGGATTTCCGATTCACTCCCTTTTCGTGTGTAAGAATATAATCCAACTCACGCAGGCTGCTATGGGGCAAAGCTGTTCACGGTACCGGAAAAATGTCGTGCACCCTTATTATTACAGGAAAGAATAACAAGACGACAGCAGAGATACAATATACGGATACTCGAGGAGCATACGCGTATACTGTATGCACCTGTAAATTTTACCGCTTGTAGGCGCGGTATAATGACGTGGTGTTACAGCGATTTGAGAGTGTAGGTTCGTCCATACGTTCGTCCGACGTTGGGCGCCTTGTTTGTTGAGACAACAGCCGAGAGCCAAGTGCCAGACAGCTTGTCTGGTAGTGGTGAGACGACCGTGTGACGTCACTGGGAAATGTTTATAGAATAAATAGAGACGCCCAGTGATCCGGGCTACGAAGAGACTGATTGCTGTCGTCAATAAAGAAAATAACAAGATGTAGGTATACATATATACCTGTATGTATATCCATGTGCGAGCCGAAGAGAAGAGGAATGGGCAAAAAAAATTCGGGAGAAAATAAGAGGAAGCTGGAAAGCTGGACCGTCTCCGTTCCTCCTCCTGTTTACTCCCAGCTTTTTTCATCTTCTTCCTTACCTTACCCCCGGATTTGACGAGTTTTTTGCTTTCTCTGTTTTCAGGAATGAAAAAAAATTCACCCGCCCCACCACCTTGAAATCTGGAGGAAATATTACGTTTCTAGCAGGCGACACTTGTACACACACTTATGTCACACCTACATGTCAACGGTAAGTCTTTTCCTTACGTCCGACAACTGTACGACTATACCGTACTTGCGTATCGTATATTCAGCTCTCCAGCTGAAACATCGCTACCCATTTTCACGCGGTACGAGAAAACTATCGTTTCCAAGATTCTGGGTAGGTACGAAGATAAAATGCAGAAATTGGAGGAACTTTATATTCTTAAAGTCTAAAGAACACTTTCAAATTGTGCTCATTGAAACAATTTAAATTTCCACTCGTTATTGCGATCAAATAGCCAAGTGTCCCAGTACTGGTGCCGTTACCCTATTATGTGTATAGAAAAATTATCGAAAAATGAATAGATAAACCAAATGAACCTTGATAAATTTTCAATCCATTCTTTATTTGTTTACGAAGAAGTTTCACGTACGTAAACATACAAAACTGATCGACGCCAATTGGACCAGATTTGAAAATGTAAAGTTAACAGTTATCGTCCGAAGAGTTTCACCCATAAGGTGAGCATAATCTGAGGTTATTTTAATGTTCTAGCGCATTAGAGAATCGAACGCGCAGGGCCGACGCCTGAAACATGCATATATGTATAAAACCGAACTCGTAGAATCACGTGGTTCGTCTGCTTTATGCTCTGGCTCCAATAAAATTCCCAATAATAATGTCGAATGTTTTCCGATGCACCATATTTGATTTAGTGTCGGCCATTTTGTGATCACATATCTGCGTCGTAAATCTCGCCACAGTGGCGCCACCGCATAAAAATATCAAACGTCGATGCGACCCCCACCCCTCCTCCTCCCCGGCCGTTTCTCTCTCACCCCCATTTTCTGTCCCAACGTGAAGAATTACTCCGGTTATACATTTCGCCTGTCCGTGTGTGTATGTGTGTGTATCACACGCCACACAGCGGATAGATTGCTACCTGCCGACTCGGAGCTTCGCCCAGCTGTAATTGTCTTCGACGGTTGGTGTCGAAAATAAAAAACCTGTTTGGTCGGGATCGTTTATTTTTTTTTTTAGAAATTAGGAGACCGGGAACGAAAGGAGAAATAAAAATGGCGAAAAATGTCCAGGGTAATGCGTAAGAATGGGGATGGTCCACATTCGGCGCTACTTGAGGTCAATCGATTCTTTTGCGGTCGTGAGACGATGGCGCGCGGATGTGTAAGGCACCAGGGAGAAGTCATCTTCAGCAGGGGGGCGGTGTCACGGACCGTGATTTATTTGTTGGTATCTAACGCTGGCGTTTCTTCGGTCCGTTATATATTTTTCAACCGCGATTTCTTAGCCCGCAGCCAAAACTCCACCACCAAACCTTTCCCCCTTCGTACCACCTACCCTCAATTTCTCACCACCACTTTGTCCCCGATCTATAAGCGCAGCCCGGGACTTTCTGCGGCGTGGGATGAAATCCTATAAAACTTGGTATAAACACGCTTAATGGAAGTTCTCATATATATGTATACAGAATTCCAAAATACGCTGTAGCAATGAAGGTGAAGTTTTTTTTTTTTACCAACAAATTATCACGAATAGCAATAAGTGTTAAAGTCTTTGGTAATAAAGTTGCAATATTTCTTGAATTTTACCAATTTTTTACTCGTTACCAATTAACCCTTCAACTCCCTATGAAGCAGATGATATCACGGTATCCTGGGAAATGCACAACTTTTGAGTAAATCGAGTTACGGTGTTCTAATTTACTACATTTTGAAGACCTTATACTTTCTCGTGGTGTAAAACTGAAAAAGGGAAGATCATATAAACTGTGTTTTCTTCAATATTGAAGTAGAGAAATTAATAATATACATTCTAGCGAATAAACTTTCATTGCGGTTAGTCTCAATATTTTCCAAAATCCATTTGGTAAGGCGAAGAACCGCAATTTATTTATTCTCTTTAAAGGAATGTCGAACCTTCGTCAAGTATGGCAAATCGTATTTTACAATTCTTACTTTTATAGAGTAGTAAAACCTCTTTGAACTTTGGCAAATAGTAGAGCTTATAATTGGGCTAGTGGATTGACAATTGAAAGTTCAAAAAATTTACGATAAATATAGAAAATATCTAGTTTAGATTCAATAGCGAACCATAATCTGAAATCCTTTGATGACTAGCTGGAAATGCTTTAGTATTTCCGTCGATTTTCCAAACTCTTCTCTGCGAAACAATAAGAACAAAGATAAGCCTTATCATTTTCCAAAGTTTGAACAAATTTCATTACTTAGGCAAACAGAGAATTTTGAAATGCGATATACCGTATTTCACGGTGGTCCGACATTCCCTTAAGATAGAATGAGTTTTTTTTTATTATCCTGGGCCATCACGGGTTCGTTATTATAATTCGATTTCAGATCAAATCAACTTATTTTAGTTCAATATCAGTTGAATTAAACAGTGCATATTTGGTCACATTAATCACGGAAGAATTAGAACTTTAACAACGCAGCTCTACACTTTTATCTTCGAATCCACACGGATCTTGAGGAAGATTTTCCTCACCCGTGATACGCGACTGATAACGAGTACAGCAGAGAATAATTCCTCTCTCTTGCAAATAAAGACGCAATGGTTCCGGAGTGTTTGGCGTTGGTTTTTAAGCAAGCTGAAACCTTCGTTGGAATAAACTGAAACGAATGGCGTGCGGAGGTTCGAAGTCGGTTGGTGAAGGCGAACGCGGTGCAGGAAACGGAGAGGAAACTGAGAGAGTCGAGAGATCTCGAAGTCGGGATGAGGCAGTATATCGTAGTTATTGTCCATTACGAGGCGCGCCGCGGCCATCCATGCCACAAACTTACTTTATGATATTGCTACCCGGTTTCTCCTACCATACACCCCCTAAGCAATCCCCGCTCTGGCGAACCACCATCAGCTAGCTTCTTCTTTTCAGCCACGTTCTCAGAGGCATGATCACGCGCCGCGACCAGCTTACCACTCTGTTTTTAGCCAGCCCGAAACCCCTAAGAACTAGAATTCAAAAGCTCGATGTTCAGCAGTGATGAATATCGTGACCAGCACCATGCATAATTGCTTTACGAGTGAAGGAGGTTTGACGAGATGTATCATAATGTGCCATGTGTAAAAATTAGGCGCCTGGAAACATCAACAGTCCAGCCAAGTTCACTCGAGCATTCGAGTGTATGTGCGAATTGATAACCGATTAAGTCACGTGTCTATGTGTCTGAGTCTATGTTCAATTCAAGTGATGGCATCAGGGTAGTTCGAACCTGGACAAACCTGACGGGTTCTCGTTTTACAAATTGAGAAATCTCATCGGTGTACGAGTAGGTATAGAAACGAAGGCAATAAATGCGGGGGAATATCAGTGGATAAATTATGACGTACGTTTGAACGGTATACACCTATTCTACACGTTGTGTGTCTGGGGTGGCTCTGGGACAGTATGGAGGGTTTGAAGCGTTGGAATAACGCGGAATACCGGACGGGTGAACGGTGGGATGGGTCTCGTGGCGCGACCGGAGTAACGACCAATTAGATAACAAACGTCAAACAGTAAAACCCGTCATGTTTATACCGAGGGGAATAAAAGCCAACATCTATTCGTTGGCTGCTGCAGTGTACCGCTTCCAGCCCGAGAGAAGAGGAGAGGAGAAGAGTGGAGTGGAGTGGAGTGGAGTGGAGCGGAGCGGGGCGGAGGGAAACGGACGGTGGGTGGAGGCCAGGCTATAAAGTAGCAACTATAGCTGCGGAACACTCTGCTGTCGATATGTATTTGTTACACATATACACGCATCAAACCACTTAGGAGCACAAGACTCACATTTTCTCGCTTTCATTCTCTCTCCCTCTTTTTATGCATACGCGTCTGTGTAAATGCTTGGATGGATAGATACCCGTTTACAGAGTATGGCTATCGCCTACGCATTTCGTTTTAGTAGGATCCATACAGATATACATGGACATAAATGATCAGCCATGATCTGATTGCGAGTGGAAGTTACGATGGCAAATCAAAAGACTTCATCGCTGTACTCAGAGAAAGTGAACCTCTGGCTAATAGGGTATGTTATTGAAATGTCAATTTGTTCGTTAACTTTTAAATGATTAGGACGCTGGTCAGTCGAATCCAGAAAAGTATCCCGCCGCTATACTGACAACGAGGTATTATTTTCCGGATGCATTATGGATTCGATGAAACATCTTCAAGAGCCTAGCCTCTCGAATCAACTTCTTATTCCGAAAGCTGGAGACACGAATTGCGTGAGTGACCGGTACGAATCTATATACACTATTCTATCTAGTCGTGGTGAAGGGTGTTGCGCGTACACAAACTTGTGCGTTACATGTGAGTGCAGACGCGACCCCGAAGAGCGTTCCCCCGTCTATAGATCATAGGGCGATTCCCCTGCTGACTTGTTATTAAATTAATCCTTCGTTTAGCCAAATTGATGCATTGATATCACAGAGTACTCGTAACTCATAACCCCGTCCCTCTCGCCCCTCGTAGTTCGATGGAAAATGTATGTACACAGATGCGTAAGTACGCGGATGTGTCCATCCCCATATCGATGCGCGCACATGAACGCGAGCAGTGTGGATGTGGCCGGAGGGTTTAGCCGCGAGCCCGTTCCGCCTCGTCCTCCCGACTATCCGCTGTTTATTATAATGTGATTGTTTAACATTTTGCCAAATAAACCCCTCGCTTGGTCCCGCTTAATGATTTATTGCTCGGTTGTTTTTAATCGCAGCATCACGATGACGTCATTAAGATAAATGTTCACTGCTCCTGCCGCTCTTGGGATGACGTGCCATGCCTCGCTCCGTGCACTCGATGTGATTTGTACTTTCATTAACGGATTACGTTTTAACTTTGAGATTAATGAAACCGGGACGTCGAAAGGACGGCGTTGTTTATCGGGCGGATCGGTGCTTCGATAATTAAGCACAGTGGAAAACCATAACTGAAACAATAATTAGCGACTGCATCGTAAACTTCAGAACGTCGTATCGATGCAACTGCAGTGGTAAAATCAAGAACTTTACGCTTGGTTTAAATTTCACGTGTTTATTTATACCCGAGTGTCGAGTCAACAGGAAGGATATATATAAATGTTCAAATTACTTTCGCACCTTGTTCATAACATGTTCCTATTCACGTCGTATGCATGCTGAAAAGCATGATGCAGAGGAAAATTTATTGTAGCTCAAGTAATTCGATCACTTCGAATCCACAATGGCCGAGGTTCATTCGGTCACGTAAATGGGAAGCGGATATCGGGATGATCCTAGCAGCTCGCCTCCGCAAACCGGACCTCGTTTATTGAAAACATCAATTCTTAGGAATTCAATTGTTCCTAGTCGACGCGGAGAAATCCTTGGTGGTCTGGTTGACTCCGCCCCCGGGACCCCGAAGCTTCGTCGCCAATCTAATCAGGAACATCTTTGAAAAGGTTGTCTCCGAGGCTAGCCGAGTCGGAAGTTAGAGGGGAATCCGAACTTGGCAGGAAAGACCTCCCTACATGATGGGGGGACCAAGGGACAAAAACACTCTTGAGGTTTTTACACGGATTTCATTGATCGTAGATAAAACAAGATGGATAACTCCAGGAATTACGTTACATTTCAGGATGGCCGCATACTTCACTCTCAATTTTTATCAGCCATATCAGGATTATATGGATATTACCGATACTTGATCCTCGTGCAGTCTTATTTGCTTATCAATCGAAAATTTGACAAATGGAAACGACACAAAGAGCGAATAACGTGTCATGTAGATTTTTTACGCGGCTGCAACACGTTAACGCAGGTATTTACTAACCTAACGCACTTATTCACGGCATTCCTCGCGATGAGAACAGACACTGAAGAGGCAGACTGACGTCCAAGTGGGCATCGCGCGAAGGTTTTCTCATGAGCGAGCCGGCGCACAAGACGAATGGAGAACTCGAAAGACCCTCTCGGAGGCATCAGCGTCTGACAAACTGGCCACAGACTGCCTTCCATTCTCTGTCTGGCCACATTATCTGACCATTGCGGACAGCCTGGTCATCCGTATCACGAACGGCGGGCGGATGTCTCTCGCTTACGTCCCGACACGGTAGGTTCGACAAAATTGTTTTCCACCGGCCCGAGACCAGCCGCAGTCAACGACCTTTGTTTTTGGTAATGGGGAACGAGGCGAGGGAGAGAAATGGAGGTGAGATAGATTAAGTGGTTCGAGTTACACCTTACGAACGTCCGATGTTTAACCAAACGATGGAAGATGTAAAGGCACTTGGCAAACTTCAATTCATTTCACGAGAACTCCCAAATTTTTGAAGATATAAGACGAAGTGAAAGATTGAGCGGTAGCTTAAAATTACTCAGGGAAAAAGTTTGGGATTTTGAATATCGACTATAACTCGTCATTATCCGATTGAACCATGGTGAGAACGTTGAAAAACCTCAACTCTTCGTACATTGTGTAACGCGAGTAACAAAATGGTGGCTCTTTTCGAGGTGGGAGCTGGAAGAGCTCGTCCGGGAAGTTGAGGGGATCCGGGAGTGAAGTAGTTAGTAACGCAATGGAGTGAGGACGGTCCTTTTGCGCGGCGCGGCGGGCGGGGTGGACGGCGAAGCTATGATAACGTATAAAGTAATTAAGGACATCGGGCGACACCGGGCGCTGAGGGTTGGGGTCGGCGGTAGCGTCAGGCAGGTTGGGGAATGCGACATTTACATAGTAATTAAATCGCGGTACGAAGCGGGCCCGTTTGCTCGTCCGTCCGCCCCGCGGCCCAGATACACAAGCGCAGCCTCCGGCTCCAGAGCCATTACAGACGCATTAGATTACGGTAAGCACTTGTTTATGGGGGGAAAGGGGGACGGGGCAGGGCCTCCTTCCCAGACTCTGGAACTCGACCCTCTGGAGAAGAGCCACCGTCTACCTCGGCGATGCCGGAACACCGGAGCCCAGCAAGCTCACATTTTTTTCATTGCAAATCTCTGAAGATACATCAGGTACCCGAGAACGAGGATCGGGTTCGTTTCGGAACTCGCGAAGCCTGTGTACTCGCCGATTCGTTCGACAAACGTGCTCGATATATCTCACACCTCGTTCCGCCAACGAGGTGAGGAGCTGCGATGTAACAAAAAGTCAATTCAACTCTGCACCACGAGAGAGAAGCAATCAGGATACACGGACACGGGCACTGCCTCGTCTTTTATCGCGGTCGTCTATTTACTATTTATATTCACGGAGTGGCCAACGATCACTGAAGAGTTTTTCGGAGAGCTGTTAGATTGGGTCCAAAACCCAATCATCCCCCAAAAGGAGGACCTGCAGGGTGGAAGGTGGAAAATCCAGGCTTTTACTTTGAATACCGCATTGACTAACTTATCTAATCTAATTTAAATGCCAACGAGGGGGTGCGCCTCGCGTTTACAGCTTACTGTGCGAGGCAACTCGAACAAGGGAGAGCGAAGAACAGAGTGATAGAGGGAGGGGCGGACAAACCGCTGTGCAACGCGGCAAATTGAGTGCTGAATCCGGGATTACATCGCGGCCGCTTCGAAGCCGAAGCAAGGGTGTTGCCGGTGGGGTAAAACTCCACCTAGGGGAGCCACGCGGCC
Organism: Neodiprion pinetum; assembly: GCF_021155775.2. NCBI lineage: Eukaryota > Metazoa > Arthropoda > Insecta > Hymenoptera > Diprionidae > Neodiprion > Neodiprion pinetum. The sequence goes on from NC_060237.1 coordinate 21,384,850, forward strand.
TTACTCGACGTGGCCATCTTCACCCACCATCCTCCTCCCTCCCCGCTATTTTCTCCATTTTTTAAAATAGGATCGTCTACGATTACGGTCTACTTCTCTTTACCTCGAAGAGTGCTTGCTTGTCGCCACAAGCTGTTGAAGGTACCCCAACGTATGCTCTGATTCTCAGTGTTTATATAATTCTGTCGTGTGTAATGGTGCATAAAAAAATAATGAAAGACTCGCACTGGATGACCTTACTCAATCGATTTTCGTTGCAAATTCTTCAAGGGTCCAATCGTAATAGTATATAATATACACGGACGGGAAACTGGTGAACCAACCAAAAGATTGGGAAGGTGATAGCGTCGGGTGTTTAAGGATCTCGGTAACCGAGGTGTTTCGGACTAATTAATTGCGTGATTAAACAGACTGAACCAGGCTGCTGGTTGCCTCGTATAATATCTCATTGGATTACGATGCGAATCGAGGGTAGATAATCTTTAGCCCTTGTCTTCCTTCCCTCCCCTCGCCGAAGAGAATTCGTCGTCGAAGTCGAGGGAGCCTAGCGTCGCGGATTGAAACTAGATACGATGTACCTACTCACGTATTGTACATCGCACGCACGGGACTGAAAAAATAAATTGCCCAATGCCATTGAGGAAGAAATCAGAATTACGAGATCGAAATCAATCCCCCCATGTTACAGACGTTTAATGCGCGAGGCTGCAAAACACACATTCTTGTTTATAACGGAAGAATAATTTTCAAAGCACAATAGAAAATTAGACGGGGATATTTTTTTTTAATAAGGTACTTTATAGATATACAAAATCCCGTTCGAAACATTTCTGTTCGGATCAGTGTTGACGACAGCCAGATATCGTTTAAAATATGAAGTCTTCTACTAATTCCGTGGATTATAAGAATCCCGGTTATTAATTCGGATGAATATAAATTCAGTGACGCGCTGAAGTATATTTTTTCAATAAACTCCGTAGAGTGGAATTTTAATCCGTTGTCTCTGAACCGGCCGCGATATAAGAAATTATATTCCATAATTCTTTTTCCTCAATTCTTCAGCAGTGGATTCGGTATATAATCTACATTTATCATCATTTAAGTGTGCATTTGATTAGTGTTCAATAATATATTTCTTGTCAAACAATATTCTGGCGAAATCGTTTATACTAGATTTTTAATTTCAGTCGTTCCTGCGCATATAAGCTGACGAACGTCTTCCCTAAAAAACCATTTTAAAACTAGAAACCCAAAAGCATTAAACACGTATCTTCTGAGCTACGTAGCGCGAATGGTGAGCAATAGCTGCCTGAGAACGACGGCAGTGCAGTTACTCGGTCATTTGTCGAGCAGCCCGGCGGTCGTTGCATATTTACATTTTTATTAAAAACATTTACAAGTCTGCACAGGCAGACAGCTCTACTGTGTGAGCTGTGCGAGCTGAGGCGACATTCAATTATCTCGGTAATCCCACAATTATAGTCACCGGATTTACCACACGACCCCCTATATCTCGGGGGTGGCGCACCGCTTCACCCCCCATAACCCATCCCCGCGTCACCGTGCAGCCGCAACTTTAGAAGTCTAGGTGGCTATGACGCTCGCATGCATCACCCATGCACTCCGAACACAAACCAGACTCACGTTTGAGATTTAGTCCATGGCGTAGATAAAAAAAAAAAAAAGATCTTCCCGCAGTGTCTTCAAGGGGCTTGAGAATTAATGTTGGATAACGAAAAGCTTCCCTCTGTTCGTATAAATAAATAAATAAGTGAGTGACCGAACGGGCAAATCGTTAGATAAAGTGAAATCTTGCGGTTTCAAAGAGAATTCTGCCGCCGAGGGTTGGATGTTGTTTTGGGGTTTGAAAATTTATTCCGCAGGCAAGGGGGCGCCGTTGGCGAGGCTGTTTCCCCGAATCCGCAAATATTCGCTTGATCTCCGTCATCGATCCGATTCCGCAGCCTCGCGTAGCGTCGTCTTACAATTAGCGGTTCAAAACTGCAAGGTTTAACCGACGAACAACTGCAAATGCGTTCGCGAATAACGCGAACCGCGAACGGCCGATAACGGGGCGGATAAAAATCGAGGGCAATAAATTCATATTACACCCAGAAAAGTCTGATAAATCAACGTCATACGGTTGGTAAGCGCAAATATTTACACGAGTTACGTATTTCGGCTTGCCCTGGTCTCGAGCTTCCTGTTTTGTCACCCTGATTGGTCCCTGCGTTATGTAGACACACGCAATCGACGAGAACGAAAAAATGATCTCACTTGGTTTTGTAAACTGCTGAAACGCTTGCGGACATTCATTAGATCGCAGAATGATCGAATCGCATATTGTCATCATGCTATGTCCCTACAATAATAGACCTACGCAGATCTACCTGATGCTGAAATTCGCTCACGCTGACCGTGAGAAGAGCAAATATTGTTCTATCTGGATGCTGCGGAACCAACGGACGGATCCTTGTACATTATCAATGCAGAAGATGTCAGTCTCTCTGTGAAGTCGCAGGAATTCAACAATACTAGGAGGTAAATCGCGTGCAGAGGATGAACGACTGCAGCACGCCCGGGTCGTTTAAAAAAGCAACTATACGCTGGATGGCTTCAGGGCATGATCAGGTCAAAGGCAAACAGAAAGATTTGTCCTCGGATTTGTCTACGTCAGGTTCATCTGGTAATGCGATTTCTAACGACTAGGCCGAGTCGAGCCGGTAGCCCGTTTGACTCACACCGGATGCACGGGGCATTCATCGAGCCTGAGGGTGAGAGGAATGCCTTTCAGGTGTGCGACGGCGAGGGGAGGAGAAATCGCTGGAAGATGGAATAAGGGGAGGAAGTGAGAACCTCGAGGAGGGGGAGGAGGAGGCAGGGCGGGTCCTCGGGCAGTCCAAAGGGATCACAGGGATGAAAGGTATAAAAGTTAACAAGGTTTTAGATCCACACGATAAAACCGGACCCAACCGCACCTTTGTGTTTATACCGTTTGCGTTTCATTCAAATCCGGATTCGTACCTGCTCTCTGTATACTGTATACCTATATGTGCATGTTGTACCGACTATCAACGTGGTTGCATGCTGGTGAGTGTATCATGGATTTGTCACTTGGGATCTATCCATCAATCTCAAGCTTCGTCGATCGATCCGATTGTACCTACTTAGAGGCAATTATCTTACTGGATTATTTTTTTAAATACAACAGTTATCGTTTAACCGCGGTATTAATCAATTATTACGCGGTCGATTTTGGTTCTGAATGGCTTTTTCATCACCGCACAAGATGTTTTTTTTTTTTCTTCATTACAAATTACTCAGATTCAATTATGTCATGTCCATAAAAATTCAAGAGACCTGACGAATTTTGGTATAAAAAATTGTAACGAACTTTTTATAATTACATCAAGTTTTGTAAAATGAGGAATAATTACATCAATATTATACTTAGACAAATGGTCAGATGAAGTAATTTTGTATGAAATATTGAACGGAAGTTTCGACTGACAATAATGGAATATAATTCTTATCTTTTTGAGGTTTCATCTGTTGAAAATAGATGTTGATCCAGTTAATTTTGAGTCGTCAGTTTCGTTATATATTGTTCAAATTTATAATTTGTACAAGTATATAGCAAATAACTTTCCCAGCAGGGTTCGAAGAAATAGCAAACAACGTGTAATTAAAAGTATACATCGATGATTACTTCTTAATTTTGAGTCGTCACTCACTGTAATTTGTACGTTATTTGATAGACGGATACTGAACGACTGACCGCCAGCGCAACCTCACGCGCGACCAACACCACACGCATACGTGTGAATACATGTACACGATGTCCAGATTCTTGCAAAATGAAACAATAGTGCGATAAGCGTTTTCTTTTTCAATGTATCATTTCGACATCGAGGTATCCAAGTTCACTACCGACAGCAGAAGGAAGAAAAGCGATCAATTTCACTCGTTAAATCCACGCTTGTGTGGAAAAAAGCTTGTTTGAATATTGGTAACGAAGAATGTGTGGCCATGCCTCGTAGAGAGCGTTGGTATAAATCCCCGAGGAAAAATACTAATTAAAAAGTTTGACGATTTCGAAACGATAATTACTGCAGTAGCACGTGACTGTTTGTACATAGTAGCTCGGAATGCTCCGGAGGGACAAACGTCAGCGCGGTGTAAGACTTGTTCAATTAGCAGGCGAAGAAAACGAAGTGTAATAAGCGAAAGAAGAAAGAGAAAGTAAGAGAAGAAGCAAATAATAAAAGAATTGAATCTAAGAAGAAAAAAATAAAAAAATAAGAATTTCTCTTCAACTGGTGCGTATTATTATAGGTTGGCATTATTAATGCTCAGTCGACAGGTCGTAAAATGAGCTTGGAAAAAAAGAGATGATAATGCTAGGTGAAATATAGCGGCCTTGCAGCACTAAGCCCGGTGGAGGCACAAGCGCAGAGTTTGGGGACACATCTGTGTCATGACAGCCAGTGCTGGCAGCCCCGTTGAGTTTTCTATATACATACACGTATATACCCCACGGCCATACAGATATACCCACAATAGAGGGAGAGAAAAACGTCCCGATCCTAACAGTCGCTTATTAAATTAGTAGCCCGTTATACTTTTATATAATATTCGGATCATCGCGCGCCCCCCGTCGCTGAACCCTCACCAATTTTCACCCACACAGACGGAAATTTCTCGCCTTGTGTTGCGAGGAAAGAATCGCCGTTATTAAATCCCTCGAAACAGAAGACCGAGGAACGAGATATTCAAAATACTATTCACTCACGACGGTAAATCGATACGGCTAACTGCCTTTGTTAGATTCTTCCTGCGGGGATTAGTTGAAGTGCCGATTCTTTCGCTCCATGCTGATCCTCTTGTTCCTCTTATCCTCGTCTTTGACTCGAATCGACTTCTCTCTTAACATTCGGTTACCTAATGCATGTACGTAACGTTATGCACGAAGTTGGATGCTTCAACTTCACCGAGAGAAATTTCTAGTTGTGGTTAATTTATTTATAAGACTATTTTAATTTTTTACTTGATACGAAAAATACGGTTTTTTAGCTGTATCGAAAAATTTTATTACATTTGCTGCTGCTCTATTTTATTACAAGTTTTTTGATATTACGTTGGTGCAAGAATAAACTGACGTTCTCTGCCACTGTACGATCGAAAAAATATAGCAAACTAAACGGACAGCTTCCATTTCGCATTAACCTGAAAATTTATAACTGACAACATTCTCCTGTGATTCGAATGCTTAATAAATTCGAAGAGAGGAGGTGTTTATACAAAATATGATTTCAGGTTTTCCTCTTCAAATACGAAGCGTTCGGGGAGCTTAGATTAATGAAAGTCCTGCAAAGACGATCTCGCGCGTGAGATCCACGATCGTGTTAAACGGAGTGGCATTGGGGCATCGTAGTTTGTAAGTGGAAAGCCCGACAATGGACCACCAACAATGAGGATCGGCGAGGAATCCAACGGCGCTATTTGTACGCAGCTGAAGTCACGCACAGAGCGAAACTGCAGCAAGCGTGTACGTATAGTTGGACCCGCCACCTAATTTGCCGGCTTTACGCATTGTCGAGGGACAGATTGGTACAGCGGAGAAGCAGATAATATATGTCTGCGAACCCGTGTACGGGTGCAGGCTATACGTGCCTACCCCAGTGTTGCGAGGCTGTCAACCGTATTGTGTTCAATTACTTAAATTTCTCGGGCAGAACCCAGAGCTGGGCACTAAAATACGTCGACAATGGATGATCCCATATAGCCACGCCGCTTCCTCGCCTAGGACGGTCAATCCTCAGACTTCATTCGAACCTTCTTCTCTCGATCGGTCGACAATGGACTTGAATTTTATCTCAGGGCACCGCCAAAAGATCATCATCGAACGTGCGGAGCGATACAGTCTCGCTCGAATCGACGACGATGAGGTAAACTATTTTGATCAACAATTTTTTCCATCTAATCTCGCGTCATTGTTATACCGCAAATGCTGTAAGTCGGGTGGGAAACCGATACTTACGCATCGTGGAACACTACGCGTTGACCGCGAGAGTGAGAATATTATAGAGATCCGATCGGGAGGTGGAACAACAATTGCGTAATAATGATAATGCGACCGATTTAGGACGCACGCACAGCGCCGATCCATCATCGCCCAGTTATTATTTAAGCCGCAACTTGACGTCATTAATCTCACGTTAGGCAACGAGATTCTCTGCGCGATGCGTGCTCCTAACAATGCGCAGCGATGACACTGACGCATCGAATCGCATCATTCCCACAGCCTGGTACTTGCAGAGGCTGTGTAACTCGAAGTAACCGAGCTACCGATTTTTGCGTTAACATCAGTTCTTTTTTCGGATTGCTCCAGCGAGAAAAGACCATCGCTTCAACACGGAAATTTTCACGGGGTTTTCGGTTCGGCATTGAGGGACCCTCAGGACTTTGGTTTGAAATTTCTCTCTCCAAACTCTAAGAGCACATTGTAAGCGCGGTCCGATCGCCCGGATTTCGATGCCTGTGTGAGTGAGGGGCCCGTGCCAACCAGTCCTCAGAGCTTTCGGATACCCTCAATAGACCAATATAACGCTTGGACGCCTTTGGTCTACGAGCGATGACGGATCGGTCGGGAAAAGCACGGAATCGTTGACTTTTGAGATCGTTTGCTGGAGCGCCGACGAGGTCCTGGACGTCCTGCACGTTCCGTGTATACCTGTATGCAGCTGCACTTTATTTATAATAGACAAATCTGTCGAGGAGAATGAAATCTGTATCCTAAATCGCGTCAAAGGAGCTGTCGCATTTGTCGTGTTTCGTGAATATCTAACGGTGGAACTGGGACGGTTTTAACGCTTCGGGATCCATTCAACGTCAGACGTCAAGAGTCAAGCCCGTGATATTAGCGTCTATTTCCACATTATTTTCGAGGATTTGCCTCGACGGGGATAAATCCTGCCTGTTATACTTACATACAATTTAATCGCGTCTCGATTCTCGTTCATTGTTCACGCTTTTCCCCCTGTCTCGCGGAACATGTTCCAATCGAGATCTCCTCCAGTGAAATCTGCAGCACAGCTATACCTTCTTTGAAGGCTGATAGCTGCGAGAGCGAAGCCGCTACTTGACCGAAACCCCGGTGAAATATATCGGGTTTCATCGTAAGTAGATGGGAGGGTCTGTCACTGCAGTCTGCCGTCATTAGACTGCAGTTAAATATGTGCGAGGTTACCTTAGGTCAGTGTTTTATGGACGGCTATACGCCGTATATACGGTTTATAAAAGGCGACCGGGAATCTGCTGCAGCCCCGTACAGATTGACACGTCAGGGTTCCCCGCTGCAATTATCCACAGCCGAGTAACTGCATAACTAATCCGATCGAATTGCCGCCTATATTGTATTCGCATCCTGCAGGACTCTCCCCGATAAACGTACCCTGTACTCCGATACAGCTATATTTGTCCAAAGGTTATGGTAACAAACGGAGAACGACTTCTGCAGATCGCTGAAAGTAACGTTAACCACACACGTTTAGGTATACGCTACCCGTACGTTTTCCCGCTCCATGTGATGTTCACACACTGCAGTATAACGCTGCCGGATCCTACCTTTCCTTTTTTTGTCAAGTGACACTGCCATTAATAACATTTGATGTGGTGGAAAATTAGATCTCAATTACTTGGCGGCAACAGAGGCGGTACAAGCTGCCGGCCAGTTTATGGTACTGGAAAGCGTTCCTTGCATAGGTACAACAATGCAGGGAAAGAGAGATAGCAAAGAAAAACGGGAATTCGAGGTAATCGTCCGTGCAATAGCTTCGAGCGAGCATTTTCATGTGCAATATTCACCCTAAGGTACCACACTATGTATTTAGAGGATAATTGAGGAAAGCCTTACACTTAATACGCTGACGGTGCAAATGCGCGTAAACTCGATTCGTTCAGTGTATTTCTGCATCACCGTGCTAACAAGATTAAAAAACGAAAGTGAAGTGTTCGTGAAACGATCTTTGGACCGACTTGCACTCCTCTACCGTACGCATCGAGTTTTACCCGCACAATCAGTCGCGTGAACTTGGATGTATCGTGCTTGCATGGACCAAGGTTTGAACGACACCCACGTAGGTTCCTGTAAGCAGCTGTCCTTCAGCCTCGAACGAATCAAGACGAATGATACGAGCTGCATCCTCGTAGCTGCTGCGGCTATGTAGGGTCTGCGTCGACCTGACCTGGTGCAGAAGCAGCTGAGACCGAGAAAGCAAAAGAGTGAGAGACGTTCAATTTATCTTAATGCTCTTCTGGGAGCAACGACGTTTCGACCACCGAACGACGACGTTCGTCCTCGTGATGTCCCGTGGGTTGTTTGTGTGCACGTGGAGTGAGTGACGCTGACCGTGCTACGTCGAAGTGAGACCAACGTTAACTGGTACTCCGAGAGTACGTGGCTGAGAAGGTGCAGGCCGAGCACCGGAGGCGAGGCGAGTCACAAGCCGTGGCAACCAGCTCTTGTTTTATTCAGTCAGGATCATAAATTACGGGTTTAAACACACAATGAAAGACGCTTAACAAGAAGCTAATGCGAGATTGAGAGGCTCCGCCCCCGGCGAGCTTCCCTTCCGGTGTAACCGCGCTCCACATCCAATCCCCGCGATCCGGCACGCCCCCGGATACCACTTCGGCGCAGTGTGAGCGGCCACCTCTCTCTTCGTTCCCGGTGCTTCCCCTCCTTCTCATCCTCACTCTCCTCGGGGAAGAGGAAGCTCGGAGTAGAGCTCCCCGGCGTGGACCACGAACCGACTCGACTCGAGGTGCCAGTTCGACAGCGACATTCCATTCAGAGCCACGACGCGTTCCGTCGCGCTAGAAAGTCCTCGAGACTCAACCCCGTCGAAGGAATTACCGATCACTCGTTCGCACGGTATTCACGTAATAGTTCCTCGTCTTTTACCTAGAAGTGTGATGATATTGAGTTGGTGACCGAAGACGTGCCGCACTTCCGCTTTTCGCAGTGATCGCGTGCAAAACTTTCAGTGATTGTGTACACAAGTCCCGTGCGCTGCGCACTGTTTTGAAACTGTAAAAAAACGTCGCGTGGCCACGCGCCCGCGGTAGAGTGAAACCGAGCCGCGAGTTTGTCCATCCGGACCGCGGAGTCGGGATAGCGGTTAACCGCTGCACGAAACGCCTTCCCTGGATACCTTCAGGCCAACCCTGAACTATGCATGGTGCGAAATGGTGTGCTCTCTGACTAAGACCTGTGGGGAAAGTGCAGCGGACGGTTGTGCCGACCTTAGAGTCCGATCGGGAGTCAGCTTAGTCGGCGTCGACAGCGAACCGGGCGACATGTCATCCCTGAGCGACGCTCATCGCCGCGGCGCCAGCCACCTCGACGGCGATCGCAGCTCGTCGGCCGGGTCGTCCTTGGGCTCGTGTTCGCCACCTCCGCCCTCCAGCCACTCGCCGCCGCCCCCGAGGCCGCCCTGGCTCCACGACTTTCACGCCGCCGCCTCGCCCCACGTTCTCCAATTCCTGAACCTGAGTGCCGCCGGCGGCGGGATGCTCGGCAGTCAGCCCCTCGCCGCCCTCCATTCCATGGCCGAGCGCAGCCATCAGCAGCAGCATCACCAGCAGCAGAGCATCCAGTTGTCCGGCGTCTCTGCCGCACAGCTCGCCAACCATCCTCAGGGACAGCCCTCGCCCACCGGGAGTGGAAAACAGAGTCCGGCCACCTCCATCACCTCCGTCGGCAGCAACCCCCACGGCATCGACACCATCCTATCCCGCCCGGCCGCCACCCATCCTCAGGTTCCCGTTTCCACCTCACACGGACTTCCGCCTGCGCCGCACCCTCAACCTCTGGCTGCACCCCGGTACGCCATGCACACGGGATTCACAGCTTCTTCGGGTACGTTTATCTGTTGTTGTTTGGCTCGTTAGAACGGGGCTCGAACTGCGCCGGACAGCGGCTCGTGTTTGGTTGCAATACGCGCGTTGATGGGTGTCATTTGACGTTCGGTCGTCACTATTCGCTACATTGTCACGATAGTATGTTCAAACTATATACACGGATGGAGAGTTGGATGCCGATCGAGTGCGTGAAAGCCATTCAGAGATCGATTCAATGACAGTGAAAGGAGCTAATTCATCTTTCGCGATGCTTCGGTAAAACATTTTCCTGTTCAAATGCAAAACTCTTATCGTTCCCATTTGCAAAATGTGCAGTGGGTAAAGTTTCTTTGAGTTGAGACGAAGCGTTCAAATGAACAATATTTCTCACTATGTACCGCAAAAAAATTCTTCAATTATCGAATTTCACGTAAAGTGATAGGTTTGGAATTCAACACTGACAAGTAACACCTGAAACGAATTTCTCACTTTGGCTTACAAGCTACTCCCAGCTACGTGCATAGGCAATGCGCTAAAACCTTCCGCTTGACAATGAGTGATAACGAGCGCATTGCACCGTTTGGCACTCGCATAGTAATTACTAATTTTTTACTATCTGTAATACTAATCACAGGCCGTTATATCGCTACGTATTACGTATACACTGTACGCACACGATGCGGAATTTTAACTCTTAAGCAACGTTTGACTGCAAGCGACGGTCACGGAATTATTCAATCCAGTCATTAAATGGTCGTGCATGATTGAGTGTTTATCTCCGTAAGACGACGGTGTGAACGATTTGAACCTTTTGATTTTTCAATCGACTGGTTGAAACCTAGTCATTGTGCAATTGAGCTATCTCATTACTCTTTGTACTTCGGCGTTACGACAGCTTTTTAATTTCCCACGCGTTCGAGTAACGGAAATTTATTACACGTGGATTAAATTGATGCTTCTACAGGTTTTCGTTTTACTCACTCTGATCAGTCGGTGCAGATGGTATTAATCACTGCACATCGCGTGATTCGATATTCGATGCGCATTCTCCAAAATTGTACGGGAATTATGGGCGTAAAATTGTTTTTGAATTCAACATGCGGTTGTTATATAATATACGTGTAGCATTGCGTTCGTGCGTTACCAAAGATCATTAAGATATTTTTAAATCAACACACTCAATCGGCGTCTGATTTAATCACGGCTAAATGTCTTCATAAAATACTTCGAGTCTTAATTATTGAAGGCGTAATTAGGAGTTAATTTTCGACTCGGCAATATCGTTTTTCAATTTTTTTAATCAGACTTACGAGATTACCGCCCGTATTTAACTGCAAAATCACAGTAACGAGCTAAATACCATACACTCTTATTTCACGCAATCAAAATTTTCATACGATCTCAAGCTGACGTCTTCCATAATTCTTGTCAGCATCGATCACATTTTTAACGTTTTCATTTAATTATACCATCGCGAGCCTCCGACAGTCGTGCTGTAATTGAATTCTGCGTGTAGCCTGCGCATCAAGTTTCCTGATCGCAAGCAGACTTGCGATTACCAGATCGAACCTATCCGTTCATGAAGGATTGCTTTAATTTTGTCCTTTTGTCACAGGTATGGGACAGTTCCAGCAGCGAACGGAGCCGCGACATCCTGCCGTCTACTGGCCAGGACTTCAAGGATTGGTCAGCGACCCTTTAGCGTGGCGAGCTCGACTGCATTCTCGTGAGTGTGACATTAAGCCAGTTTTGTAAAAATATTTTAGACACAACGGATGAGGTCTGAATCCAAACTGCGTCCGGAATGGGCTACCCAAGTCCGTCAACATAACAGAATTGATATCTATCGACCTAATTGAGACTCGTTGTTAGCTAAGGACTCGCAAAAGCGTCAGGGAACTGGGCCCCAGAAATAATACGATATCTCCATCCAGACCCTAGTGAAAATACGAAAAAACGAACCAAGACCATAACGAATTTAGAACATACAAAACGGGGTCAAATTTGGGGTGGAACGATTCATCAAACTGGGAGCGAGCGAAGGAGCAATATTTGTAAACGTCTGAAACCACGTCGGTCCGTGGAATCACGTAATGCCAAAGAACACGTGACAGGCATCCGCCCCCTTTAAACGCATAGATCACTCTCGCGGTAACACATGCGGCCTAAGGCGAGGGCCCTGCGACGAGGGGTGCGTGTAAGAGGGTTGGGTCGCGGTCGCGGCTGCCCGGTCGACTCCAGGTCGAGGTGCCGCGGTCTGCGCAAAGCCCCGAACACCCGGCGTGCACTTATTTGCGCGTGCAAACCGAATGCGCGCGAATTTATCACAGGTCGATTGGCCTCGCTGGGATACGTCGCGGATCTTGAGCGGGATGTAGTATGTGGAAGGAAACACCGAACTCAGATTCAGGAATTGTGGGTAATGCGTCTGACGAACTGGCAACGCGACGAGATTTTCATATACATACTTGCTTCGCGGACCTGATTTAGGAACTTCTTCTGACCGGTGAAAACGGCATTAAACACCGTTTAGACAAAACAGAGAGCAGCCTCCTGTTCACCGGTAAAATGGGCCTTACAGTGAAACTTTGTTACTTGTCACAGTGAAACGGTTGGGTAATATTTTTACGACCATTTTTCACGTGACATAACCTCGATCCATAGAAAAGTTATATGAGTTAATAGTGAAACGTGTGATAAACTCATTTACTTACAATTAGTATGGACTATGTACTGTTGAAAAGTCGTCCACATGACAAAGTGATTGCTGAAAGCTGATGTAATAAAATAATCATAGAGTGGAAAAAGTTCAAGGTAGCAACAAAGGAATATTTTACCAAGATCACCTAAAAAAATGTATTCATGTTTGCAAGACTATTGTAATACTGTGCATTTGATGATCGTCGATGTTTTGTTCTTTGAAACATCTAAAAATTAATATCGAGATTACGTTACCTAGTATATACCGTGTTTCAGATACCTAACCTAATACAAAAACATTGAGCGCTAACTCTTACTAAATTATCACAAAGTTTCGAAATAAGGCCCCAGTCACCATAAGATGCGCGATATCGTGGTTTTCGAATCTTGGCGTGCTGCCGCTTCACCAGGCGCATTACACACAATTCTTGAATCTTTCTTGCAGGAAGTAAGATGGAAGGAGACGAAACTCAAGCCAGCGTACCAGCGAAAATTGGACCCGTTTTTGGCGCAGAGTTATTAGTACCGATTTCCTCCACGCGCCGCGTTCCTGTTTTTTGGTCGTTCGATATACGTAAGCCAGGCAGCTGTCAACACCTGGTCAACACTTAATAATCATAATATTTGAACGACCAAAGAAAACGGACGAAATAATTGGCATAAATCGACGCTACTACCTCTGCGCCTGAAATTTGGCTCAACTTTGTATTCCGGAATTTCGTCTCCTTCTCTCTAACTTCCTGCTTTCTTGCACCGTTAACGATCAAACTCCGAAGAATAACCAAAGTTGGACCCACTTTTACAAGCAGAGTTCGGTTTCTTCCCGTACAACATCGCTTCCTGGTATTTCAATATCGACGTTGAGGATCAGGAGCGCTCCTTTGCAGGCCGCCGAGAGTATAACTCCGGCAATATTTTAACCACAGCGTCCCGCTGGCCCCGTTTTCGGAAGGGGGTGGGGCAACAGCGGGGGAAATTTCTAACGGCGTGCTGCAGTGTAATATATTTTATTTAGCGCCCGGGCGATCCTCGCGCCTTCCTTGGTCTCGCGAGGACCAGACGCTCGCCCAACGATCGCCAGGGGAACCACCGATCCTTTATTTATGCCTTTATGCCCCCAATCCACGTGATAAAAACCTCGAATATACCGGCGGCCCCTCCGCCTCCTCCGCCTCCTCCGCCTCCTCCGCACGCGTCGATCGCTCGAGGTGTGTTCTACACGAACGGCTCGCGGCCCAACGTGCCTCGCGAGAATGCGGGGAACCGGGAGGCGGGAGATGGAAACGCAGTAAAAAAGTTGCTGACTGGCCATCCAGCCAATCTTTGTATAGCGACCCGCGCATCGCTCGTCTATTGGACCTGGATATCGGATACAAACAACTTCGTCGTCGTCGCATGCAGGCTGGGACATCCTCGCTACGAGCTCCGGGCTATCGTTGGTCATTGTGAATTATGATACCGGAAGCTTATCACCCCATCGATATCTTGGCTGGTGTGAAATTCTTCTCGTTATACGATCTTCGAGACGAACGTATTTTCTTGAAACAATTTTCAATTCGTCGTTTATTTTTCAGCCTATTTTCTTCGTTGAGTACGATAGCTTTCAAGATTCAGTTCTGTCGATTTTGGATTATATCCTACAGCGTTTTGGAATTATATACTTCTCGCAAAAATTAAGGGAACAACAAAATTTTCGAAATTTTTAGGTGATTTTCAACAGGCTGTATTTCAGTGAAAAATGGTCGTACAAGAAATAAAAAAACAAAGCTTTCGAAGCTTGAAGACTCTAGTTTTTGAATTTTTTGGTTAAAAATTTTTCAAAGCACTATTAGCCATGCAATCCTCGGATAAAGCGCGAAGAAAAAATTTTCAAAATTTTTTACATTTTTTTTTTCGCTCTACGGGCATGGAAAAATTTTTCCGAGCTAAACCAATGCATAGATCGCATAGCCTGTTTATTCAGCTTCAAGATGCTTTTTTTTAAACCTCGATACGACCATTTGTCTTCGAGATATCGAATTTTGAATGCTAAAGGATCCTTTTTCACTCAACTGCCGATATCTCTGGAACTACTGGTCGCACAGCAAGCCGAAGGGCAGTTTCTTTTTCTGCAGAAAATTTCCTACAAAAATCTGTCAAGGTTGATGTCAAAAAAATTTTTTTTCCACCTGTAGCGTTAACGTGAAAAAAGAGCAAAAAAATGCCATTTTGCCTTTTTTTGGATAATCGACTGTATCTTCGTCAATATTGGGGGGAAAGCTTAGGTTAGAAGAAAATTTTACAGCCTAATGTACCCCAAAGGTCCCCCTAAATCGGTAGATCGATCGGTTCAGCGGTCTTCCTGGACCGATTGATTGAAATTTTGAAAAAATTAAGAGAACAAGGTCCCTTAAGAAACAAAAACCTTGTTCCCTTGATTTTTACAAAATTTCAATCAATCGGTCCAGGAAAACCGCTGAACCGATCGATCTACCGATTAAGGGGGACCTTTGGGGTACATTAGGCTGTAAAATTTTCTTCTAACCTAAGCTTTCCCCCCAATATTGACGAAGATACAGTCGATTATCCAAAAATTCCTTAAGAAACAAAAACCTTGTTCCCTTAATTTTTTCAAAATTTCAATCAATCGGTCCAGGAAGACCGCTGAACCGATCGATCTACCGATTTAGGGGGACCTTTGGGGTACATTAGGCTGTAAAATTTTCTTCTAACCTAAGCTTTCCCCCCAATATTGACGAAGATACAGTCGATTATCCAAAAAAAGGCAAAATGGCATTTTTTTGCTGTTTTTTCACGTTAACGTTACCGGTGGAAAAAAAATTTTTTTGACATCAACCTTGACAGATTTTTGTAGGAAATTTTCTGCAGAAAAAGAAACTGCCCTTCGGCTTGCTGTGCGACCAGTAGTTCCAGAGATATCGGCAGTTGAGTGAAAAAGGATCCTTTAGCATTCAAAATTCGATATCTCGAAGACAAATGGTCGTATCGAGGTTTAAAAAAAAGCATCTTGAAGCTGAATAAACAGGCTATGCGATCTATGCATTGGTTTAGCTCGGAAAAATTTTTCCATGCCCGTAGAGCGAAAAAAAAAATGTAAAAAATTTTGAAAATTTTTTCTTCGCGCTTTATCCGAGGATTGCATGGCTAATAGTGCTTTGAAAAATTTTTAACCAAAAAATTCAAAAACTAGAGTCTTCAAGCTTCGAAAGCTTTGTTTTTTTATTTCTTGTACGACCATTTTTCACTGAAATACAGCCTGTTGAAAATCACCTAAAAATTTCGAAAATTTTGTTGTTCCCTTAATTTTTGCGAGAAGTGTATATTCTACTTTGTAACCGTGGTACGTTATGCGGTTTATCTTTGGATTTCAGAATTATAAAGTTGATAACTTTTGATGAGAAAATGCGGAATTTGTCCTTAATAATTGTTTTATCAGTGCAGTACCAATAAACGTTTTCAAATTTATCGTGTACCTAAAAGTTCGGGGAATGGATTTTATAATACATTGAAAACCTTGCTTTTCATACAATTTTATTTTCTGTCAAACGAAACGTTATCCAATAGCATGAGTGATTGAAAAATCTTACAGTTATTCTGATTACAAACAAATTCGTGCACAAAAACATCCGAGTTCGATATATCACAGTTCTGAGATCACTTATCGAGCCAATATTCATGCCTGTTGTCATAGAACCATTGATAATAGGGTCGAGTTTCCAGAAGCCAACGTAAGAATAGATAAGTGTAATTTTTGAGTGAAAAAACTGCGTGAAGCTCTTTCTGAAAGAAGACAAAAGTAATGGTCAGCGATGAGTAACGAGATAGTTTAAAAATCTTGGACATCAACGATTTACGAAAAACGTATAACATATGTATATTATCGAATTGTTATTACATACCTACTCAGCGGAATTTGAACACCATGTGTTACATAAATATAACAGACACAATAACAAATCCGTTTTCCACCAAGTAAATTGAATCTATATCATATAACAGCCGGGGTCAATCGCGATAAATATTGCCGCGCGAAATTGGGGGCAAGAGATGAGGAAAGTGGGGCCGTATGACGAGGCCCCTTATCTCCATCGGGTCTATCTCGCCGAGCGTGTGCTGCGTTACTGGATGGTGTGCAGGGCTGGAGGATATCGCGGAGTGCGGTAAGCAGCTCGTTAGAGCCCTCTCCGCCGTGCGGCCATTAAAGCCTCGTTCTGTATTCCGTTACAAATTGCTTTATTAAATTAAAGTCCCACGGCGGAGATACACCCTCACCCCCACCTCCAACCACCTCCCGCCCTCCGAGTTGCTTTAATTACGGGCGCCCGGCGCACCAGATAACGATTGCCTATGATAATTAACGGGGGGGGGGTGAGGGGGAGCGTGATAGGCAAAAAAGTTCAACCGTACGCGACGTCTGGAGAGGGTGAGAAAGGGGCGGGGGGAGGGTTATATCGCCACGTGGTAGAAATTCCGGCGCACACAGTCACGTATGTATAAACCCGTCCATACCGTTCGAACGGACGAAACGGCGACAGCAAGCCAGCTGTTTCTCGCCGCAGAACTACGTCGTCGTTCTCCGTTCCGGCAGGTATAGATATGCATATACGTATACGTATACGAACACCGTATAGATGCAAAACGCGATATTGGATGTGGATTAGGTGATTTTACAAAAAATCTGATCGCTTCAAATTAGGTATACCTAGTCAAGTCTTGAAAGAGCCTGCAAACTTGACGGACTTGCGATCCTTTAGTTTTTATATACGCTGAGGAAAAGTGGGGACAGAAAATTCGGAAAGCTGGGAAGTTTCAGTTTCGCGATCTATGTAAAGTTCACTGAATTTCGAGATCGGGAATTCAACTGTACTTGATGAACTTTTAATGAAAATGAAGGAGTGAGAAAATAAAAGCTTCGAAAGGGATGTTTTACCCTTGGATATATTCCGCGTGTATATCGTTATTTTTCGAGTTCTCACTGGTATAGTTATTACAGGAGTATCGTGCTAGTTTAACAGGTAGAAAATACATGTTCGATAAATTATCGGTAAAAGATGCTCTCGCGAATAATACGTTTTCAAAAGAGAATATCAAGCGTATACATAAAGTGTGTAACGAGAGTCTATCGTTTTAACTTCCTCGTACATAGGATTCAACCACCCAAAATGCGTCGGAGAAAAGCGTGCTGATGAAATTTATGCTTTTCACTTACGAAATTGAATGGAAAATGGCAAATTAAACAGACGCGTACAAGTTTTTGTTGGGAACTTATTCCTGGAAGGTATTTGGCTGTGTTAACTTTACTAAAAAAAAGCTTTGCTCGAGGTATCGATGACTTTGAAAAGTGCCTCAATTTTATCCAACACCACGAATAACGATAGTTGTTGTTTTTTTTTTTACGAAGATTATTAAACAAACATTCCTCGACTTGACAAGCTCAGAGGATCAAACTACGACTATATTTTCGCACCTCGAAATTCTCTCTCGATGCATACAATTATAAGGTACACGTTGCGCTATCCTCAGGCGATAAAATCCCTGAACATTCGGATAGTCCTTGTCTCTTTCCGTGCCGTGATACAACGATTACCGGAATGAAGCGAAACCTTCGGGCGTTATATTCCCCCGGGATAAAGCCGAGGAAGGTGTTCAGGGCACGCAGCGATTCCCAGCTGTCGCAACGACGCGTACGTGCCCGTGGCTTCGTCGAAACCTGGTGCCGGGGGTTCCTGAAGGAACCTGCCGCAGGATCCCGGATAACGCGGCGGTCGTATTTGGGTGCTGCAGGAGCCTCGCGATGATCGTCCCTTTTTCTCCTCTCTCCGTGTCTATTTCCGCGGGTGAACCAATGAGCTGCGGATGCTCCATAGACGGTCGGATCTCGCTCGTAAAATAAATAAGACAAGAACCGGGCGGCCGTGTATTCGTGCGCACGTATATACCTACAGACGGCTTGTTGCCCCTCGGGATGATTGCTTTATTTCATGGCCTCTCCTTGTTTTCGCGTTTGTACGGTTATTGCCTCGCCCCCTGTCCTTTATTTCCTCAGGGCCTCCCTTCGATTGACCCTTTCCACCCTTACCGCTCACGCGTTTTGCCCCCCCCCCCCCCCCCCCTCCGATTATGAACCGTTGCTTTTATGGAGTGACCGTGCAGCAGCTCGTAATTTTAGTTTCAATTGGCGGATCATTTCTCTAGTTAATTACAAAGCGTAAGCCGGCTGAGATCCGATGTTTGTTATAAAATCCGTAAACTCTCAGGAGTTATTGAGATCTGGTTTAAATCCGGGATGTTTTTTTACTATTTATTACAGTATCCCAACAGCTTGGCTGTCAGCAGGCGATGACGGGGGCGGGTGGCGGTGGACTCGGCGACCACGAGGGCGGCAAGAAGAAACACACGAGGCCGACGTTTAGTGGTCAGCAAATATTCGCCCTCGAGAAGACTTTCGAACAAACGAAATACCTCGCGGGACCAGAACGCGCAAAACTAGCCTACGCCCTCGGCATGTCCGAATCCCAAGTCAAGGTAAGACAATTATTTCGTCATTATATCGCTCAGTCGTCTTTTCCTTTTCTTTCGTCATGTATATGAATATATTTTTTTATTTTTTTCACTACAAATCAAAGATTCAAACAACTTTTTAGTAAAATTCTGCTATCGACGAGGTTTGTGATTATTTCTCGGTTCTATCGCGAGATATAACAAAGAGCCAGTTTTTGCTTTTTTATTAATTATATTGCAATTCGAATCTGATTGGCTTAATCCGAACGTTAACAATATTGAACAAGGAGGAACTTAAAAAATCTGGTGATATTGTAAAACCCGTGGAAAAGTTGAGTTGACAAGTGGCTTAGGCGGGATAAAAAATCGTGGTTAACGATCGAGGGTGTTTCGAGTGTAGCGGGGAAATATCTCGTCGGTGGGGTTGGCCGAAAGCGGTGTTAAAAACTAAAAACAAAAGTGAACAAACGATACGAGGATGGAATAAAAAAAAAAGAAAGAATAAAAAACGAGCATAAAAAGAGAAAAGAAGGACCGACCGCGGGGGAAAGGTACACCGAGCAGATAGCGAAGACGTGACAAGCTCCCTCGGCACCTGCGCCGTCGTCCCGCAGGACAGCGCGGGGAATCCCCTCGCGTCATGGAAAGACGCGGGACGTCGGCCCTCCTCCTCCTCCTCCTCCTCCTCCTCCTCCGTCGCGACGCCGTGGCAACCCCTGTTCGTCGAGAGCCGCGGCCCCTGCAGGGGTGGCAGCGCGTCGGACTGCCGCGCCGATGTAGCGCTGTCATTGGCTCGTTCTGCGCGGCCATATTTACATTTTTATTAAAAGCTACAAGTCTGTGTTTGTGAGTGATGCGGCCGGGGGTAGGAGAGACGCGGTGGATGAAATCCAAGGGAAGGGAAGGACGGGGAGAAAGAGAGAAGACGCGACGCCCGGAGAGAGAAAGGGAAGAACGGCGGGAGGGAGGGAGGGAGGGAGGCTCGGCTTTCAATTACCTCGGATTTTCCCCGGGAAACGCCGATTCACTCCTACATGTACTACCGCTACCAGCATCCCTCTTTCTTTCTTTCTTTCATTCCTTGTACCTCCGTACCTGTGACGTCACCCCCGTTTACCCCCTGATCCTCGGTGTAAAGTAATTTTCGAAACCGAAACGACGGTGTCTTTGTACGGGGAGATGAACGAGATGAACGGACTCCGTATATGTGACATCATTTTGGTTTTTATTTTTATTTATTTTTTTTTCCTCCTTTATTCGTCTTTCGCCT
The DNA here is from genome assembly GCF_021155775.2 of Neodiprion pinetum. Taxonomy (NCBI): domain Eukaryota; kingdom Metazoa; phylum Arthropoda; class Insecta; order Hymenoptera; family Diprionidae; genus Neodiprion; species Neodiprion pinetum. The sequence continues at coordinate 21,405,224 of NC_060237.1, forward strand.
CGGTGATATTATTCAAAACGAATTCACCCCCCGTTTCCCAAATCTCAAATCTCTGGCAACACGTGTGTTACATAAGAAAAGTATGTGTATTTGGATACACGCGTGTGTATGTGGTGTATATCCGCATTCCACATCCTGTGCGAATTATTTTGCGTATACCTATCTGCCAATATTGGTGTATCCAGTTTCGAATATACAAAATTTTTCGGGGAAAAATGAGAAAAGAGACCGAATTGAGAATATCTGAATAAATTCATCTACCCACATCGTTGTTTTTTTTTTTTTTTTCTAGTTATACGCTGTACAAATATCGGTTGGAATTGTGAAAAACCTGTAAAAGTATTGAGAGAAACACAGAAATTTTTATACAGCATTTGCCAAAGTGCGAATGAAAATCATTATACCAATGATTGAATCACCTCTAATTTGTATCGATGCATGTAGTATAAGAAAAGCTTACCAAAGATTAGCAAATTAAATTATCAGCGTTGATATTATCCTGGAGCATCAAGTGTCTCAAATAAATTTAACAATATTGTATAAAACAGTTGTTTCAAAGCAGCTGGGAACTTTCTTAAAACTTTCAGTCTAGCTGTAAAAATAAATCTACACAATGATACCAGAATTTGAAGTATGCCAAAAGGGAATACCCGACGTCACGTTTACCCGATTACATTGGTTCTGTGCTTGTAGATAAATACCTGTGGCAAGCAATGCCCGAATTAATAGTTGGTACGAATAGTTGGAGCACCGGTTGAGTTTCGCGACACTTTCCCATCCGGTCCGAGGACTGGAAGGTCTGCAGCTAGGGTGGATGGTCGGTGTTTCGGGAGTTGGCGTCGCGCCTGTGGATTTCGAGAAGGGGGTGCGTAGCTGTTTACCACGGGCGTAATCTTCCCGCGCGTCCTGGACGAATATCAATATCAATGACGTCAATTAGTACGAACGAGGCACCCCTGCGTTCCGCGACACACCGTGGCGGACGCCCCATGCATCATTGGCGCATGGGAGGGGGGGGTGAAACCACCCCCGTGATAAATCATGGCAGCAGGCGGTGTCCTTCATTCACCTCCTACTCACCACCGCCCCTCGTCCGATTGCCTCGCCGAACACCAAATCGCCATCAAAATTGCCACACATGCACTTGACTCCATAACGTCCCATTATAATTGCCGTCAAATCCCGCTGCACCGTGCAGGCGAAATTATATGTATATCTGCTTACTATGACTATGGGCTGTGCTCTATTTTTAAAATAGCATTTTTATGTGATGAAAAGAGCGTTTATTTTGGCAGGATTAAGCGTCGCCCGTCTACTGATAATTTGCTTTTGTGTAAACGTGTATGTAACAATTACTATAGAATTAAGTAACTGCGGGGTGACATTTGATCGGTATAATTTTGTGAAGTTAAATATCATTTTTCATTCGAGCTAGACTGTTTTTAACTTCGTAATATGTATCTGAATTTTATCAGCTATGTAACAACGATCACTATTATTCTGTACGATTTGAAAAAATGCGTTAACAAAATATGAAATCGACATCTGATCAGTTTCTGTTTTCAGTTTCTAATTTTTTATTCATTGGTCTTATTTAATTTTTGTACTATTTGTAAAAGAATAATTTGCCGATAATCTTAATCACTCGTTCGGGCATTTTAACAAAGATCTGCATTAACAAATATTCTTATCGCATAAAGAATAAACTCGGATACCGGTGATAATTTGAAAATACAAAAAAGTCGAGATTTCTTTCGACACAGATTTTATGACTGTGCATATTATTCGTAAAATAATACCGTTGATAAGAATAAGGAATGCGAACCGGCTTAAAAACTTTATTAAATCCTCTAATCCTAGAACAAACTTGAATATAAATATAGTAAATATAGAGAAACTATCTTTTTCCACGCTGCTTGACTTTTATACCTCGAGGGGTAAATAAGGCCGAGGAAATCATGGGGACGAGGAATGAAAGAAGGGAGGACGAAGGAAAGGGACTCGGCGAATATGCGAAAAACAGAATCTAGAATTCGCAGTGGTTGAGAAAAACAAGTCAAGACACACGTTCCGCGTGCCGTTTATACACACGCATACGCGAGGCGCGTGCGCCCGCTCGCATACAAAAGACATAAAATTTTCTCCCGCAAAATTTGATTCCTGCATAAAAATGGAATATCGAGGATAACACGAATCGGTGAAGCCATTTGATCTTCGAGCCAAAGCGAGACGTTGCTCCTAGCGATGCTTCGGGATGGCTCTGGGGGTGGGAAAAGGGGCGAGTTGAAACATATCGATATGGCGTAGCGCTACGAGTCTGGAATACAGAGATGCGCATTATCGCCACCGACAGCCACCCTCAATTTTCTCCTTTCTCATCCTTTGGCCCGCGTCCGAGGCGCCTCCTCGAATCGGTGAAACATGGAAAGACTTTTTACGCAGAATTAACACGGTGTTCCGTAAAAGGGTCACGGAATTTTCAGAGGATTTCAATTGTTGTCATGGAGAAAAATAAAAATATCACTTTTTTATATTCAAATTTGCGATGAACGTGTCGTGTGACGATGAGAAAAATATGAGAATTTTAATCGAATGTAGGGTTAATAAAGTAATTAAGCGAATTAAGACAACTATTAATTATGGTCGAGAAAATTGTCATCGAAGAACGGCTTTTTGGGTCATCGGAAACCTGGAAATGCTTGAGATTTATTTTTAAACAATCAATTGCCACTTTGAAAATACAGTGCTAAGGTTTTAGACACTCGTGAAAGTATAATCCCTAAATTTTAATACAATGCCTCCGTTATGTCTTACGTAGCTAATAATTTCAGTTTCGCTGGTAACTGTGTTCTACGATTTTGTCTCTTGTAATTCCTTTCGTATAATAACTTGTTACAAGAGGGTGGCAGGCTGACAAGCGAGCGATCGTATATTATCGAATGCTTCAGAGTCGCGACGTTTGAATAAATACGGAGCAAATGGCATGGAAGAAGTTTAAATTCGACGTTTTTCACAAAAGCGATGCACGCATGTATTAAGGTATGGATCATCGGGCACGATTTAAAGCTCGCCCCTGCGCGTCGCGCAATTGAACAAGTCTAACGCGAATTCGCCTAAAATCAATCGCGAATGTTTGACTTACAAACGCGGAAGTTTTTCCAGCCGGCGTAGTTCGTAGTTCGTAGTTCAAGCAAAATAGGCGAACACGCAAATTTAAAAATATACATCGCTGAGTGACAATCGACGGGATTCGAAAAATTTTTGCCACCACATTTGGCGCGAAATAAGTGAACCGTGAAAATGTTGGGTATGAAAACGGTACTTGTACTGATATTTTGCGAAGAATTTAAACGCTCGGATTATGTTTCGATTTTGAGTTTGACAGAAGGCATGACGGAGCATCGTTTGCGGATGAAATAAAACTGTTCACCCCGCAACGCGCACTTGCATTACAGTGTTCGCATACCGCACGCCTCTTGCAACTGTTAGATTCATTAAATCAAGATTATCTAAAGACCGGGAACGCATTGTGCCGCAAATCCAACTATAAAACCGCAGCTAACCCCGTATAAAAGGGTCCGAGGATACGGGAAGGGACGCAGGGCCGAGATATCGCCGCCCTTATACACGCGTCTGACAAAACTAAAAACTCCAAACGACCGAGCTTCGCGTGTCGGTGACTTATTAACCAAGCGATAAGATTAGTTATACCGAGCTGTATATCCTATCTCATCGGAATCAGAATACGCTATCAAACACCCGTGAAAATTTGACGCTCGCGTTTCGGGCAACCGCGAACCATGAAAAATCGCGTACGGTGAATTCAATTTGTGCGCAAAATTGCGTGATACGTAACTGCGTAATTATACAGGGCGCGAATGGAAGAAAGACGAAAATTGAATGGGGTTTTATTGAGCCCATTAACTGAACCGTTGATTCGCAGTAGGGATATTAATGAGTCTTCGGTACGTAATGAATAAAAAAATATTGTTTGAGAGATTGTAATTATTTTACATCGTTGAAACTAAGTTCGTTTCTAGATGCAATACGAAAGTATCTCAAGTAAGTTGTGGCGTTTTTTGCGGATCATTGACGATCCTATCGTCTCGATACGGCGATAACTTTGCAAGTCTTGTGATAAATCCAACAGTTGTCTATAATGAAAGTGGCTATTACATCAGATTCCAATCTTTTTCGTTCCGCGAATACCGCATTAAATTTTATTCGCTGTAATATGGAATGATACATTTTCTTGGGATTCGAAGCCACCGCAATTCTTGAGTAAAGCGGGGTATAACGGAACTGAATTCGGCGGTTAACCGAATCCAAAGAAACCACAGAGAACCGTGGAGAAGGAGACAATTTGCAGAGCGATGAAATAGAGATTTCGCGGTCTTCTCGTCAAATATCACTCGCGTGGGGGAGTCAGCTGAGATTTCGGTGTGATTATGTACCAGAGATCTGAAACATGATTTTTGCGGCGATTATACATTTCGCGTTTTGCTTTCGAGCCAAATTCCAGAAGTGAAGAGCCACCGACTCCCTCTCATTTTTCGAACCTCTGTCTCACGTCTTTATTTTTAATATACTGAGAGAAATTTTTAATTCCGGTTACCGCTCAGTCCTTAACTATTTTCATTATTTACCACAGTCGAAAAGTATAGTTCTAGGTACAAAATGAGAATTAGTTTTCTAGCTGTTACCGGAAAGTCTAGTAGTATCCGTTACTCTTCTTTCTCATTACAATTTTTCTTTCTCTATTACTATATTTTCTTGTAACTGTTGGGAAAATTGATGTTAAAGTCTTATTTAACTAAAAAAATACGGTAAACCGAACAATCTGATTTTGCGTTGCAATTACCGAAAAAGGAACGACAATAGCGCAAAATGGTTATGCGTACCTCGTTTTTCGTAATTCCAAAAATATTCAAACAGTTTTTTTAACGATAGCTGTTTCACTGAATTTTTCTAGCTACTATAACAAATGAAATTTTTCTCACTGCAAATAAGTAGTTTTCACGAAATCTAAGAAATCGCAGACGCTGGAGGCAAAGATTTCAGGCGGGGATTGATCCGGCCCGATCTTGTCCCAACATCATGATAATCCGAAAATCCAACCACTCGGCCGGAATGAGAGTTTTAATTTTCATCCAAGCGTCGGTTAACTTTTACGGTAGCTGTGTATACAGGCACGATACAACGGCGGGAAAGCGGGGATCGGCGGCCCGGTTTTTAATCTGCTTAGCCGACTTGGGGCTATGGATATTTTTTTAATCTAACATGGAACGGAGCTTCGAGAGCGCTCCCGGCGTCGCTCGGTTTTCGCAACGTCGCGCATCACCCGGGATCCGAGTCGAGGTGTCGAGGCGTCGCGACGGCGTAGAGTTGCAATCACTACGGTGGCGCCGTGCCCTCCCTTGACGGTAGTTACGTTAATTAAATACATTGTTGCGGGGACGCAGAGCTCTCGAGCTACGACCGCGACCCAACCTCCAGGAGATGTTGCCTCGGAGCTTTATAGGCGTAGAGGGGCCGTCGCGAGCTTCGATCGCCCCGTTTTTAGGAAGCCGGTTCAACCCCCGTCATTGCTTATAAACAAAATTAATTCGACGCGTCTTACCACGCTGAGTCAAGTCGAGAGAATTTTAGTTGATTCAAATGAAATTTGCTGCACAGCAAGAAGTAGTATTTCGACTTCGTTGAAATTCAGTTTAATAATTGAAATAAACTTTATTTGCCTTGGTAAATATTTACCCGGGAATGTTACGTAGCTCAAAAACTTTCTACTCTTGTACTCAGCACTCGGTGCTCGTTATAAATGTGCGTTCCTAAATCAAGAAATAATTAATTGATCCAATTGAAAAATATCCTCCAAATAGTATGCTTTGATGCAGTTGCTATCCTTGTGATTATAAAGTACCGATCAACCAATTGACTCTAGTACCTAAAGAAATTATTAAACATTCTAGTCCGTCTGATGTAAGAATGTACAAAACGCATGTGAAACACACTTTTTATTGAATTCCTATTCGTCCCGATAATTAAATATTTCTGATTCATGATTCCCGTTGATGTTTCAGGTCTGGTTTCAAAACAGGCGGACAAAGTGGCGAAAGAAGCACGCTGCGGAAATGGCGACAGCGAAAAGACGCCAGGAGGAAGTCGAAGGCGTCGTTGCCGAGGGCGATGATGGGTGCAGCGATGCCGAGGGCGAGGGCAACGGCGAAACCGCCGCGAAGAGGCTAAGGAGGGAACTTGAACAGCAGTACGGACCTTGAATCTGATCGTAATTTTCCACAACCCGGACATTCTTTCGCACAAACCGATCCCACTCGACCTCTAGCGTCATGGGGAAAATACACCGTTTGAATCACGCCTCGGTGCGACCGAAAGGCCCAGGGGCTATTTTTTAACAGTTGGTAAAAAATTTGAAGTCTTCTTTTGCGATTTAACGGCTCAGCAAAGACGGGATTAATTCTTACGATTAATAACGAGGAGAAGTTCGAAAGAAAAAAGTGATCAATTTCTAATCCTGCATTGGTCGAAGCACAACTCGACCTCGATATAATATGTCATTCGATAATTTCCGTGAGAGTAGAAAGTACTTTTTTTTTTTGCCATTAATATTATGCTATACCAATCCGAATAAATTGGGCATCCGTACCTAATAAGAGTTAGCGTTACGAAACTGTTGACGGTTCGAATGTAATTCCGGCGGTCGTAATAAGGAAAGTGCGAATTAATAATAATCGTCGTTACTCGTGCGTGACGAGTAAATTGGTTGATTATAACCGAAGTATTGACTAAAGTCGGAACGATCTGACGAGAGATTTTGTATATTATGTAGATAATAATTAACGTGAATGTGATATTTGGCGTTTTAAATGCGGAGTTTATAGGTATACATATATACATGCGCTTGTATGCATATATACCTATATCTATTAAAAGTTATAACGATCTCGTAAGATAAAACACACGATACGGACACGAAGAGGAAGAGGTAAACACACATGCACACATGCACACACACATGTTACAAATAAACGAAACGTACACCAATAGGTAATTATTAAATAGAAGTTAAAGTTAATTACGTATCGATTATAAAAGTAAACGTAAATTAATATACGAGTATAATTTATAATCCACTGTACAGTATTAGGTAAATTATAAATGAAGAAATAAGTTTAGAACGATCTTGTATAAAGCATTGTATAAATTATAAATATATTATTGCTTGTGTATCATATCTCTTATTTAATAAATGGCCAATATACAATATTGTATCTATAATAATACAACTCGCTAATTATTAATAATATCAATCCATTCTCATTACAAAAAATTGAGACGCGAATCTACGACTGGGTAAATAAATTTCGGACACATGCGGCTAAGATGAATTTGATTGTAACACAAATAATGAGAAAAATGTATTTAACATTAATGTGCCTAGCCATTTAAGTACTTAATTATCGTACAGAAATACAATGATTTGTCGTCATTGAAGAATTGAAACTCACGAAGAAAGAAATCCTTCGAATCAATTTCGGCTGATTAAATTGACGATTCGAGATACGCTGGGCGGCCACTAACGATGAGTCGATGTTCGACAACCTCTCCTATCAAGCAGGAAATGGGTAAAGTTGGGCGGCGCTAAAACTGTAGATGTGTAACTCTGGACGGAGGCGGAGAGCAAGAAGAACGGGAGAAAAATAGGACGGGTTCAGGGAAACTCCACGCATGGATTCGGCTGGCCAAAAGGGGAAGAAACGCTTTCAATAAGTCCCGGATAAGAGGGATAAAAGATTTGCTTTACGAGGGTCTTTGCGAATCACTGAGTCCTCGAGAGATTGATCACTCTCGATTGGACTCGCAAGAAATATGCCGCCTGCATCCGAAATCTAGAGAGCCAAAATTGAAGTGGAAATTATTACGTCATCTGTAGTTTTGGAGCGATTGAACCAGCCATTGAAGTCCCGCAATATAGCTTCGTGACAAAATTTAGTCCACATCGGGTAAGAAGAGGCATAAAAAATTTGAGACCCAGTTGTAGAATCGACCACCGTAGACCAGGGACATAAAACCGAAACAGATACGTCATTTGGAAAGCCATGAGCGGATGGATCAACTCGCTAATGAAATCAGACGAGTGAAGATCTGCGAGGGACGCGGACGGTCTCGCACTGCAGGGTATTAGCGAGTGATAAATACCGTAACGATACATTGGAATCAATTTACTAAACGATAGATTAATTTAATAACAAGGCCGAGGGAGCTCCGCGAAGCGTAACGAAGGGTGAACGGTTCGAGCAATAGTTAGAAACTAGATTCTCGCCCTAGTAGGTATATACCAGGGGGTTTGACGGCCTCGACAACACCGAGGGAGGAATCCGCAGATAGAGAGAAAGAAGGATACAGAGACAGAGGCGGAACGGAACTGCTACAGGGCTCTAGCAGCTATTCATTTAGCTAACAGGCTGTTATGATTAAGTTTGCGCGAGGGGATCCTCCCTTTCGTACCGACAACCATCCGCTTCTCCATGCTCCGCACTTACTACGGCATTCGGGCATAGAACGGGAACAGGAAGAGGAATAGGCGACGACACACAGACGTAGAACGCGTCACCCCTGCGCTTGGACGGAACTCGCTCTATTCTCTTGAGTGGGGTTTCATTTCACCGTCGGCGTTAAGGGTGGTTGTCGATACAATGTTCATTGTCGTCCCTAGCGTCAAGTACGTACGTCTAATACGAGCGTACGACCGGGATAGGCCGGTCTTCATCTCGGGGTGGAATTCGTTCATCGTTTTCCAACTTGACCTCCTCCTACTCCTCTACTCCCATCGCTGAACGCATACACTTGGCAGTGTCTACACGTACTGGGAAAACATTGTTACCGGTCCTACTCTCGCGTTTACACAACCATCGGATGTTGCTTTGCCAAACAGATATGAGCGTGACGTGCCGTAATTGAATCTCGGTTAGTGATTCCCTGCAGATCGGAGATTCGCTCTTCCGGTATACCTTCGCCTCGCCCGTGTGTGACAAACACTCGGGACGCGTTGTCTCTTCTCTTTCCAATCTCTTTCCTTGGGAAATACCGACACCTCGGGCTGCGGCAGTCAAGGGTTGGGATACCGCGCAACCCTCTTCTCGAGAATTTATCTATTCACGCATCTTGGAAGACGCGAGGTTGTTTCTTTTCTGCCCACTATCGTAAGTACTTATGCCTACCGTTATGCGAAATCGCGTTGAGCGCGAGAGACGGACTGTGAACGGATGAACATGTGTACGGGGTTGGGGCTGAGCGCTAAGTGATATTGTATTTTTATATTCGATGCGCATTTCTGGAGCGATGTGTCACCGTGTCGAAACCCTCGGCGTGTGTATAGACGCGGCTTGCCCATCGAACCGAACCATTGCGTTGCGGGGATATCACGGCACTCGGCAGAAGTCACTTTATGATATTGAAACTGTTGCCGAAACTACTTAGACGCCGATATTTATGATCAGGAAAGAACGACGACATTGTTTGGTCCAGCAGCCTAGGATATACGCCACACTCAGATATCCGAGAGAATGATTTCTCCGTCGAGTGGAATAAATAGCCATGCTCTTCCCGTTTAACGAAAGTGACGAGTATATCCCTCCGGAACGAATTCAATGAGTTCAACACTCCGCTGTAGCTCTATGCCCGAATACTTGTTAAACAAGTTCAGCGAGCTGAAGGTTGAGCGATAGTTTAAAAGCGGTGTAAATCTGTAACTTTAGTGTAAGTGAACTTACTCGCGTGTTTAACGATCGAATGGAACGGGAGACTCTCTTTCCGGTTACTGTTATACAGCCGCGGCAATTAGTGACTAGCGGCTTTCGTAAAAGTAATACTAATTACCGAATACACAAATTCAATTATCTCGAAACGCGCCTCGAAGCGACCAGCCGCGCGTGCCTCGTGAGTATCAAGTCTAAATAACCGTCTGATGTGCGGACATTCCTGTGCCTGATCGTGTAATCTGACTCGCATGCCGCCCAGTCGCTACAATCCAAGCCTACATCAAAAAAATAAAAATATGCAAAGCGATAATTTCGTTGAAACGACAACGAAGCTCACAGATCCGTTATTCGGTCCTCCGACGTCTTAATTGTTTTAGCATCACGTCGTTCAGTTTCTCTCCATCACTTCCGCCGCACCAATTTAGGATACAAGTAACGTCATTCCGACATAGTCTATATCGAAATCCAGAACTCCAGAAAGCAAACGATCGTCATCCCTCGCTCGCGCGAAAGGCAGCATGCGTGAAAAATCGTTGGAAATTTCGAATGGACTAAAATTAAATATTTTCAGAGCACAATCTGCCCGCGCGATCGGCGTGATTCTATCGGTTCGAAATCGGTATGCGACATTTTTATGCGTCGGTTCAGGTTGCGGAAGGGGATGGGCGGGAAAATTTACTGCCGGTCGCGGGGTGAGCGGTACAAGGAGGAACTCGGAAGAGGAGATGAGGAGGAAGGGTGATTCGAACATGGCGGCATCGGTTGGTATGGCATTCCAACCGGATCGGAAAACATTCCGCATTATTATACTTTTTATTGTAAAACCGATAAAAGCCGGTAGACAGTTCGCTGAATGAATTTTGGTGCTTTATATACAGAACCCCAGGAAACGGTAACAGAGCCTAATTTTTAACACAAGAAATTCAATTGCCTCGATTCCCGCGTCATGAATTATTCTTTTACCACGATTTATGCTCACAGGGTTGTGGAATTGTGTTTGGAAATTCGATGAGGTTGGTGGAACACACGGAAGAGTTCAAAGCCAATTGAATCTGGGAAAAATTGTCATCAGATTTTAATCGGAAATTGCAAAAATTCTAGGTATATGCTATGCAGAGTAATTTTGCAAACGACAGTGAGACCAGCTATAAAGGTAGTTCAAATCCATTCATCACAAAGGATTTATAAACATTCATTTACGTACAGTTGCGGAGGAAACGACGGTTAAAAACATTTTTCCAACCAGATAAAAGTCGAAATAAAAATGCAACAATTCACCGTGCAGTCTAGTACTTAATTGACGATAAACCAAGGCAGGCAAGAGTCACTCTTGCGGTATAAGGTAAATTCGAAAAAAGATGCGAAACGAACCAAGGAATATGAAGATGAGTGGGTTTCCGGGCTGGCAATAACGGGACCAGAAGCAGTCTGGAGGAGCTGGTTCGGGACGATTGCGAATGGCGAGGTATAAGGGGGCGGAAGAGAGGAATAGGGAAAAGAGAGAAGCTCGGTAGCCGAGGAACAACACTTTTATATCCGGCTGCAGGATTTTCATATCGTTTTATCGCTCCTACATTTGCTATCCCGTCATGTTTATCTTCGTTCCTCCGCCCCGCGCTCTCCTCGGCTCCTTACGGGGACCAAGACCCGGCGAACCTCGCGAAATTCAACCCCGCCAGGCGGGGACCATCTTCCACTTCTGCCTCCACCTCACACCCACGCAACACAGACGTATCACGGTTCCTATCCCACGGAGGTCGGTATTTCCGTCTGTGTACCTCATCCTCTAGTCCGCCAATCCCGGTTCCATGCTCCGGCATCCCCCTCCCCCCTCACCCTCCGTACCGTTCGTAATATCATTCTCATTCATTTTTATCTTTTACCCCCATTTCGGTTTCCCCTCGTCGCCCGTTCCCTCCGTTCGAATCGCCTGCCTCATCCCTCCAGCGTAACTTTTGCGAATCTTCCCCCGACTCTGGTTCCTCTGCCGCTTTTATTATGATCAGCGATGTTCTTTCATTTGTTTTGCTCTCGTGCTAGCGAATAAGCGCGCCGTAGAAAATCTCCTTCTTATATACATATACTGCTGGTGTATATTCGGGAGAACGGAGGAGCCGAGCCGTTTATACAAGTTCGGTCGCTTTGAGAGGGAAAAAGGTCGTAACTAAAATACTCGAAACAGGGTAGGTAACTCTTTCTTTCTTTCAAAAGATATTACGTCTGCTTCGGTTTATCTTGCGTTTTTCGAATCTATCAAGTGCTGTATTACAGTGGAAACGCTATATTATACATACATACTATACTTGCTTCGACACTTGCGCGATTATATGTATTTCTCCCGCAGTGTAAATCGAACGTCTGACTCGAGGAAAGAAATTTGATCGACGTATGAATATTATAATAAAAATTGATTTCTGAACCCTAGGGCAAACGTCATTCAGTGTTTGTTTAATTTTTCATCGCCAAAGTGTTAACCCTGAAGAAAACGCGATATACATAATACAAGAATCGAGGTTGAAAATTAGAGGAATAATTTAGACTGCTGTGAGGAATAGCAAGTGTGCGTATATCACGTACATATAGTAAACATGCACAGGGGTGGATGAAGCGTGGCGGATGTGTTTCTTCGGCTTAATTCGAAACGGGGAATTATAGACGAGGGATCGAACGTATAGGCGGACGAGGTGGGCAGGGGTTCGGAGGCGTTTCGCGACGACGCCAGGCGCCGACTCCACCCCCGCAGCGAGAGGAGTTCGACATCCGGGAATATAAACTGGCAAGCATCCGTAAATAGGCGCGCGCGCCATTTTTACGACCGATATACCTTCGAGCGATTTAAGATGAGTGCCGTGATTAATACTTTGCGACACGATCGTAAAGTTGGCGTCCGCTTAGCTTGTTCCGCCGATCGGAGTTTTTCGCTCCCGGGGCTGTCGCCAAGGAGCAGCGGGTCGAAGGGGCGGAAGGGGGGTTAGTTTCGAAGGCCGAGGGGCCGCGGGGGTGGGAACGGCGAAGCGTAGGCATCGACGCCTTGAATTTATTGCCAGATTAAACCGTTAATACCTACTCGCGCAGGCTTTAAATCAATGGAAAATATTCTAATTGGAATAGGTATGAAAAAAGTTGCCCCGCGATTCGAACCCCAACGCCGTTATACGGACTCGCGAACAAACTCGGGGAAAAGTCTTGCTCACTAACATCCCCACGCCTCTCGTGCTTTCGGGAGAGAGAACTGCTCGTGTATTATACATACCCAGATCGGGTATACCTATATATACGTATATCTGCACACACCTAAAAAGGACCAGAAATTAAATTATCTTAGCGAGACTTTGACAAGAGAAATGAGAAAAACTTTTCCATTAGAATATATGATCGGATATTGAGTTTGCTTGCTTGCTGTGCGAAGCCCAAACCATCCCCTGTTCTATGGATAGGTATCAATATCCCTGAAACATTCTCACATGCCTGTAAGGTAGAATAATCACGCTGCATGGATGCACGTGATTTAGTCAAAAGTCGAAAAGATATTTTCTAGTCTTTGTTATGTGGTTGATAAAATTTTTACTCAAAGTTAGTAGATTATAGAGGAAGAATATTCGTTGGGAAAGTTTGATTGAAAAGTATTTCACCTTTGAATATAAATTTTGGCAGATTTATTCCCAGGCTGACGCATATATTGACTGCAGACTTCGTATTCGCGCATGGTTTTGAAATTTTGGTTTATCAACAACGTATAATACGACTCGTATAACGCGTTGTTTCGGCGGGCTGTTTGTGGCAGATGTGCAGGGGTTGTTGAAGGTATAGAAAGCAGTCACACCGTTTCGCTCGAATCCCGCGTGAGAGGAATTTCAAATCCTAATATTATTACGGGCCACCAACGATGCATAACCGCTCTATATACATGTTTGTCGTATCATACCGTCCGCATATGTGAACAAACTTACATACCCGCACCAGTCGCCGCGGGTTACACACCGGTATCGTGCACGTTAAGCATCGGGCTGCAGCGTAATGCGGGTATTTCGCAAAATACATTCCAACGTTGCGGTTGATGTCAAAACATCATTTCGCCGAATTCGATTAGCTCAATCTTCATAACACGCGTTGCCCGATAATAATGAAATTATCATAATCGGAGATACGAGCCGCAATCCACGCTTTGCTCCAATCATCCCCATGCGACTCTATCGTTTACTCCTGCCGATATATTTCCGTATCAATTGATTTCCACCGCGGTATTATAGGCTGCACCCTTCTGTACATACATATGCCTAAATTATACGTATACAATTATTCTAAACATCATTCACACGCTAATCGAATAACCATGGCGGTTAGTTGCAAACTCAATTCTATCAACTAACGATCCGTGTAGTGTACTGAATAATCCCCAATATTCGGAGAAACGTACTTTTTCAGGAGGCATAAAAAATTTGACTGTGAAAGGTGCAATTGAAGGATATTTTCTGTGACAATCTGTGGATATTTTCGGCCTGTTGATGAAAGTAAACGCGCAACTTGTCTCCATGAACTTTTGCAGAGGCTGGTGAAGAAGGTTTAAGTAGGTTACGAAATCGGGGGAAGGTTTACACGCCTGTCCCGTCGGCGGTTATTGGCAGTGGCCGAATAGGCAAGCCTAAATCTGTATTCCATCTTAGTACGAGATATTCAATAACTCGTATGTAGAGACTTGTCGAACAACTGCCGCCATGTCATCAACTATTCGTGAGCATATATAAGTTCCTGGAGCAGGAGCCGGAGCAGCAGCTGGTCTGAAGTTGAGCCCGCCGCGCCGGTTCGTACTTTACTTTGCCAGTATATCTATCGCTGCGGACTCCTTTTGCCGGTTGGCAAAAGCGCCATCAGGACTCTTGGTCTTGGCGGTAGGTACTAATGATTCTTGAATCGTTCGGGAAAAAGCATTAAACTCAAGTTTGGGACATGCGCTAGCTGCGAGCAATCACGCTGCCTGCCCCATGAAACGCATGTTTCATTGTCTCGCGACTACCTGCTTATAGTCGACAAACTGCAAGCACTCAAAACGTCCTCAGCTGTACCTTCGCCAGCCGCAAATCTGCGGATTACAATTACAACGCTTCATTCCCGCTTTTTCATAACTCTGCAAGGTATTCTCCAGCGGGTTTAACTACCTAGTACCGGTGCTCCTCATTATCTGCGGCATTCAGCCGCCGGACAATGGACTGAAAAAATAGCCCGGAGGAATGCGAAGTTATCCCTGGTGAGTATTGCCAATTAATTATTATGCAAAGAGGTGGGCACGGTTTTGTCAAAGGATTGAAATATGATTGGAAATCACCTCCAAGCGTCGCTGAAAGACACTGCAATCACTCAGAATGTCAGGTTACAATAAATCTCGCTTGCCGCTGATTCGCCAGTTACTTTCATGGTGACCCTTGATATTCTTTTTTCACATTTCAATGGAAGTCGATAAGAGAAGTCTCTTGAAACCATGAAAGAGTGTCTGAAAAGATGACCTAAATATGTTCAATAATACTGTCGTGAAGCGGTCTCTGAACTTGATGAGCATGCCCAACAGCATCCGTGACTATCGTTTCTGCATGATTTATCAAAATCCATGGAGGAATTATAAAGAAGGGAGAAATCTCCTCGTCCTTTATTCGTTGATAGATCATCGCCGATTGCGTAATGCCTGTGGAGAGGAGAGAGTCGAAAGATGGGAGTTCTCAGCTCACCCCGCGACGTTGCATTTACCGCAAGGAAGGCCGCGAGTCTGGTTCCTCGGTTAAGATCTGCATGAAAAATGCGTTCGTCAGGGATTTAACCGTCGTCACTGTGCCTCTGACTCCGTCTCTTACAGTGACGGTGACGGTGACGGCGAAGCCGATAAGGATGACGATAACGCGGAGCGACACTCCATTAGCCAGACGATCGCGTTCTCGTACGCTCGCTAATGTACCCACCCCTAGAACGATTTCTAGAAGCCAAGTCATCTGCCCGATGACTAGCAAGAACCAACCAATTTCTCTTCTTACAACGAGCAATTCTGTCACCGATCAGACTCACTGAGGACACCTTTTGCTCCGAGTATCCAACGAACACCACCTTCCCGTAATCTAAGGTACGGTTCGCTCGACTGAGACCCTTTTCCAGCATTTAACTGGCATCGCCGTAAAGGAAAGCAAAAATGTGTTGACGTTACGGCAAATTTAATTTTCCAAAATCGTATGCAGCGTAACGTTTCGTCGCCTATTCAGTAATTATCAAATATTATTTGAAAGAATTATCGCTGCAGAGCAAATTCGGCATTTAAACATTGATCGAATTATCTTCTCGTCAATTTCGCCAGCAATTCGAAAATTCCGTTTAACTTGCAAAAGGTTGTTGAAAAATGCGAAACAGCTGGCGCGAATTTTCGAACATATCACTATAGGAATTTATGAGAATAGATTGGCAGATGGCGTTAGTGTCGTTCTCATTACTCTAGATTAAATTCCTGACAAAGCCAAACACACCTCAGTTTTGCCGAGGTGTTTCGCGAGTGAGTATCTTCAGGTACGATCCGGTTTCTTACGGGTGTGTGTGCTTACATGTGTGAGTGACGTGTCTCGTTTTAACGACCTTGTGTTTGTGGTGACAAACAGTTCCTGCTGTTGGAAGGCCATGCATCCCAAGTGTAACAGTACTTGATGAGAATAACAATCACCCTGTAATTCAGGTACGATTCGATCCAATTGACTGCAATAATTTCGACGGTCGATAAAATGATAGGATCAATGCATTGCATGCACAACGATGCGATTTGTATTGCAAAAGATTGTTTTCTTCGCTTCGCATGCTTTTCCGTAAATTATGCAAAACACTGTCGTCTATTCTGCCACTTGGATTTTCGGTTTTTTCTTCAGGGAGGGTTGCTCGTAAAAATTGATAAAAAAAAAAACAGCATTTAACGACAACTGTTCAGAGCATGCAGATCGACGTTGTTCCCACGACGAGTGTCTGCAGTTTGCGATTAGCGATCGAATTAGGAACAAAGTTTTATCTGCCATGCTATAACTGCATACAAGTATAACTCGGAGATTATGAGGGGGTTGAAAATCGTAGGACGGGATTTTGGCGATCAAGGGTCTAAACTAATCGTAAACAAGAGAGACGCGTGGCGCCACGCGACTTCTGAGGCGTGACTGGCTGCACCCTCGCAGCCCTTGTTTGCTCTCGCCCTTGTTCGCGATGCATATTACATAAAAGGCGGCGAAACACTCGCCAAGACTTTCGCCATGCAGCCTCTCGCTGTCCCTTGATACCAAATTGATAGTGTCATACCGTCATTGGCCACGTGGCTCACGGAGCGTCGCGACGCCTAGCTGCCTCCCACCCTCCCTTAGAACCCCTCAGCCTGCACGTGTTATCGCGAAGGATTTCACCCCGCGATTGCGGGCTTTCCGATTGCACCGCATAAAGGACCGACCGCCGCTGTTTTCATTGCGTCAAATTGAGATTAAACTGTTGTTCCGTTTAGATTTCCCTATCACCGGGTGGCCGCGACACGCCCACTCGTATTTCACCGCTCTGAGTATGTTACCCCGCAGGGTTAGAACCATCCCTTAAAACGATTATCATTCTCCTGCTCGAGCGGATTCATTCTCCGGTAGAGGATCTCTAGCGACTTTTTACTCCCTTCGATTTTTGTTCTTCTCTTTTTGTTGTTTTACCGGTTGACTTATACCTACCGGTGGTGTAAAACGCACTACGAAATCTGATTGGATTTTGAAAATTAAGAGACACAAATTTCCATACATTTTTACACGTACGTTCGGGAAAATTTTATAACTTTCAAAAACAAAATCGTATTATGACACGACTCGCTAAAGGTTGCGACAACGCAACCAAATAAATTACGTACTTGAATTATTTTAAACAGAGAAGAAAAATATTTCAGTCGTGTCTAAATATAATGTTCGTAAGATGTAATACAAAACCCCAGTATTATTTCATAAGTAGTTATATTTCATTCAATTAAATTTTTATTTTTTTTGCAACCTCAGAGCAATTACTTGATCGACCTCGGTATTAATGAATAAAAATTTCGTCTCATTGAAAACGTTTTCTACAAAATACGTACGTCCACAAATTGATTCCGTTAATAAGCAAAAAATTTTCACCAAGTGCACTGAATTATCGCAACATCTGGTTGTATTTTTTCCTCTTCTCTGCGGATTAAAAATACGAATACCTCCACGTAACGAGAAGTAAAAGCTGCGAAAGTCAGGCGAGTGTGGAGGAATGACTTCACAGGATACGAACAGAGGTACACACATATGACGTACGAAGAGAGCGCTGATCTCTGTGAGCCCGAGAAGTCGGGTTCAAGGTCAGGCATCCTTCGCCATATTTTATAATTTAACCACGAAAATAGACTCGAGTTGCGGGCTGTATCGGTTGAAGCAGGCCTGAAAAAGGAAGGAGGGAGGACAAAGCTCGTAAATTTAATAAACATTAAAATCGCATTACCGCGTAAAAGAGCCGGCGGTCATCATCGCGATAATCCTGGGACAAAAGCGATCCACCCGTCGTTCTTCTTTCGTCGGTGACTGCGTATCATGCCCGGGCCCTTTTTTCACCCGCCATCCGCGTCGAATAATCCTTCGTGAATACCCATTGCAGGCTCCAGGTCGACCTGCACCTGGCGGCAAAGATGCGCCGAGGGCACGCTAATGATGACCGATGAGACCAGCTTCGGAGGCGGTCGTCCACCGCGTAACTCGGTAGTCGAGAATCACGAGACACGGCCCAATTTAAACTGGGGCCTTACGATTTTTCATCGATCGATCGACTCCGTTCGCGCATTGTCAAGTATTGTATCGCCAAGTAGACCTAATCAGATATATGCAGAGTATTATGGTCCGATGCAACGTCAGAGCGCGCTATTAACAGCTCGCTTCATGGATATGCATTCATGCATACATGCATGCATGCATTCTAGCGTCGGGCGATAAAGCTCGTTCACTCCCAGATCATGCATTCATCTCTTCCGTCACTTCCGCCGGAACTAAGAGCAGGCAATTATACTACGGGCGAATAAGGATTTGGGAAACATATATCGTCAGAAATAATTTGGAAAATGTAAGACAGTAATTGTCTGTTTTATTTGTATGAGATAAAGGAAACGAATCGTTTAACATTTTTAAATCATTTTTGTTTCAAGCATTCCATCTGCAAAAACGATTACTTTTGGGTACATTTATTTCTACATTTCTCCGGCAAACATTCACTTTTAATATTTTCAGTTATATGTACGTATATAAGCTTTCGTTTAGTTTAGAGCGTTTGATGTTTCTTCGCAAAACAATGGAATATCCACGAATTGTTTTGTTTTAAATTTTATTTAACGATTAAATGGCTTATGTGCTATGTTACAAACTTATATGTATATTGTTTTTTTTATTTCTGACACAGGTTTAAGAATATCTTTAACAAGTGTCACTCTGGTAATCATGGGAGGGCTAGTTTTTTTTTTTATAAGAACAATTGATCATTTGGAATACAGGTTTTTTCGTCGAGTACATTTTTTCTTTTTTTACTTAAATATGTGTACACTTATAATTTAGAATAGTAAAGCGGGGAACACGAAACATTGAGAAAATTCCACTCATATGTAGCAATCGAGGGAGCCTAGGTGAAGGGCCGTAACAGGGAGGAAGTGGGAGTTTAGATACTCAACAAAAGTGAACAAATACATATAAGTTACAAAGGGCAATAAACATGGATCGCGGCGTGGGAGGAGACGGCGTAAGACACGCTGCCTAGCAGAATCCTGGGACAAACAATTATTACTTTATGAAGGCGTGTAGCGGAGGCGGAGAGGCGGAGAGACGGAATGGGGTTGAGTCGGCGTGTACACACGCAGGGTGTGTATATACCAGCGGCATTATAACCGGTGGAGTATCTTGACGTTTTAAGCCCCATATTAATTACGAATACAAGCGCAGTCACGGCGGTTTTCGCGTTTGGCGAAAATACCGGCCGAGCGAGAGAGGGAGAGGGAGTGGGAGAAAGTAAAAGAGAGCGAGAGAGAGACGGGGCTTTGTTGCCCGTTGTTGGCTTGTCCCTGTGTTGCGGGGCCGCGGGAGATTTACGACGCGGGGGCTAAGGGATGGGTGCAGGGCGAAGAGGGTCACCCCCGGCCCTTGGAAGGGGTGGAGTGCGGCTTCCTGACTTAATAAGTGAGATAAATTCACATTGCTTAATTAACGCAACAGCCATTTTAGCCTACGAGAATTATACATGTACGTACGGTGTAAGGGAACAAGCATTATACACAGGTGTAGAAATATGTTTCTAAAACTGACGAAGTGTCTTGCATCGTGCTTACAATTAGTATCAGACACGCGGGAATTCACGTGTGTTTGTACGACAGACAGAATAACGGTACGACTATCCATCACTGAGAAGTATTTTATTTATTATAGTTATACTAAAAAATTCTAGTAAAATTTTTATCGTTACGATATAGGATTGAATGTCGTTGCAATTGCAATAAAATGGGGTAAAGGTTACAACATATTTAGAGATAGAAGCGCTGTTTTTGAAAACGTATAATTTACGAATAAAGTCATGATTACAATATAGATTGGCTCTAGTTTTTATGTTATCGGAGCATGTAATGAGGATGGCTTCTAATATAATCATGATTACATTCGTACATTTTTTGCTCTCAAACGTCAATATTCACGGGAAAAAGAAGGGCAGCATAGATAAATTCTTTTTTTTTTCAAGCTGTGTGGTAATTATTTTTTTTTTTTTTTAATAAACTTTGGATAGTAAAAAAAATATCGAATTTTTTATCTACATATTGCTTTTTGAGTCATGTATGAAAATATCGATTAAATAAATGTCTGGAGTCAATTTCTAATGGTCGTTGACATCAAATCTTACAAAGGCCACTCAATACCAATACAAAAATACCAAGGGTAACAAAACCACTGTTGACCAGTATTACAGTTGGCAATAGCACATCTTCTGATCAGCACGACATTAAATCTATTTTTTATCAGTAAATAGACTTTTTCGATTGAATAAGTGATTTACATCGATTTAGCGGTACACCAACATCAAATCATCGCGATAGTCACGATAAAATGTAACACGCGTGACCATAATCGAGAAGAATGATGGTACATGATAGACTTTATGTAGACTTGCCGATTAAAGCTAACGAACCCATTTTCATTTTATACTCGAAATTGTAAATGTCAGTTAAGGTAAATAATGAAAATGAAATCAATAGAGAATAGATTATGAATTTGCTGGAATAATGTTGATTTTTTTCAATCCGTATCAACTCTAGATCTGGTCAAACTATACCTATACGTAAACGAAAAAACTTGCCTGCATATTAATCCGTACATTTATTTTTGTATCGCTTGGAAATGATATCGAACGAAAACGTAGGTCGCTTCGGCGTGAGAGCATTACGAGCGTTGCGGGATGACTGGTTGGTGTATAGTCATAAATTCCTACCGGATTGTATCGGATTGGCCAATCAAAGTCGGACATACTGGATAAAATGCGGCAGCAGCAGGAACGATACAGACTTCACCGTCGATATGAACGGTAGAATTCACCGTCGGTGATCATATTTTGGATAATAACAGTTATTTATAATCTCGAAATGACGAATGCGCAGCCTGTACAGTCACTCCGTGTTGTCTCTACATCCATTCGTGAAAAAAGAACCGCACCGACTGGTTCCGGTATTTTACATTTCTATGCGCATGCACTGAAAGAGATTTTTAATTCCGGTTACCGCTGAGTCCTTGACTATTTTCATTTATACCACAACCGTAAAATATAGTTGTAGGTAGAAAACGAAAATTAGTTTTGTAGTTCTTACCAGAAAGTGTAGTATCCGTTACTATTCTTTCTCATTACCTACGATCACTGTTACTATGTTTTATTGCAACTGTTGCGAAAATTTAATGCTTGTGCAACAATAAATTGACGTTGAAGCCTTATTTAACTAAAAAAGAACAATAAACCAAAGAAACTGATTTTGCGTTGGAATTACCAAAAAAGGATCGACTATAACGCAAAATGGTCACGTGTACCTCGTTTTTCGTAATTCCAGCAATATTCAAACAGTTTTTTTTAACGATACCTGTTTTACTGAATTTTTCTAGTTACACGGAAAGAAAAATCTGAGAAAAATTATCCTGCTGTTACTATAATCGTGATGTAAAAGACACCTAATGCAGTTTTTATTGATGCATGTTACAAAAATGATGAGTTTTTACGAAAAAAATTACTACCTTGCTTAGAAACCGTGTTTCGGCAGCACAAAATTTAAAATGTGACGACGCATTTTTCTGATGCAGCACCGTAAAAATGTGGACGTTGTAATTTTTCATCTGCTCTCACAAGAAATATACTACGCATTTAAAAAAAAAATATCTCTCAGAATCATTGAATTTAAAATGTAATAGCGAATTTTTCAAATGCAGCACATTAAAAATTCGAGCTTTCAAATTTTTCATTTGCGACCGCAGAAAAATTTATGGTCTTATCGGCAATAAATTGAAGACAGCGGAGAAATTTTACCGTGCTCTCTTAGAAAATGCTTTGAGGCGGGTGGTGACCGTCGATACAATGTTGCCATGCTAAGCCATGTTAAAAACAAAAAAAAAAGTGTGTGTGTCAGCTCCGACGCACGACTGGAGTTTACTCCTTACGAACGATAATTATGATATATATTAGACCTGTCCTTACGAAGGGCAAAATCGCATTTTAGTGGTCTTACCCCCCAAATTGGTGCGTAATAAATCAAAAAAAATGTGAGAATTTTTAAAAAATTTTCCCTCCATATTTACCCACCGCTAGGAAGCCTTATTTTTTCCCATAAGAAAAGCATTGATTTTTTGTGATTTTTAATCTTTTTTTTACCGCTGCCCTAATTATAAGCCAAAAAATCGTAAATTCTCAGAAAATGTTGACAGTTATGTTACCTTTTTGTCCAATTTTTTGGAATTCGATACAAGCATTTTTGGGCTACATTTATACTCTCTGCATGTTGCGAAAAACGCGGAAAAACGTCAATCGATCTAGCCCAAAAATACGTGTATCGAATTCCAAAAAAATTGGACAAAAAGGTAACATAACTGTCAACATTTTCTGAGAATTTGCGATTTGCGAATCATTTTACGGTCTTTCACAGTTTAAAACTAAAGACTGGTTGGCCAGCCTGCGAGAAACAAACGAAGAGCTCAAGTGGGTACCCAGTCGACGGTGACCGAATTATCAAATAAGAAGAAAAGAAAAGATTCAATTTCTAGGCATGCAGGTTACTTTAAATCGTTTTAATACAACCCGCAACCACCTCACTGTTTGAAAAGAAAACAAATTTGTGCGTACGCGACGAGTTTACGATCCATTGATGCGGATCATAACATTGACGCGAGTCTCGAAGGACGCAGCGATGTAAACACGCTCGAAATGTTGACCGACAATCGGTGCTTTACTATCAGTGTGCGACGGAAGCTGGCTTCGAACACATGTAGGTACCGAAAATTATTCTCGTACTACGTGACGATTTCTGTTACGTTCTATTACGTAATTGAAGGTGAATTTCGTGTCCCGAGTTTTCATTGTTTTGTGCAACTGTAAACCTGAGATGCTTCGAGAACTACTACATGTAAAAGGTGGAGCAGCCCAGATTCCAGGTAACGATACTCACTTTAATTATTGATTGATAATTCGATGTCGTACATTTGAAGCCGAACTTTTGTTACAGCGTGCAATGCGTGAATATTAAACTAGACAACGGTAACAATTAATTTGAGAAATGAAAAGCCGATTTGCTAAATTAATCCGGGCGTCCTTTTTCGTTCTACCGTGCAACTTCAGGTCTATGCGAATTCGATTCTCGACTCTCCGCGTCGCGTGTCGTTTGTTTGTTATTTGTTTGTGCGGCCGACCTTCGGTGAGTGCGTAGCTGCATCGTTGACGAATTCAACTCACAATCAGTCCTTTTAGGCAAGCAACTACGACGCAAAAAGTGGAATCGAGTTTAATTATCACACTGCAGATTTTTAGATTTTAGCTTTCCGAAGCTTGCCGTATTGAGACAAGAAAATACTCCGATAATATTCCGTTGCGGTTTTCTTTCTGATATTCTGAAAAAACGAGCCTTGCGGAAGGCGAGCTTCGTTTGACAATAAGTTCGTAATGCAATTGTAACGTGTTCATCAGTGAGTGGTTCATTTAGGCGGCATTCTTTTTGTATAAAAATAAATTATCGGTTCGGTAACCGAATACGGAAGTGTGTTATTATTCACGCATGTGTAGCTATGTCGTTACATGTTCGTCACTTCGGAGGTTTGTCTTTCGGTTAAACTTTATCGGTGTTCGGTCTTTGATTATGTTTTGTAAAAATGATCGCTAATTTTCAATAGAGCGTGAATTTATTTGGAACATGGAATACTAACAAAATGTTATCTCTTATCTGACTACAGGGACGAACTACATTTCAGCGTGATTGACCAAATTTAGCAACGATCCGAAAGAGTCGGCTCGATTGATTGATCTCAGGAGACGAGGTGCAAACTAGACCATCCCCTACAGTGGATAAAACCGGAAGGTACGTAATAAATATGATCCTTGATTACATTGTCGCTTTTGGTCGTAAATAGTGGTAGCTGTTCACAGGCCTTACTCATATATATTCGATACTTGTGTCTATTTAATTAGCTTTCTATTATTCATTTATGGAGTTCATTTATTAACACATCGGAAACCACTGAAATGTTGTGAAAAAAAAAAAAAATTATTATTTTGACACACGCAGTTTATAGGGTCATGAAATCTGATCCAAGTATGTACAATGAGTAATATTCTGTTATATTCTTATCGCAGTGTAAAAAGTGCGACGCTTCACCATTCGACGTGATTGTGAGATGCTACGCGAACTACTACATTTCAAGTGTGGAGCAACCTATAGGAGGTAAGAATACTCATTTTAATAACCGTTTAATTGTTCAAGGTGGCACATTTGAAGCATAATTTTAACCCTTGCGTAATCTGTAAACAACGGTGATAATTAATTGGAGAACTGACAATGCAGCTTTATACATAAAAATTAATTCGGGCCTCCTTTTTTGCTTTTCCAGATTTAAGCAGAGACATCCGAGCAACTTCTCCATTACTCGGCAACGTCGGTGAGTTTGCACGTATTTAGGTTACGGGTATTTCCCTGGTATTCCCCTGTCACGTGGCGTGGCGGTAACAATTGTTACACAAATCTTGGATTTCTTAGCTGCATGGATAGGCTCATTCGCGATCGCAACGTGCCTGACTTTTGGTCGAATAATTTTCGCTTCACAATTGAATTAACCGTAGCTTACTTGAAGTTAGAAATTTTACACGTTGCTAAAAGTGGAATGAGCATCGCGACAGGTAACCATCGCTTACTCGGCACTCGCGAGATCGAATTGTGTTTCGCAACTGATGTAATAATCTACGTTTGAATTTACCGACGATGTCCTTTAAGCGGTGGGTTCACCTGAGGTTTGAACGTATTCATATATTCACATTATTGTTATATCAATGAAATTCTAAAATCTGGCATAACGTAACGTAATCAAATTCCATATTATATTATTTTCAATATTTTAACATTCAACAAGTATCGATCAAATGCTTTTTTTTCTTAGTTCGCTTAGAAAAATGCTAAATGGCATACAGGATGTTTTTAATCACTTTTACAAAAGGTTGATGTACCGATAGTCTGCCAACATTTACTAAAATGATGCATACGATACTAGGGTTGGCGGAAAACAACCGCGATACTATATTCTGAGTAGGCAGACTACGATACAAAAACATTTTGCTCCCAACAGGTAAACAACGAAAATGTAAGTCAGTGACCACGGCGCGAATGACAAAGAATGACGTGTGTTGGAAAGAATGGAGAATCGTTTAGATCGAATATAGGTAACCGGGTAGGTAGGCGAACGTTTTGGGATCCGTCGCGAGGTTTGTGCGTGTGTGTGTGTGTGAATCTCTCTTTTCCGTTGGGTGGCTTCGTTGGGAAACAGGCGAGGGTAGGAAGGTCGCGATGTACCGTGATGTTACTAACTTTTGTAATCCACAGCGTCAAACGAACACAGAAATTTTCCCAAAAGACTCCGTATTCGAGTCTCTCGAGTATTTGAAAGCATTTGAATATAAACGAAATTGAATTTTCCATTTCTTGTCACTCTGCAGCTATTTTTAAATCGTTATTCAATTCAATTATTTAGTCATTACCGATCGTTATTCCATTCGATTGATTTCTGTCATCGTCCGAATGGGCAAAACGCATCTCTGGACCATCTATCGCGTTCCGTGGTACGCTAGATGGGGAGAGATGCTGAGCTCGAAGACTTCGCGTCGAAGAGGAACGCCGACCGTCACGCCACACAATATAGGTAATGCATGCCCTCCAACCTCCCTCCCGGACTTGACCCGCATCTCGGAAGAACAATCCGCATCGCGACGTGTCGGATTCGAAAAGACGCGGATGCGGATTGGGTTTCTGCAGAATTTTGCGACAAGTTCTAGATATTTAAGGTATTTTGACAGGGAAATCGGTCGCGCCCTTATGTGCGTGTGAATTAATCACGGGAATCGGACGCGCCTTTTGCGCGATTATTAATAATCAGGGTGGCGACAAACCGGGAAAACCGGAAGTAGTCGGAGAATTTTGTCTATCGGGAAAAGTCAAGGATTCATGACGAATCATTGGAAAGAACGCACTTTTCTATGAATTGTTTTCAAACTTCGGCCGTGCTTTGTAAATTCAGCCAAGCTAAGTGCCAGAAATAGAATTGTACAATTTCTAATTATTCGTGTGAGACGAAGCGATATTATTTGCGTTTTTTAGATCCAAATTAATATATTCAAGATGTATATTGTACAACTTCCGGAGCTGTGAGATCGTAAAAGCTGCTCAACAATATTCAAGTTTCCTGGGAAAACGTCAGGGAGTTCTGAATTTTTTTACGGGAAAAGTCAGGGAATTTTATTTGAGCACAATCGGCGCCATCCTGCAAATGATCCAACGATCCAGTGTTCGAGGGATCGGTGGGATCCGGTAATCGACTCCATCCAGTGGTTAAGGTGTCCAAGGTGATCCCAGTGATCGAGTGATCGAGTGATTAGTCCGGGAGGTAACGTCAAATTTCGTTGCATAATTTTCACGAGCTTCATTTTTTTTGTCCGAGTTATCCGTGTTACATACAATAGAGTAGCACGAACGTCTTCCAACGCGCCCCCACGACGGTGGGTTACACGAGTGTTAGACTTACAGCATTAATATTATGTGTTACACATTTAACTTAAAAAAGATGAAGCTTGTGGAAATGACCCGCAAATTTTTTACGCTGCCTCCGGGACTAATCGAGTGATCGAGTGGTCCAGTGGCCCAAAAATGGATGATCCGGTGACCCGAGTGATCTGAGTTCGGTTCGAGTGAGCCAGTTGAATCGAGTGATCCAGTGATCTAGTGATCGAGCAGCGTGGTGAGAGAATTTTAAAGCGGGAAAAGTCAGGGAGATATGATCGACCAAAGGGAGAAACGTACTTTTTTTTTCATAAAAATCGTTATCAATCTTGAACTATGCTTCATAAATTCAGTTAAACCGACCATCGGAAATGGAAGCGTTCAATTTCCAATTATTCGTCTCAAACGAAGCAATGCTACATGTTTTTTAGATCCAAATTAATATATTCAAGGTGCACAACCTCTGGAGCTGTGAGGTCGTAAAAACTGCTCAATAATACTCAAGTTTCGTGGGAAAATGTCAAGGAATTCGGAATTTTTTTACGGGAAACGTGAGGGAAAAGTCGAGGAATTATACTTTAGTAAAATTGTCGCCACCCTGATAATGCGAATCGAACGATCGCGCTTTTTGCCTAGTGATTTCGTAAACGGTATGTGAAAAAGTAAAGAACTTTCGATGTGTTAAGTCTGCAGCTCTTGGATCAATTTTTTTTTTTTTTACCAACAACCGAGTTTTCAAACTTCAATTGGCCGCGCCTGTTGCGCGTCGGCTTGATAGTTTTTGGTTCTGAGAGAAAGCGCGGCGTTTCCAAGCCGGCGGCCAATTCACGGGGATAAAAATCCCGGAGTGTGTAGTGGTGGTGAAGAATCTTGGCGTAAGTATTTATAAAATATATCTGAAATATACAGAAACACTCGTTTAACCGATCGTATTATTTTCTGTTTCAGGGCAACAAAACCAACTTTTTAACAAATGCACTGACAATGGGAACTATAGAATGTTCAGTCGAAAAGGATATTCACTGTAATAATTTAAAGCACGAAGGGATGTCGATTCAAAAAATTTAGAATGTTTTTCATTTAACAATACAATTAATAATCGAAGCCACGAATATTAAAGCGCATATCATGTTGGACTCGATCCATTTTTTGTCAGTGTATGTAAGCTAGGTATATTTTTATCTCTATCGACATATGTCACCAATTATATTTTCCTCTGATCCAGGTAACTGAGTTTTATTGACTATGCTGAAAAATTAACGTTTCATTTCTTGGGTTAAAAAAAAAAAAGTTTTGTGTTAGCTCCGACGCACGACTGGAGTTTACTCCTTACGAATGATAATTATGATATATATCGAATAGAAAAAGAGGGTAAAAGAACGCATCTTCCAAAATGATAAGAGAAACAAACATACATCTGTAATTATTCGGATTATTTATATTGCCTCAATAAAAGCGTAGTACATAAAAATACACGTATCAATGCGTAGAAGTACAAGAAAACTTTAAAAACGAAACATTAAAAGTTAATTTTGAAACCTTCTTATAATTTTTCTAACGCTGGCAGTTCTCATCACGTTTATTGGAAAGCAGGGTAATATTTTCCAGAAATCCCTGTAAAAATTCCAAGTTTTTCCTCTCCGTGTACTGTAACAAACGAAGTTTTTCACAGTGTGTATACGAGTATTTTTATTTCCTGCCCAGCTTTGAAATTCGTCTTCAGGAAATGAGCGTAAAATAGAAACTCATAATTCCAAGAATCCCAACTATTCAAGAATAAAAGGCAGTCATAAGAACCTGCAAGATTTCTTACCAATTCAACGCACACATATGTAACGACGAATGACTTGAACTCATGCTACCGCTAATCTATAAAATACGAATTGAAGAACAGAGAGAGAGAGTAGCATTGCAATTATATAATAACCATCACGGGATTTTTTTTGAGGAAATTGACGTGTCGATGATGTACGGCGTGGCGCGATTCCCATGGCAAGCTGCAATGGGAGTCGGTAGATCTATAATGCATATTGTACACACACGTCATATTATATACAAACATGATGCACACCGATACGATGTTTTGCACGAAACGATCCGGTGGTATGGTCGGATGCTGTAGCAGACTGCACTGTTTTGGTTGACCACATAAATTTCACCGAGAGATTTTATCAGATTAACCAATCAGTATACATACGGTGCTGCAGGATTTCGTCCGCGCGGTCGGTCCCCAGCTTATGGATTAATATATCTACACCCGGAGGTCGTAGGTGAGACAGGAGCCTCGGCACAATAACCGCCCCCGCTTCGTCCCCCTCCAGGGATCAAAATTAAGCAAGACAACTAAAAACGGCCGCGAATCTGATTTTGGTCGGTGGAAAGAAAAAGAAAAATAACGCGTGATATTCAGTCACTTTTTTGCCAATTACCCTTTCATGCGGGGGAAAAAGGAGCCTGCACGGCGAACCAGATGCAGTTTAGCCAACGTTGCAGGAGCGGGACTAATGGAGCAATGGAGCAATGGACCGACTCTCGCCATAAACAAGTGCTTATCCAGGATCTAACGCGCATCTAATGGCCGGCCCTTCGGCCCCCGGGTGAAATTGCGGGATCGAAGGACCAGGAGGAACCGTATCTGCTCGGTGGTCGCGCGATTTAATAACTATGTAAATGTCGCGCCCCGAACAACGCCCGTGACCGCGTCCCTAATTACTTTGTACATTATTTCCGGTTGTTCGGGGGATTCCGGTTCTCGCATGAGGGATTTTCCGGAGTCTAAAAAGGGCCGGTTGTCCGTACCTACCGTACCTAGGGTTCGTACGCACAGGGAAAACCTGTAAGAAAATGGGAAAAACTGAGGGAATTTTTAGTCTGTCGAAGAAATGATCTCCTACTTATACGAAGCACTATCGATCATAAGAAAAGGAAAAGATTGCAATAAAAATTTTGTTTCGTCGCACCACTTCATGCATTCTATATGTGTATTACTTAATATGTCAAAACTTCTTTCGTTCTTTTCTTAGGAAAATCGCAGGCTATTATTGTTTGTAAACCGGTAGTCAGACAGTAAGATAGTTACTAGGTACACGATAATTAGTATTGATATGTAAAAAAAAAATGTTGATTAATCGGCGACATATTTTTTGAAAGTTTACTGGAAAAATGCTATTTTCATGCCTAAGTACCGGGAAAAGTCAGAGAATTTGAGATTCCAAAAAGCGTACGAACCCTGAAATACGTTTCTTCGGCCAAGATGTGTATGTATATTCGATCGGGAATTGGTTTCGCCGATTGTAGCTGCGGAATATGACGTTGAGAAGCAAGTCAAGAAGACGCCTATGAGGGTGGTGGATGGTAGGTGGTATACCTACGTGATATTCGCATATTCCAACCACGGAACAAATTGTATGCGCGATACGTGCCTCGGCTATCCGGTTAGATTGCCCGTCATACGGCTGCTTTATGTGTATCGTCCTGCTCCATTTATTCGCCCTCCTTATTCAGCCCTTCGTTCCTCGTTTCATACTCTACACCTTTATCGTCCCCTTTCCCGGCGTCGACTCTCCGTGTCTTCCACGCTGTTTTCTGCTGACAGTTTTATACTCTTCGATGGCGAAACTTTGGCACTTCGTGCAGAACGATTGCCAAGTTTTGTACACGGAGAAGGAGAAGGAGGCAGGGAAAGGGAGAAATCTTTCAACGAACATGCACGGAGACTCGTTACGAGTATTTCGAAGCTTCGTGACGAATTTTAGTGCTGATTTTTAGCACCGAGAAAATTAGTATCGTGAGGCGATTAATGCAAGGAACGCCGCGGAAGAAGAATTAAGTATAGATTAGGAGAGCGGTCGAATATTAAATTCGTGAAGACCACGCGAGGCAATTTTATCGTAAAATATATAGTCGAGAGTCGGGGTTTGAGGCACTTTTGATATATCACGTCGGGAACTCTGAAACTTTAAAATGACCCCCACGTGCAATTCGTATAATAGCTATTATTATTGGTTGTTGTATATACGGAATTATATATGCGGCAATTTAACAACCGCGTATGACAAAAGGCGGACAAATTTAATGTCACGACTTTACTTGGTCCTTATCATAAATAAACGTATGAAACTCAACAGGCGCCTCTGTAAATGGGTTGTAAATTATCGGTGTGAAGTAAGGTTAGGTCGGGTAAGGTTAGATTGCCCTGCGTTAAGGCAGGTTTGCTTGAATTTCGTTTCGTTTCGGTCAAGGGCTGGAAAATTAGGGATTGTAGCAACCACCAACGTAATGAAAGTATGAGTACACAAATTGGGGATCATTTTTATTCTGGAATATGCATTTGAATTAGAGTAGTTTGCGTAAAAATATATTATTTCGATATTCATCGAAAATGGAGTAATAATAAACTGTGAGTCATTCGACGAGTGAAATCTTACCAGATACGTTAAACATAGATTATGCAGCCTTGGTTTGTTTCATGAAACTCTAAAACAATGTTTGACATATTCTCTGTGTCTACTGTATAACGATATGGGAATTCGGTATAAGTAAAAGGTTTTATTCATATGTTTGGAAGTTTAGGTACACAAATTATACAGGCGAATTACATAAAACATGTTTCAAAGCTTGGTATTGACAATTTACTACTCAATGTGGTAATAATTCATTATTCTCTCGTAAAGGAGTCTAACACACAAAAAACAATTGTTGAATTTACAGAATACGGTGATGAAATATGACAAAAAAAATGTTTCGTTAATCCAAATTATTGTTACGTCTACTTTTTCATCGAATCAAATAACATTTCTTTGGATCAGAAAAATATTTTTTCCACCATATACGCGGCAACTTGAGCGAATCCTTTCTCTACGTGATAAACGACAGTTTGTAATGGTGTGTGAAAAGTAAATCAACTAAAGTATATTTTCTAGTTTTGTTTTATATCTTCAAGGCGTCGAATTGGCAGGTCCGTTTCGATATGCGGACAGTACAAAGCGAATGAGAAATCATGAAATTTGATTCGAAACGAACACAGATGTACCGAACATCCTCGGGACGGAAAAACATATAACGCGTATAGCCGCAGAGCGAAGGGAAGATTCGTCCGACGTGATTTTTAATTGTATCCTTTTATTACCAGAATAGCTCGTTATTGAAAAGAAAACGTCTCTTTCGAGCTGTCCAACCGTCCAATAAATAACAAGTTTTATGCTTGACTTATGGCCGCACACGTATACATATGGATCTGCTTTATAGACCCAGCGGGCGATCCAGGAGACGCCGGTACTTCGCCACCCTTCCGTACAAGCGTCTGTACGATACATACGTAGGTGTGATACACGCACTCACACACACACACACACACACACACCTTACCTCACGCTCTCCGAGAAGACTACGAATTTTCATTTCTACGCGGTTTTATGACTTTCCGCGAGAAATATCTGCGCTCAGTACTGCCGAAACATATTGCGTTGTTTCGCGGGGTCACGAAGAACTCTAGCTGCAATTCGACGTAATCGAATAACGTTTATTGCGATCGCCCATACTCGCCCGAATATGTTTCATCCGCACCGATACTCTCCGCATTTCTACGTATATACGCGACATTACACGCAACCACGGACGGTGGAAAGTTACTCGCTTTATAAATCAGGTCGCGTGTCGACGCGCTCGCTTAATCAGAACCTGGATCCGGAGTTGGATTGCTTGAATTGCAGGGTTAAATATGCTAAATGCCTTGCGGGGCAAACTCGGGAACTCGAAGCTATACACGCCGCCTCGCCGCCAGCAGCTCTCGCAATCGCACGGATTTGCGTTTCCTAATGAGATCTTGAGATGCCTAAGCCTTGTTATCCATATAAATGCAGCCTTGTTATGCCGTTGTCTCTGAGTACGAGGTATGTACACCTACCCACCTATCCGGCAAAGCATCACCGCGGCAATTGTGTAATTTGTCAGAATTTGTTGTTACACCAACCAGCTCATCCTCGAAATAAACTTTTCGTCCTTCGCGAAATGAAGAATCTTATTTCACCTGTTAATCCCGAATATCGTGATCCTCTCTACTGATATCAATTCTACCTATACGCTTTCTAAGAAACGATACAGTCGATATTAGCATGATGTACGAATGAAAACCATACGTGCCGGCTCAATATTTTAAAGCCGTAAAGCCAGACGCGAAACCATTCGGCGCAGAAGGTGGTTTCTCATCTCTCTCTCTCTCTCTCCCTCTCTCGGAAAAGGCGTATCGTGATTGTAAGGATCGCACGGGCAGACTCCGAGAGATTATAATAATGGGTTTCGATAGGGCAGATACATACCTTATCGCTATCCGTAGTCTAAACCAATTTTAGCTTTATATACACAGGCGTGTGTGCAAACGTCGTGTGGAGCTGTGCACGTGTGACGGATACCCGTGTACACTACCTTAGCGCACACCTACGAGGCCACGGAATAGCAACCATTCAATATCCAACCGGATTTATACTGCTTTATAGTGCTTTCTATTATCCCGTGCGGCGTACGGATATAGAACCGTTTTATGGTGGTTGCACCTGTCGCCGAATATCTTGTATATTTTCATTTCGGATCCTACTCCGCCTTATACCCACCGCGTAATAAATAAAACGGAGAAATTCTACTTATTATTAACTTGTTCCTCTAACCTACCAATACTCCCCCACTTTTTTCTCTTACCTTTCGATACCTCGACCCGGTCACATTGCAATTCGAAATACGCGGGCTTGATTAAGCAATATGGCGCTGAACTGAGAGGTCAGCTGATCGTTTGAGGTTAATTGCACGCTTACACCGCAGGCCGGGATACTTTTGATGAACTGTCTCGACGCGTAAGTAAGGTCGAGAAAACGAGAGAAGAAACGGCATGACAACTGTCCAACAATCGTTGTAGCCGGAGACACTCCGAGTTCACGTGTGTAACACCGTAACACGACTTATAACCGATGAATTAGTATTATATCTATACGCAAGCTTATGATCATCGCCTAATGATCGGGCATAAAATCGTTGGATTAGGTTCTTTAATTTTAACAGCTGTACCTATTAACCGTCGCCTTTCGAGGATCAAACACGAGGAAAAAAATAAGAAAGAAAAAAACGACCGCAGGGAACCGAGCATAAAGTGGCGTGTATACATACATCAACGCTGTTTCGATCGTAAATTCATTTCCGTGAGATACACGCTGCGATGATTGAGAAAAAAATTGACTTGATTCAGGTGAACTGGGGAGGGAGGGAAAAGAAATTTACTTTACAAACCATGCACCCACCTTTCGCGTGACACACGATTTATTCCGAAAGCATACATCGTGGTCGAGCTTAAATTTCGCATCGATTTTAAAACACCAAATTCCTGCGGTGGCACCCACTTTCCTGTTTTCACTGTTTCCACAGTTTTGACAGCGCGCTTCCGGTATCCCACGGAGATTCCCACCTGGGAATGAACCCTGACAAATCGGACTCCTGATCGTCGGTGTTCGCCGATCGAGGTTGCGCGATTTCAGCCGGTCCGTCCAGGCCGGGTCCCCATCCTAACGCCCCCGGGGAAAGGCACCATCTGCAAATATCCCTTCATCTCGTCCCATCCCAAACCGAGGCCACGTGTGCCGTACAAATTGAATTCTTACAAGTTTCAATGATATGGTAATGCCGGGACAAGTCGTGGACCGGACACAAGCCAGTTGCCACCATCGCCTCCGGATCTTCCTCCTCGCCGTGCCAGGGTTTTTCCCTCCTTCTAAACCCCCGCTTCTCTTCCTCACCTAGCCAGTATAGCTTTTAGCCCTCGCTTTCATCCCTGCAGATTCGACTTCCATACTTTTGCCCCGCGGACCCCGCTGCGGATGTTGTATCGATGATAAACAACGCTGCGGGTATTAGGATAAGGGAAAGTGCTTCTGCAGACTTGAATCTTCTATTTTCGGAGATTTCATCCACATACCTATACACGGACAAGCGAAACTTGGGCGTCCTCGCGGTGGTCGGTAACCGGATGTGCGACGGATACGCAATGACGGAGGAAATAAATGCTGTAAATTATTCCACCGCTTATATCTTTCGCCGTTCCGTATTTTCTACGGATGTGCCTCGTGTATGTATAACAGTATATATGAAAGTATCTCTATGTATATATGTATATCTACATAACCATAACGTATCACTCCCACCGCAACTCGACTCGGTTAGGTAACACATGCGGCAATATCTTCCTCTATAAAGTCAATATTAAAATGTAACAGAATTTTTTTTTTTTATTCCTCCCTTTCTCGCGGAACGATATTCTCGGCATCACGGCAACCGGCAATACTTACACACCCATCATATACACATAATATCCGCAGCGTGGAAAATTGATACAATATACCGTTTTCTCTCTTTCTCTCGCGCTCTCGCGCTCTCTCTCTCTCACACATACTGAACATCCGATTAAGCGCGGGAGGAGGAATTTCATTGTCAACAGAAACGAGTACCTTTGCTATCAGTTTTATGGTGACCATGGTCGGATACCTGGTCTCACACGGTTATTACCAATACACGATATCGTAATTCGAGATCTGCCCCTGCTGTGATGCAAATGACGTATGACTGCCGTATAAAGTAATATACACATGTGTAAAATACGAGCATAGATACGTGTGGTATAATATAGAGGTTATATGGACGCGTGGGACATGCGTGTACATTTGTAACGTCGTTGTTGTTTTTATTTATTTCATCTCTTTTTCCAATGGTGTTAAGAGTAATGGTCAGCTTACGTGTTCCCAATGTTTTACAACGTCTGTCAGCCTCAATGAAGCGCCGCTCACCCCCGCCTTTTTTCGACCGTTCGCCCTCAACCCCCGGTCAGATATAATATACGACGGACACTCGAGGCGTCTTGATATTTTTCACAGTTTCCACGGACGTTTATACATCCACATGGGATATATGCTCGTTGACCCGACGGAGGTCCTCCACGTAGGATCGTCCACGTCAACTTAGCGTCGCGTCGCCAGCTTCTCCGCACAACCCGATCTATAAGACACCGTGTGACTACGGGGTAACTTTTGTATGCCGAGTTATATGGACCTATAAAGGTTTCCCGTGGAAAAGGAAGACGAGGCGAGTACGTACCTACGTCCCTTTTCAAAAAAAATTATTACCAACACGTCGTTGCGCCGTTAACTACAGAGCGAGTAATTACGCCACGGCACGGTATAATTGGCTCGCTTTTTTCAAACACCCATTATACCCCCGCTAAGTCCTTCACAGGGATGTTAAAACCGAATTCTCAGTCCGAGTTTTATTGCACTCGCAGCGTTATCCTCGGTATCCGATTCTTGTCCCGCAATATGTCGCAATCCTACGCGGATTTAATCACGTATATGGATATGCGATGAGTTGGATTTTGTGAAATCGCTGTAAATCGATCTGACGTTGGATCTGATATCTAGCCTTATATTCCATCGTAGGTATACCGCGTGCTTTCATTGTCAGAAATATTCCAATACATTTTTTATAGTATGGTTTCGAAACTGAAACAAGTTTTTGCAAATTTCATCTGAAACAATCCACTGTATTTGTATTAATTTTGTACCGATTGGTGAAAATTTCACCCAAATCACGTATAGTACGATTAGAATTAACGGTCAGGCACAAAGGGTAAAAGAATCACCACGCAATTTTACGAGTTGAAAATAAACTTTTCATTTTCCATTGCCACGCTCATGCCGCAGAAAGCGATTACTGTGTAAACTCGATCTAATCCTTCCTCGGAGACGCGTCTGTCTAGTTTGAATCTATGCTATCCAGCCTGCAGCGAATGATTAAGCGGCTGCATCAGCGCACCTGGATCTGCAGAATCGTTACGAAACTGGCGGAACGGATACCTGTATCCGCGGTTTCCGTGTTCGTTCGTAGCTGCCGGCTCGGCATCCACGACATGCGGCTACTTGGAGCCCGTGGCAGCTATGCAGCTCTGCAGGGGCGACGTGACCGGTGATCAATCACCGACGGATGCTGCTCCCGATGTTCCCGACGACGTATCGGCGATGTATCAGTGATATCGATGACCACGCGGTTCTCCGATGCCCGCGTGAATCCGCAGCAACTCTCCTCTCCTCTCCTCTCCTCTCACCTCCTCTCATCTCCCCTCCTCTCACCTCCTCTCATCTCCTCTCCACTCCTTCCAGCGGCGGGACCCGGGAGGGCTTATGGGATCAGCTCGTTCGTCCGTTTTCAGAATATAAAATTGGATACTTTAGGGAAAACCCCGCTATTCGACACATGCGGGATACCATTAAATCATACTCGTACCTGCGTCGATGTGGATTCATTCCTTTCCTCCACGGTTCGCGTCTGCGGGATCTTATCCCGCCGAACATATTGCATGCCGTCTCTTTTCTCGCTGACGGAAAATTATCCTTGCGGCGAGTATTGGACGCGTGATTTTTTAAAGCTCGATTAACTCGAGATTGCGCTGCATTGTCGAAACTTGCGGCTGTACCTACCTCACAGTCTTGAAACGTTATGTGTATACCTGAACGAGACCGACGAACTGGTAGCCGCAAACAAGTTTCAACGAAGATATTTCCTGCCTTATATAATAATATCTCGTCCGGGTCAAGCGGATTTGGAACGGTCTTTGCTGTCGCTCAAAATCCCGTGATTAATTATGAGATGAGAGTTAACAAACGGCAGGATGCAACTTCCATGCTTCTTCTGCTTAGGACCACTCACTGTACGGGTTTGGGGATAAGGATGAGACCGTGAGCATTCAACGTGATATAACCGAAAGTAATTGTGCGTGTAACGCGCCCGTCATCAAAAATATGAATATCTTCAGCAATCGCTGCGGAGGAGTAAATTTTTTTGTTTTTTTGTTTTTTTTTTTGCTTTCATAAAATTTGTTTGCCCAGCAATTCCCGAGTACCGACTAGAATAATAATCGGACAATCTCGATGACTATTATAGTAATTTCACTCTTATATATATACATGAAATAACGCGAGATCGAACGATTCTTCGGCATAACGTGAACGGATTCGTAGCAGGGAAGACCGGCGGTAAATTCCAACTTTGTATTACCGAGCTTTACCGACAGTTATTGACACCCGTAAAACAGGATGATAGGCGACCGAAATACCGCGAGGCTCCCTCGGGAATAGCCTGTATACAGCTGGAATGGCTAACCGATACCTCGCGCAGACGTATCTCTGTATGTAATAATACGGAAGCGAAGGACCTTGCTCAGCGGAGACCTTAGGTAATATACGACTGCAGATTCTTCAGAGTTTCCGGAAAGTATGGGGAAAATTTTCAAACGCCGGGTAATGTATCAGCTGGGAAGTTCTCGGTGTTGCGAGGCAGCGCAACCTTGTGGTTTACAATTTTGCAAATTGGCTCGATAAAGTTTCCCCAACGTCGTGTTAACGTCGCGGCAAGTGTGAATTACCGCGGTACTTTCGTCAGGATACAGCGACCGAGTGTCGCCCACCCCCGATGGCCACTCTCCGCTCCCTTACACTCTCTAAGTAAATTTTGGCTAATGCGCCTTTCAACGCTTATTAGATTACGAGCTCGCGAGGTTTGCAGTATTTCTTCGTAGTTCCAGAGGCCGTCGGCCAAACCGTGCGAGTCTCGCGTCTCCGGGTTCCACTTTCCGCTCCCGGATGCGGTTGGCCAATTTTTTGGCACCCGGCCCGACGCACTCAGCTTTTCAGCCGCATGATCGCCGCTGTTCGATGAAGTGCGGAATAGTTGGATCACCCCTCGCGAAAAGTTTCCCCGTTTAGAGCGGCGCGAGGTAAAAAATTTTCAAAGCTGCACCGAGAGGCTGCAAAAGCGTGAGACGAGCGAGATCGTATCGCGGGATTTTATAGGAGGCGAGGGTCTGCGATAGTGCGTCGCACGGTTAAACCGCGAGGCATTTGCTGCGGCGAGGCCGCGGCGCGATCCTCGGCTCCCGTTTTCTCGTCCCCCGGGGAACCCCCAAACAAATGTAACAAATGTAGCCAATCCGAGAAATCTAGTGACGCGGGGTTAGATTTAAAAGTTAAATTAAGGCTATCCAATTTGCTCGTAAGCTTGACAGACAATATAAACGACCGGATTTAAATATGCAAAGTGGTTGGCTCGTCGGACGTATACGGCTGGATGGTCGACGCCTGCTTCCCGAGATTTCGTTGAAGGTGGTATAGCTCTAAGGTGGCGGGGGTGCGGCTGGCTAGAGGCTGAAGAGTTGATAAGTAAGATGGACGAGTGACGACGCCCGGCGTCTTCGCCTCGGTCTCACCCTGTTCATCTCTTTCTCGCTTACTCCTCGAGCTGAACGGGACGCGCCCGACTCGTCGAACAAGGGGGAGGTCATCATCCCAGTTGCGGAATTTTCAATTAAGGATCAATGGATAAAATAAAAATTACCCGTTTGAAGAATTTACAGCCAATTATGGAGAACGCTAATGAAACAACGTTCCTACTGTTAGGGATATGCGAATAATTCGAGGTCACGAATGATTTGACTCGATTTTAGACTTGGTCGATTAGTTCAAATTTTTCAATTAATTCAAACGTTTCGAATAATTCAATTTTTCATTTAACTGTTATACTGACCTCCGTAACTAATGATGAAATCGTTATTAACCTACTCGTACTGTTATTGTGTTTAGCGTGAAACATCATTCAGTGATTCCTAGGGACTATAAATTGTCGAACAAGCGATTAATTTGAATAATTCTAACGATTATGATTTTTAAAACTATTCGAATCATTCTAGCTTTTACGTCATTTAAAAGATTCTGACCGGATTCCATAACACCTGCATCCAATATATCAACAATTTTAGAAAAGGTTTCATAATTAGAAAGTTCAACATTATTAAAGTGAAGTCTTATTGATCTTATTACAATGTTTTTCACTTCATTTTCTCGCTGACCGATACATACAAGTTAACTAAAAACACTCAAGAAATTTAATAGTATACATGTAGTTATAACTCACAAATGTAATTGCTGTCCAACGTCTAATGTATCTGTTGTACCGTACTTACACAGATCCTTTTTTTTATCCAATCTGGAAATAAGTATCTGTAACAATCGTTTTAAAAGACTTCTGGAAACCTTTATGATAAAAAAATAACCGCAAAATCATTAGATATGGATTAAAAGTACCAGAGTTTAATTATCTTGAACACGTTAATCATGAAACCTTTTCTCAAATTGTTGATATATTGCGTGACTTATGACATAAAGTATATATAAAGTTGGTCATCAGAAATGCGATTTTGGTGGTAAAAGGGTGTATAATTTTTTTTTCATTCAACTGAAATCAAGCGTTTGAAAATATAAAGGCAAACGGTCGTATGTTGACTAGATACAACTTTCTTTCTTCAATAAATATTTATGAGAAAAAAAAGATCAAAACAGCAAGTCGTAACCATTTTCTTTTTTTGCAAACGCTCTAAAAATCATTGAGACGATTAGTTAAATTGAACATTGCTGGAGATTTTTTTTCCACTTTCCATTCTCTTCTCTTAACTTTTATCCTTAACCAAAGATCGTTAAAAATTCACCGAGCCCTTTGTATAAGGATCTTTGTATATAGATTACTGAATTTTCTCTCCCCTCCACATTATTCCTCCTTTTCCATATACTTGGACATTAAATTTAATAATACGATCGAATTACCACTCGACACTAATTCAGTAAGTATACGTACTTGCCATGGATCGGGAGCGTCGAGTGTCCTCTGAAATTTCCAATTGAAAATCTCGCCCCGTATAATAGTCACGTAACTAATTACCAGTGAGCGTAGTTACCTACCCTCGATGACTATGAGGTGCGGGGGCTGTTGTGTTACCAGCAATAAAGCTGAACGAGCAATCAACCTTGACGAGGACAAAACTTGAGTGGTACCCGGGGTTGCTGGCTGCAGCAAGTAATTAAGAACTGAGGACGCCACCTGCACCGGCTCCTGACTTTGGCCAGCGGCGCAGTTATTTATGTGTTTATTGTCGGTGGAGTGCTGTTCGTGATTCGTGAACGGATAATTCTTTCGACTATTGGCCGAAAGTAACCCTCGCGATAAGGAATCGGGGCGCCGGGAGACGACGTTATCGTCATTGGTTTCCGTGCGGAGCAAAGGGGGAGGAAAATATTAGTATCATTCATTGGTTAACCATAAATTCTTAAGTGTAAGCTCGTTAATGTAATTATACCGCCGTTGGCTGCAGGACACGCGCGAGCTTTGACGTTTTTTTTTCTCTCTTAATTACCTGATTTTATGGTACCAATAAACCATTTATTACATACTTACAGGCCGGCCTTAACATGGCCGGCTAACTAATTACCCGCATCCTACAACGATCGCTGCGATCCTACAGACCTAGGAAGAAGAAAGAACACGTCGCATTCCAAGCATGCAGATTGTACCGATTCCCTTAAACAACAACAAGTTTACGACAAAGTCATTTTATGCCCATCATGTACACCGTTTCTAATTCCAGAAGCTTTTTCATCTCATCTCGAGTACGTGTTTCGTTAACCTGAACCAGCAGGACATTCGGTGTTTTCCGATGAAGATTTCTCGGTGACGAACATCCACAGGCACTCGGCGGTTTCTCGCCTGTGGACATCGGCATACGTGTGAACCGAGACGCCGCAATCGGGTCCAAATATGGTCAAGTACCATTGACAGTATTCAACGGCCAGACAAAGCCCAGTCATTACGTGACAGATGACCACCCTGGAAGTTAAATTTCGTGTTAAAAATTAAGTAAATACTACTCGAATTACCACGGCTTTTCAACAACTAACCTGGTCGAGGGTGGAAATGGTGCGCCCGCAGTCTCGAACCTCATGTTAGGGTCCCAGTAGAGAACCTTCCACTTGGCGTAACAGTCTGGATTGTTGCTCAACATCACTGGGTTGTGCTCCATGGGACCATGAGCTGAGCTAACTGTAGGAGTCTCTGCCCTTACGTACAGAGGTTCGCGACCAGACTCTATCAGCTATTGGGAAGTGGTAAAAACGACGATTAGCTAATTAGTAGTGACCAAATAGGTTGATTAGTAGTAATAAACTTATTAAATCGATTTCATTGATTAGAAAATGTCGAACCTTTCGTTTTGAACACACATTTTTTCATGCCGTTAGACTGGAGATTGAATTACATTAGCGAAAGTCAGTCCGAAGGACACAATCTCCCCTTACTTAATTGTCTTTCTAATCAATATCCGATCTTCAATGGAAGCTTTTTATTCACTTTCCAAAATGATTCGATGAAAAATTGTTACCTGAGGATTACCTGCAAAAGGAATGCTTGATCGAACATAAGATTGTCGCCTTCGCGATGATGGCAATCGGCGGGTCTGATGACGAACGTATTTCGGACGCAAGGTATCAAGACTGGTGAGCAAACGAGTGAACAACCGTCGAGAAAGTGATGAGCAGTATCGATGTCGCGTTCGTTCATCGTACCGGCGAGAACGACACCGTAATTACTGTACTTGCTTCTAGGTGGGAAACCCGGCATGTCGGGTGCCTGAAGTTGGACACAGCTACCAAACGTTATGAAATCGCCAGGTTTTGCCAACTGCACCTCGCGGAATACGTTCGCAAAGACTTTTCTCATGTGCTGCACCAGAAGCTCTTCTCGGTCCCGCTTCATTACGTATAATTTTAACTTCTCCTGAAAAAAGAAATTATCGATTAAAAGATTCGTTGTGCTGGCCCGTTCATACGACGAAAACGAGGCCCTTCTATTATCTGTCGTTGATGGTACATAGGATGAAATTTGCAAACGCTCAACTTATACCTCCGAAAGAGCAATATTCTCAGTCCAATTTCCACACCGCACGTTTGAACTGTACATTTTTTAAGATGAAGAATTTATTCTGCCTGAAAAGTATACGTGACTTAAGAATCGAACAGAATATCTGTCCCAACACAATTACATGAAAACTGATCAGGATTAAATTTAAATCAAATTAGCATCAGTATTGTACTTTCCCCACTCGTATGCAAGGTTATTCATTGATTTGAACGGGAAATTCTAGTTCATGTATTTCTAACATACTTCATGGGCATGTAATTTTTTCAAACATCGTTAGATTCATCGTTCGTATTTCATAAATTTTCCCACTCGCTACAATCGGGGACCTGCCATCTACCCCTGGCACCGAGCATCGAGCAAATGGAAGCGATGTGTTCAGTTACCTACTACATGTAGTACCATTCTTATCGATGTTCTTATT
This sequence comes from Neodiprion pinetum, assembly GCF_021155775.2. Taxonomy (NCBI): domain Eukaryota; kingdom Metazoa; phylum Arthropoda; class Insecta; order Hymenoptera; family Diprionidae; genus Neodiprion; species Neodiprion pinetum. The sequence goes on from NC_060237.1 coordinate 21,448,548, forward strand.
AGCAGATGCAACAACGAGGACTGAAAAAATCTATTTTACCTGCAGTCGAAGCTGTGTTAGGACAACAAGAGACGCTGACTGCGGGAGTAAGAGGGATTGTCGCTATCGAATCTCCGCCGATAAAGCAGTTCCATTCGAACCGTGCGTTTCTGCATCGTGTTAGAGGTCAGGCATGGTATAAAATTATTGGTAAAATTCTAGACCAGCCCAGGTCAGCATTTGTTGCAATTCCAGAAATTTCAACTACAGAATCATTATAGGGTCTTATTATGAAACGCCTATTTCAAAAACTGCCATTATCAACGGCCTATTTGATTTAGTTAACCATCCAAATCTCTCCCCTAAGATTTTATACGCATGGTACGAACTCTATTTTATAGGCATATAAGTACAATCAAGACAGTTTTGAACACAGCAATTTAGATAACCACCATTATTGATCCTATACTGTAAATTTGGTACTCAGGGGTTTTCGAGGTCGCTGATTACGATTTTGCCCTCAAAATTTTGAAATAAAAAATGGCGGCCAAAAATGCAAAGATTCATTTGAATCGCATGAAATTTGTTACGCGGGGGTTTTTGGGGTCGCTGATTACGATTCCGCCCTCAAAGTGTACAAATGGAAAATAGTGGATCCTCTACGGCACACACGAATTCATAATGTAAAGTTTTGCAATGGGACCTTCTTTTTTCATATTGATTTTATGTTGAGCTTGACTTTTCAAAGTTTAATATGTGAGAGTGTACCGCTAGGAGGTTGCATTCATAGGACTTTACACTCCGTTTGCTTTTTTTTATTTTATTTTTTTTGTTTTTTTTTAATAATATTCTTTGTTTTTTTTTGAATGCTTTTCAATCATTTTTCGTCGTTTTCTTTTTCAATTGTTTTGTACCCTTTATTTTCGCAAACTTCTGAATCGTCAAATCCTTTTCCAATAAATTTTTTTTTTTTATGGAATGAGCTGAAACAATCCAAGCATAGGGGTACATCACTACACTCTACGAAGACGGTTCTTGTATCTTTCCTCTTACCAGTGACGTGACAAGAAATGCATCGAAAGGGTAATGGAAGCAAAAAATTTAACGGGTCTGTTGGAACAAGCCACTGTGCATTACAAAGTATCAATAGAACTCACTCGCATGTCTCAGTTATATTTGGACATTCAAAAACAAATCCATTCACCTCACTGCGAAACTGTAACATTCAATGGTGACTTGGTGTTACACATCAAACCTCAATTATACTCAATACGTCAAATTACAACAAGTTTTTCAAGACCAGAACAACTATCGTTTGTTTCACATAGGTATTACTTAGCTTAGCGTAATTTTTTTCAGAACGAAAAACAGTTTCTAACACAAAATAGAACTACTCATATCTTCTTTCAATATTATATTCTTCTGTGGCCACCGCCATAAATGTCTGAGGAGAATTATGTGTATCCTACCGACGGTGATAAGAATCAGTCAAAAGGACGACCAACAAAAATTGGGTGATGTTTTCAGAGGACTATGTGTTGTTTCTTTGGCAGTTGTCAATCAAAATGTCGAATGCTTTGCATTTATTCATTATCCTCACCGTTCGACCTAATGTCACTTTATGATTTCTGAGTACAGTTTCATAATCAGCGACCTCAATAACTTCAAAATTTTTAATTAGTGCATTTTGAGAGCAGTTTCATCCAATTCAAATGAATTTTTACATTCTCGACCGTCATATTGGATCTGCCATCTTAATTGCGAAATTTTGAGGATAGAATCGTAATCAGCGACCCCAAAAACCCACGAGTACCAAATTTCATGCAATTCAAATGGATTTTTGCATCTTTGGCCGCCATATTGGATCAGCCATTTTAAATTTAGAAATTTTTAGGGCAGAATCGTAATCAGCAACCCCAAAACCCCTGAGTACCAAATTTCGTGAAAATCTGAAGACTTTTTTTCCCCGCATTTCGGGCCCTATGGGCAAAATTGGTCTTGCCGCGTAAGGGGTTAAAAATATCGCCGGGTTACACAAAAACGTGAACCATGATGGTCAGTAGCATCGCTTGGCCATTGGGAACTGACCACTTTGGTGATTACATCTAGTTGCCAAAAAAAGGAACAATTTCAGTGTGCACCAAGTGTGCATTTAAATATATGTTTTCAACGTGACTTTGATGCGTGTGTTCAATACTTGTCAAAAATTAGACCCGCTCTTTCACCGGTCAACTGATCACCATTTCATCTACACGGAGAGAAGAAAAAGAACAGATTTTACTCGAAACTATCGAAAAAGAGGTGCAATTCTGAGTAAAATCCGTTCTTTGTATCCTCCCGTGTGTGTACATTAGGATGGGCCTTATTTGGGGGTCGGAAAAATTCTCCTGCAAGCCGTAAACGCTTATATATATCCGTGATATTCATATGTATATCTATTTAGCTGTATATGTATATCTATATCTATTTAGCTCAATAATATGGCTGACGGCGCTGATTCCCCTTCCGTCTTTCGCTTCAGCTCCGCTGGGAGAGGCTCCCCGTGCATGAGTCCATGGTTATGGATCAGTGCTATCCCCTTCAGACCATCACCCCCCCCCAGTTCTCGGACCCAGTCCCTTTACCCGCTCATCAAAGGTCCTGCTTCGCTCCAGCAAATGGCAGCCCGGTTATACTACAAATATTTCAGTGATTGGACAGACTGTTCACATACCGTGCAACCAATGCGATGCAGAGTAGTACATAAGTGGTACGTAGCTTATTGTTAGTTCTCTAGGTGAAAACGCTACAGTCATGCTCCAGCCACGTCGCGTTGCATTTGGTTTTAGTTGGTGCGACAAAATATAGCCAATGAAAATTAGACAAGAAAAAACCTTTTCATTGAAATAATTATTTTTTTCACTGGATTTCGGTACTCATATGTATTCGTTAAGTTCATTTTCGAATCAGAATCAAAAGCCGACAAATCCTCGCGTCTCTGCGCATTGAGCTTTTCATATTTGTAAGTCTTAAAAAACTTAGCCCCCGAGAATTTAAAAGTGCAAAGATGGGATCTTGCAAACTGATAAAGCTAGACTACAAAGCAGTATTGGCTCCGAAATTATAGAAAAATGAATACTATTTATTTAATTCCGTTAACAGGTACTCGATCGCATTACGTCTCCACTTCCACATTTTCCTAAATTTTACTCTAAACCCACGTGCGAAGTTTTCCGCTTCGACAGTCGTCCGTTTGTCATTGTTAGTTAAAAAATTTCCCATTGGATGTGCGATAGCAAAAAAATCGGTAAACAAGAGATAAAGAATTTCTTGAGCCCATCGGCCTAAGTGTACCACCGAACTCTATATACCGGGAAAATCTCTTGAAACTTGAAAATCTATAACTGCACATACGCCAAATAATACAATCTTATTGGTCGGCGAAATCTTCCCGCGGCGATATTTTTGTCTGCGATGCAGGGGGACAAAGTATGCAAAATGTGTACGTTTGGATTTTCAAAGAGCTTTTATCTCACTAAAACCTCGCAGTTACAGATCTTTTGGAACATTAATACTTTCACGATAAAATATATAGTGCGAAAAAAAGTTTTTCTCATTTCATTTCCATAAGCAACTTCGATCACAATGCAGGCTATCTCAGACTTGCTGTAAGAATCTGAAAAAATGTGGGGACTCTTTTTAAATGATTTAAAATTGATTTCAGTGATGGGGCGGTAAAAATTCGTCAACACCCTAACCAAGGATCACCCTAATACGCCTATATACTCCGTGTTTTAGCCAATCATTCATCGTTTGGTTGGTTGTGATGAAACCAACGATCGATGCCGGAGTAACCTATTTTACCTGCGCATTCGTATACTCTGCACAACGACGGTCGACACGCGCTCGTTCTTACGAAGCGCCTCCGATTTGCCTCGCTAGGTGTCGCCACGGTGGGGAAATTTGCATGTATTACCATAAATTAATACGAATATAATTTCAACTTCCTAAAACTTTTTCCTGATTGAAATAAAAGAGACATTCGCGCCTCTCAATTTTATTGGATTCAATTAGCCATATTATATCGGTTGAATATACGAGGAATTAGATGACCTCGCTTGAGCGATGTTAACAACGTTATGATCAGGCGAAATCTCGGTGTATCCATAATTTAACGGCTGGGCGATGCAACAATTGACCGTTTGCATGAAATTTTTTTTTCCATTCTTAGGAATGCATAATGCAGTGCAAGCCAAAATAATGAGGAGGTATTTTTTGTTTTTCGTTAAAGGTGATAATTTTTCATGTTATAGGTGATTTAATTTCACTGATTTTAATATATATAGATATATCTTAACATGGGCGACGTCACAATGTTATAGTTTTCAATCTGTTATTTTAATGGCAATTTTGATTCAATCGAAAAAATAAAAAATACGTCCAAAATATTTTTTTCCAATCTACAAGAATATGAAATAAACAAATTTCATTAAAACGGTCATTTATGAGCGCATAAACGGAGACTGAAAGGTTCGGCAACCCTGGCTGCGGTCAGTGACGAACAGGGGTAGAAGATCGAGAAGATCGAGAAGATCGAAGTCCAAGATCGAGATGGATCGCGCTTGCGATCGATACTCGGCCGGGTTTCTGATTGGCTGAAAAAATCACGACACCCACCCCCACTGCACCTGCGGGCAGACAAGTCTCGACGAGTCTGCGGCGCGATGAATCATGCTCGCCAGTTGCTGCGTCTACCTCGGTAATCTCGGTATAGTCAGTAATGATCCAACTTTCAAGACGGCAAGTTCGAACGACAAGTGTCAAACTCCAACAAGTGCGAGAGAAAGGTTTCAAAGTTTTGCAAGTGAGAAGTGCACCGCAGAAACGGCAGCGACAAAGGTGAGCTACATACGATTACTTTGCGTCAACTTTTACTCGTAAGATTTTCGGAACGTCATTCGAACCGAACTTTTTACCGATCTCGTCAGATGCACCGGACTCGTCGACACATGCATCGACAGGTCTTGACACGAACACCTAAAATCAAGAGTTACCCATCTTCCAGCGACATGTTCAGCCCTTCGATCATACCATTCAATATTCTTACGCATACACCACACGTGCGGCAAACGTGTGATGACATTCGTGTTTACCGCTGAGTTCCGTGTAACCAGGAATGTGTGGTCCGCATAAGCGAGCAGGAGGAAAGTCGCGCTAGATACGTACGTTGATGTTATAGATTTATTGCGAATTGTTTCTGTCTTTTAGCGGTTAATTACATCTGATTTTAAAATCTTCGCTGCATTACTTCGTAATTCGGAGCAGCGATAATTTGTTTTTGGAGTCTCTCTCTCTCTCTCTCTCTCTCTGTGCGTGTGTAGGTGGGTTTTTTAAAATTATTTTCACACAAATCACCCATTTTACCAGACGCCTGTATGTACGTGCGTTTACCTACCTAAAATGAAACCACTTGTTCACCGTTAACTGACCACCATTTCATCTGACAATTGCTGATGCAATCCGGAGACGAGAGTTTAAAGCGCAGTTTTAAAAGCTCTCCGATTAGCCGATTTAAATACATCAGCTACAGATTTACGTTACTTGCGGTTTTATATTGAATATTTACTTTATTAAGCACACATGTAAAATTTATCACAATTATCCGTATATGCTGTATAGGGACTTTTTACGCCACGAAAAGTTTGCACTTCGCGGAAGTTACCGTTTTGTTTATCTAGTATAAATTATTATTTCAACATCGATGTGATTCGATGATAGATTACAAATCTATTTTTTATACGCCCTCGTTATTACTGTTACTTAACGAGTTACGCACAAAATGTCCCATTTCAATGAATTCACGTCAATATTTTTAAGAGTAATGCAGATTACAGCGAAATAACTTATTTGGGAAGTATAGACTGATCGTAGAGCTCTTAAAATCAGTCGATACGAATCTGACTTTGAAACGTTCGAATTCTTTGAAATTCCAAATCCAGAAAGCCGTTAGAGTATTGTAAAATTCATTTTTTTAAGGATTCTCGAGGAGCTGTTTTCTCAACCTAACTTCAAAATTGCGGAATAAAAATAGAGAATGATATAAAATATTTTCTACACAATTATCGTTCACTTTCGATATTCATTTGTCACGGTGAATTCGACGTCGAGATCGAATTTTACAAAATCAAAGCAACCTTCACTTCTACTGCGTACGTCGACCTTTCGGAGGCATTCGTCTCTAAAATCTAATCCGTGAATTTTTTTTTATCACAAAAGAAATTCGAAGACAAAAGTTGTCAAACAGTTTACTCCAAAGCAAACGAATAATATATGTGAATGAAAGGGGATAACGATCAGGTTTCAAACTCACAGCCGACTGAACTATGAGATGGCAATTAAATGCAGTTGTAAATGTTACTGAACACAAATGCAAAACTTACGTTCATTTGGCATGAATGTGAATGCCTAAATTCGATATTAATTAGATTGTTTTACAATCTCTATGGAGGTGTTTGTTGTCTTCTCCGTTTAATGAAATCATACTCTCCGATGATGACAAGTCACTTTGGAATTTTTAAAACTCCAGCGCACGTAATCATATAAAAATTATTAAGCCCTAAAGTTCGTCACCGCTGTCTTTTTGTGAACGTGTTCTGTGAAAGGTACGTAATTCATTCGCGCAGTGGTTCTATAAATGTGATGTTCAATGAATTCGGTTGAATTTCGCAATGGTAATAGGTATAACAGGAAAAAAGTACGTTTTTAATTATTATGGGCAAACACATGATCTGTTTTGTTAGTATTACGAACATTAGCTCAAACATTAGGCCCTATATTAATAATTTCTGCCAATAGTTCGGATACAGAGATTTTATGTCGAAAATAACTATCGAAATTTCTTCAAAGTGCCTCACTGAGAAATCAACAATGGCTAACCGTTAGCTACTGTGACCTGTGCAGGTTAAAGAAAAAATACGCAAAGATCATTTTCGAAATGAAACTTTGTGAAAATTATTTCGATCCAACTCCGATTGAATTGATCGTTTAAGAGGAATTCTGCGCGCAGTGCAAACTGTTTTTTTTTTCATAATTTTATACCTTATTATCATCTTGATGCCAAAGGTATTATATATAATATATAATAATTGATCTGTCTGCCATTCTCATATTTTACTTACTACACGTAGAAGATTCAACCTTGTTCAATTATTTTTCAGAGCTACAGGTCGACGTCTCTTACGAAAAGTAGCACGTTTCAGATTTTCCGCAAACTCGCATGTTCCGGCTTTCACCGAAAAAACTAACAAGTTTTTACACAGATCAGTAAAAGTGCGGTAATGCTGAGTATAAAAATCTAAAAAGACTGATTTAGTCATATCCAATTAGATGCAATAGCTGTTACACTCTTGTGGAAATATTACGGATAGTTTAGGTACGGACTACTTGATATAAATATAATAGGACCAATTGATATTTGCATTGATAGAAAATCCCGAACAAATTTAAAACATCTGTAAAGAACCTGTGAAAAAAGCTTCATTTTTCTAAGATCTGCATCCGCAAATTGACTTTCATTTCGACTATCGTCTATCGCACACACAAATCTTAAGATAATCCTCAGTGCACTAATCGAGACATGATAGTTATCGCGGGGATAAGAGAAACGTGCTAGTTTTCGTGTTGAAAGCCGAAACGTGCTACTTTTCGTAAGAGGCGTCGAGATAAAATAAAGAAACTGCAAAAGCTTTTACAATGTAATAAAGTTTAGAGGATTTTTATAAATAATATGATTTTTTCGATACAGGTAATTTCTCTGAACAATTCTCGCTTAAACGAAAAAATATGCGAGTTGTTCCAACGTACTGAGTCTTGTGTCTTTTGGTAAAAAATAGTAAAGAATGAAAAATACACTTTTTCAAAGTGTCTGTAGTTGTAATTTAAACTGTGTTCTATGTGACGCACTGAATTTCAAACATAAAATATTTTCAGAATGCCCGACAATTTTGTTCAAACAGTCAAATTGTTCCTACCCCAGCATGTCCCTCCAATAAATTTTGTCATTCCAGTGGCAATATCTGGTAACCTATCCAACAAGTTGCTATAAAAAAATGAATATTCTTATACCTGTACAAACCTACAATGGTATTTCAGTAAAGAATTTGATTCCGTAATACTATTTTTCAAAATATTCCCTGTTCCGTTTTGTCCGACTCTTTCGACGTCTCCTTTCCTGGCACTTTTGTGGCCGTTATGTTTGTACCAACATATCGAAACTGCTCATTAATACCGTATCGGCGTGTTAAGTGTTCGGCACAAAGTTGACAAGACGTGACGACTAGGCTACTGAACTTAGATTATGTGTCGAGCAATCCCCAAATCTACTCTGATAAGTTTTCTGCCGCAATTAGTTATCTGTTTCTTTTAGTTTTAGGCAACGTCTATTGTAATATGTGAAATAGTCAACCTGTCCCAAGTTGAGAACCGAAAACATGATAAACATTTCTCCCCTGCCATATGACTAGGGAAGTACAAAATGACCTGGAAAGATACATATATAATTTAAAAAAATGTTTACGTACAATCCGAGAAAGGAATGATTGTATGTTGTGTTATGTTGAGGAATCTTTTGAGTTGAAAGATTTTTAATTACTTTTATACATTTCATCTCAGGTAATATATAGAGCGACAAGTCTAATCGTTATATGTAATCATACAAAATACATGAAGACGAATTAAAAATATCCTACAAATTAAATGAATATATATATATTTGTATTTTGGAGTCTTTTATTTTATTCATTCTGAGTAAATATCTATCCTCTGGCACCTTTAAAAAGTATTAAAAATAATTAAAGTGACCGTAATGATTACATTTTTTACTCTACCACGAATGTTAAGATTTGAGAGGCAATATCTTGGAACTATTCATGTATGTCTTCGGGTTTAACAGAACGAGAATTCATTTTTATCGATTAAACTGAATTCCGTACGCTGAAATTGAGAAGGGAAGATTATCAAATTATAATATTGAGAACTTTCTTATCATTTCCGTTTCCCCAATCCAAGGCCATGTATTTTTCTGTAATCCTGTAACCGTACATATTTACGTTGAAGAAAATTTGTGCAAAAAATGTACAACTATTTGCATATCCTTACGTGATTACTATAATTTCAATGCAACACTTCAGGTTTTTTAACACGTATGGATTTACACATTGTTTCAGATTCCCGAGAATTTCAGTTAGCCATGGGGGTTGCCATGACTTCCGTGGTAACAGTCGCATTGATTTTATTGGTAAGTTGGTGAAACACACTGCTGTATACATATTTTACACAACAACCACAAGAACATATATAATCATTTTTCTTGATACTCCAATTTTGCTTCCTTCCGATTTTCCTCATTCGTCTACAATCAAAGCCTACGCATCACTGATGTGAACAATCTGCACTTACAATCAGCGGGAATCCGAATAAAATTACCCAGGAAAAAAAATAAATTTTTTTTTCTTTTGCACAAGAACGATGCCAAGAAATGTATTTCTCTAATTGAACTGCCGCTCGTTGTAAAATTACATTTATTGGCCTCATTCTCTCGTGAAACCAAAAAGTTTTTCGATGTTTTTCTTCGACATTGCACGTGGAATTGTCTGTAAGGACTGACTGTAGCAGGCATCCTCTCTGCAAAACGTAACCTACAACGCTACAAGGCGAATAAAATTGTAGCATAATGTCTGTGCATGTGTAACGCATCCACCGAGTATCTAGAACCTTCGAGAATCCTCTGGAAGCCGCAAAGGGGTTGACTCACGACACGTATACTTGTATATAGCTATGTAGTTCACGCGTGCAAAGCGGCGAGTCCCGATACGAGCCCAGTTGCGCACGATTACCAACCGATTTAACCAATTCGTTTATGAAACATAATACGCGCCGCACGCAGACAAAGAGATAATCGACACCCCTGAACCTGTCTGTAATTACAATAGTTTTGACATGCAAACGTCACAAGTTATTATACGCGTATATATATACAAAATATTTATCAACGCTTAGAGATATCTCTATCTTTAAACAAAGAAAATATTATATTATATTATGTATTATATTATCGTATTTATCCAAAGCATACGCGTTTCGTTATACCTGCGAGATTTAAGCTTCGATGGTATACTTATATCAAATGTCGCATCCACGCTAATGAAATAAATAATCATTCGTTTACGCGGTACTGCAAAATCTTCGATACGCCTTTGCACAATTTCGCTTAATTGTATCCCTTGGTATTGGTCAACAATTCTGAAAGCAATGAATCATCGTACACGTTAAAATTATTAGTTCCAATGGATTTGGGTATTCCCAGATCCGCTGCACCATCGATGCGTTTATAAATAGAGATATACAACATTATACACCTAATGTACGGTCTACAAGCATTCGGAGAGTAAAACAACCGCATAGGTTTCTCTTCTTCAGCAACGCTGCACGACATAGTTTCGAGGGCAAGAATATATATATATATATATCGTGCAGCGTTGCTGAAGATGTTCTTACATATAAAAGGAAAAGTATATATAAATATATATACAGATATATATGTTTACATAGATACATATGTGTGTATATAATATAAATGTGTGTGTGTGCGTATTCTCCCCTATGAAACTATATCGTGCAGCGTTGCTGAAGAAGAGGACACACGCGCACACACATATTTTTATATGAATATGTGTATATATATTTCTTGGACTTTGACCACGGCAGGAGCCACATTACATAGGTATAATGTCAATACCTTTGCGGTTTTCCTTGCGGAGGGACGAATCGCGCTTGTGTTCGTTACTCGTTTAGATTACGCGTAGATGCGCGAGTGTCGATTTATATTTGTACACAAGCAGCAACAAGTAGGTAGTTACGAGTGCGCGAAGCTCGTGCACACGGTGAAAATAATGAGAGATAACATCTCCGAACTGCGTTACATACACGTACACATGTGAAATTCGACGAACAGTTTTGTTGGTTTTTCTTTTCTTTTTATTTGCGCACATCGCGCGATTCGATGCCCGTGATGAGTCGTAAGATAGAAATAAATAACGATCGACAACCGGTTCGTCGATAACATAATAATATGAATGATTAAATCGTCGTGGCAGTATTTATATATTATTTCGAAGCTCAATTTTAATTTTTTATTCTTCTACCCTTATCTTGACAACCCGTGAAATTGTGTCCCTTGGTAAAAATGATTCCTAGAATTTTCTAAGAATTTTTAGAGGAATTGGAACGGCTCGTACAATTTTTCACAAAAAATTGTTTTTCGTCTTACACCATTGTAAACGTGCATAGTTTGTTATAAAAATTTGTAGTTTTTCGGTAAAAAAATTTACAAGACACTAGACAATTTTTAACGAAAATTAACAATTCTTCATGAAAAACTATGCTTATTCACAATTTTGCGCGAAATTGTACCAAACGTTTCGATCCAGTAGAAACTTGTAGCGGTAGAAACTTTCACCAGGGTTGCCAAACGAAATCATCAGGTGGCACGGGAGTCTCTTATCGTTCACCGAAGGGTGGGAATTATATTCAGGGTTATGGCGGCACAGGTTGGCCATGACGCGGCACAAAATTTCCAAAATGGCGTCGTTATAGCCAGGAACTTATTCGCGGAGATGAAACTATACAAATCTCTTGCGTATTATACTATTCTATTTGTACATATGTATGTGTTTACAAATACATGAAAAGAATCGTACGTATGTATATAATATGAATAGATACGCAGCTTGCTACCGAACATCCGTTTTGGTATATTATGTATAATATTTTTAACCTGCGAAATTGTACTATGTTGGCATGAGAATTATGCTATATCTACTTAATGCAATCCTATATTTCACCGATTATTAAACATGCGTGTGTGAACATGTACGACATCTGATATTACTGTAGATTAAAACGTAATGCGTCTTTGAACTCAAGTTCATATTATTATACAAAAATTAATATCTAATCTATGCGGTTTTCACGCAACACTTCGTCGTAAACAATATGTTGCGTATAATTCATTTCCCGTTTAAAATTGTACGTGCATATTTTACTATTTTCTTGTAACTATCGAACAGTACCTAAACGTGGGCTAAAGTATCAGAGATTATAATGCGATTGCTAGTTTTTTTCAACTAGCCAACTCACGTCTCTATTACAAACTCGTTGTACATACTTATAATACTAAGGGCATAGATTTTGTCGGTACGTAATATTATAAGGACGTGGCATGTAAATCCCATCCTCACGATATGTCCATGCACCTATACACGTGGTAGTGTTCTTATCTCACGCAACTACGTACAACCGCTTATCTCGAGCCCTCGCAAATAATAACAACAATTGTGTAAAACAAAAAACAATCATAATAGTAATGACCTATGTTGTATGCAAGTGTAGCCCGTCGTCGCAGAGGCATTAGGTTTAAATATTTCCCATCAGCATGGATGTACTGTGCTGTCGTAGTAATAATAATAATAATAATAATAATAATAACAACAATAATAATAATATTGGGAATCCTGGAATCAGGCACAGAGCCAAGATGTACAATACATACACCATCGTGAATATTTCTTTCTTTTTCACCTTCTTTTCTTTTTGTTTTTTCTCTTCTTGCCCTTGATGCCCGTCTACATACTTAACGAGTGTTTGATTTTTTTTATTGGTTTCTTTCTCTTTATTCTTTGTCACCGTGCCGCCTGGATTGACGATGTGCCTGCATCATATCACACCACCGTAATAAAGTAGGTCAAGCGTATGTGATGTATCGTAAATACACGTGGATTTTTCGCGTTACTGCGAAACTAGGAAAATTGTTTTAGTCGGCGACAATATATGAATAACGATGTGCGATCATGTAATATTAATTAATTTAATAGTTTTGCATTTTTTTACCTTAAAGGCAAGAATCGCAATTTCGTGCAACGGCGAATTAGGTATTTCGTGCAGTTATAGTTGTAAGAACTCGGCATAGCGAAAATATCACAGAATTAGTATGTTGGATATGGTAGTAGGGACAGAATTTTAAGAATATCTGAAACACTTTTATGCAACTTGAAAAGATAGGGCGATAGGGAATTTAATTATCGATGTTCTTCGTGCATCGTAGATATATATTGCAGATGAATTCTGGATTTTTTGAATATCATTATTTTTTCATGCCTTGTAGAGCTGGTAATAATCACAGGAGGCATAGTTGCATTGGATATTTTGATGTACGAGTATGTGCTAAAGTTCCATGTAAAAACTGCTATTTTATCCGAATAAGAGGTGGGTACCAAGTCGCTTTGCGGCTTTTTTGGAATTTTCTCACACGGCCGTGTTTTGCCGTCGACTCTCTGGGAAACAAAGCCTCAATTTTTCAAATCCGAGGGTTCAAAATTACTAATTACTTAATCTAACTAGGTTTTCGTTCGACTAATTTTTCAAATCCTTTTAGTTTTTTTTTTTATTTTGTCTATATGTAATTTCTTTATACGCAATTATGAAAGACGTCGAATAGTAAAAATTGGTAAAATTTCATACATACATCGTGAAGACGTGAAAAAATAAAATTTCATATTCATTTGTTTGAAACAAAAATAAATAAAACAAACAGAAGTTACGGTTCCATGAGCTTGAAATCTGTAAAGTATCTGCTCGCGTCACATAATTAAATGGAGTAAAAAAAACGTAATTTTGTTATTCTGTAACTTGCTTTGCTTTGCTAACATTGCTTCTCTCCGGTTCCTTGTACAATTCAACGTTTTCAACGACAAATGTGACAACCTGTAACCGCAGCTCGCAGATTATGGACTGTGCGTTTCTTACTTCACGCAAAACGTATCTGATACATCCGTCTCGTCGATGACTATTACCTATTATTTCAAATAATACTTTCGCCGATGCGTCATAGCTATTGCGTCACATTTCTCACTTTCGTTGCTCCTTGTCAAGACCGTTATCCGCAGCCTACCGTTGACATTGAGCACTCGGCAGTCCCGACCTTGCTTGCACGAACTAACGTGACACTTTAATCATTCACGTATGTTTGTTCATGTGCGTGCGGCTGTGCGGTGTTGACCACTTACAGAATCTTTAACGCAGTATTATAATTTACACGACGCGCTAGATTTCCTGCTCAAGTGCAATTCACTTTCTAATTAAGCGCATTACCGAAGTTAGTCATTGTATTATCTCAGTTGACGATTTATTTAATTTATATCCATCGCAAACTTTTTTTTTTTCTTTCAAGAAGAAGAAAAAATCTGCGCGGCACGTTATAAAGTAAAAAATCTAAACACGAATTGATCGAAATAGATAATTTTGAGAACACATTTGCCCAGCCGAGTTCCCTGTAATCCTAAAAATGTCCTTGAAAAAATCCGCACCCTTTTATTGTATGCATGCAGGTATGTCTTTTATATTTGCAAATCGATTGGTCATTGCGTAGCGTTTTCTTTCTCATCGGACGAAGAAACGTGGAATAATACTGATAAATATTGCGGTGACCATGATTGCGACAAACCACCGAAAACTGCAGAGAACAACAGCAATGTGGGGGAATAATTGAATTTTATGATACGTCCACGACTGCGTACCTAAACCATTGCGGTTAGTTTTGTGTCTATCAGTATTTGTAGATTTACTATTATATAGAAACAATATCCGTAATTCCTTGTTTACTTTTATTTCTTTTTATTCTTCTGTCATAATTAAAAAATTAACAATTCCGGTAGCAGCAACGACGTGGTGAATCGCAACACGATGATAGAGTTATTGCAATCTCCAACTCTAGGCATCCTCGATTATCCTGCAGTCATTGATATTGATTAATTCGAAACCTGATTGGATAATTAATTAACTATAAGATTTCACCACTCTTGAAGCTGCGGTAGTTGTAAAATTTTCAATATTATTCGATGCCGGTACTACATCATTATCGTAGCCATTGGTTAGAAGATTGAAAAACATGTGCTGTATATTTATGCGTTACTTCTGTTACCTGTTCCAAATCCAGGATATGCCTGTACAATTTTTTTTACTTTTACAGGTAACAACGACGGCTGCGGAAGACTGTTCAACCGATGATGATTGTTTTAAATATCAGTATTGCTACGAAACGTCCAAAAAGTGCGTCAACTATACGCAGTGTGCCTTATTTGACAGGCAGGAAGGCCAAAAACTAGCCCGCGATGCCAAGCAATGTGGTCCTTGTCTTACGGGGTAGGCGATACATGAAAAATCAGCTCTTTTAATTCAGCTGAATAAATTCAGCTCTTTTTGAAACTTTTCATAATTTGTTCGCATTTGTCCGTTTTTCACTTGGCAAATTACAATAAGGATTATCCAATAAGATCTACATACCAAGTATTTGCCCCTCAGATGAAGAATATGATAAGTTTTCATAATCCTGATTTGATTATCAACATTTTAAACATTTTCTCGCACAAAATTGTATCAGAGTAGACGCTTGATGCAATTATTCGTGAAGCGCTTGTTTGGTGTCCAGTCTTCAACACTTTATTTGGCGCGACGGTTACTGTAATTATATTTTTTCGATTATATTGTTCTTTTTTTTTTTAACAGTTTTTCCGCTGAAGTCAAGACGGACGGTCACGAATCAGATACGTGCCAGAAAATTGAAGCGAATCAGTATTCGTACAACACTCGTTTAGTATGCGGAATAATCGTGTGTATCGTAATTATTGCTATCGTCGCTTACGTTATATACTTCGTGGGTAAGTTTCTTCTTCTATTACTGTTTTCATATTCAGTTTTCGAGGTTGTTACGAGGTTTAATCACTGATGATTTTTACTTTTTCTGTTTCAGTTAAATCGAAATGTTGGGAAAAACTTTCAACATGTGATTTCGAACGTACAGTTTCGGTGATAAAACCGACTGCACCTCCGGCATCATCAAATAACAGTGAGTAAAATATTTCTCATCATTTGAACAGAATGAAATTTGTATTATAATTATGTGATATTTAACTTTTCTGCAAGTGTACGTCGACTGACTCTTGCTTTTTTTCCAAATGCTGCAAGGATCGAGCTGCCATTTATATAAGAAATTATTTAACGACACTAGGTCGACGATTTTTTGTACTTTAATAGTACGAGTGCGGCAGTTAAACCAGGTAAATGGTTATGCGATATTTTTATGCAACGAGGCGTCTCTATTAACATACCATTTTTCCTGCACTTTCATTTAAGTACAATTGCTTTTACAATAAATGAAGCCATAGTTTGCATAAATGCGATGTAGTGGACGGCCAAAAACACAGTCTGTTATTTGATCAAACGTAGAGGTGAAAAAAATGGATTAATTTTTTTAAAAATCATCGCGTAAGTTCACTTCGTTGTTTCAGATGATTATGGGGATATGTATGAACTACGTATACCGCTGCAAGCAAATGGATCTACTAATTATCCCGGTGCTGTGAAGGAACATTATAAGCCAGTGAAGGCGCAAGCCTTTCAGGCACCAGAATGGGTTAATACAGATGCAAATTATGATTCTCAAGAAAGCCCGGCAGCGCTAACAACGACTTTAGAAATACAAGATGAAGAAACAATCCAGAGTACTTGGACGCCTGGGTGAGGATTGTTACCCCTAAAGCTTTGTTCTAGCCCGTTATCGGAATCTCCAATCTTCGTCTTATACAGCCAAAGATTTATTTTTACTAAAGAGCTTTTCAAGTAATCGAAAAAATGTGAAATCCTTAATTAGAAAGTTTACAATGTTTCACGTATACTACTGTACAATCGATCTAGGAGTTGATGAATGAATTTTTATTTTCAGACAAATTACTTCACCCACTGTCACCGATAGACCCTTTGCGAGTATTTCCGCTGAACAGGCTGAGAACACAACGAATACGGCCCTAGACCTTGTTACTCGGTGTCCTATCCCTTCATCTTCCGGTCAAGAACGTAGAGAAAATAGCGGACCGTCGGCCACACCACCACGCCCTGAACATAGTAACGCTAATCCAAATCCGCCCTCTGCCACCTTCATTTCGGCCAATGTTAATTTAAACGTGATAAACTCGGGATGCTGCTCAAATAGCCATAAATGAATTATTTACTACCGACAGGATGCGCAATTTGTTATTATTATAATTGATTGTAACGGTGCTTTCGATATTTGAAATTTTGAATTTTTTACCGTCATCGTTATGTTACTCCTAAATTTTATCAGTATTAGAAGGGAAAAAAATCATTTGTACATGCCAGCGTATAGGTTTCATTCCGAAATGGATTTATAATTTCAAATAAGCTGAATATTGCTCCAAAATGATGTTGCACTTTTGAATTGAATTAATTGAAAAATTTATCACGATGTAGTAGTGGAATTGAATACATAGTTTATTTTTTGTTTTTATTTTTTGTTTTTATAGCTACTGTGTCAAAGAAATTTAATACTTAAAAATCCACTACATTCCTTTTTTTTAGTTCCCATGTTTAACTGAGATGTTTGAGGTTGAAATATGATTGCATCATTTTTACGAATAATTTCTTTGTTATTTATTTATTGCGTTGTATCGGACGCAGGAACTGACTTAATATGTATTACATCACATGAACAAAAACATTATGTACCATCAAATGGTATATGAAATGAATAAATAATTAACATTTATGTGATGAATTAAGTTGACACTTTGATTCTACACGCTTGCGAAATACAACTTTTAATCCCTACTTCAAGTAATAATGTTTTGTTCTAGATATTCAGGTATGTTCAATTAAAATGTAGCGCTATTTTTTTTTTACAGCACATCGAGATTTATTTTCATGCATTTTTGAACTATTTTTATAGGGGAAAAAAAAAAATAAAATGGATATAAAACTGAATGCTTAGGTAACAACATTAACAGCATTAGGTTCAAACAAGACTTGAGAGACTAGATAACTCAAACAGACTTGTGATATCTTTTTCTACTTTCCTCAAAATTTCTGTTCAATCTTTTTCTCTTATACTGACAATTCAGTTGAACTCATCAGTGAACAAAGAGTTTATTAATTCAACATACCTAAATTCTTAAAAAAAAGTATTATTACTTGAGGGGGGAATCTAAAATATATATTTCGCAGGCCAGTGTTATTTGCTCAAATCGTCGTTAATCGCTGTTTGATATTGCATAATTAATAAATTCTTCCCACACATTTTTTGTTTTTTTTAACTGAAAATACTTTCCATGGTAAATGTGTGGAAACAATGATCTCACGTGATGCGAGCCAGATAAATGAGATGTAACATTTGATGGCTTTGTGTTATCAAATACTAATAACAATAATAATTACAATTACCAGTTCATAATTTTACTTAATACTCGTGATCATGCATTCAAATCGTTCAAGCAGGAAGGGAAATTGCGGTCATGTTTTCCTTTTCTACTATTATAACGTAGGCAAAATTCACGACTCAGATCATTGCAAATGATATAGTCGGTTGACGTTCGCGATGGTATGATCAATAAAATAAACTTGGTTAACGAAATAAAAATTTTGAAATTCCTCATCAGGCTCCATTGTGATTCCAACTTTTCTTAAAGTATTTTACTTTAGCGTCGAAAATCCAGTCCACGGATTCTTTCACTTGCTATTTTATAGTTTTGCTCATTGTTCAATATAATCACTGTATGATGGTGAATAAAAATTCTAGGCTGAAAGCTTTGATCTGCGATTCACGAAGAATCTAAAGTAAATTTATGAAATTATACTCAATTATATGAGATTAGTGTGCCATATGTTAATTTAATGTAAAACTAATTCTCTCGGTGACCCCTAATTTTGATGCACTGATTTTTTATAGCACGAAACAAGAATTCTCATACGGTTTGAATTTTTACAACATAAGATGAAGAAATCTGTAGCCATGCAAGTGTATGCATGATATGTCGTGTGTATTCAAATTTATAATTTATCAGAAGTACTGACGTAATGACATAATGTAATTAATTTTTCCTCGTCAGTTACGCCGTACATTAGCTCATATATACTGTTACACGTATTTTGGGAACGTTGGAATGTGATGAATAAATCTGTACGTGGTCGTATTGAATTCTCCAAAATTTTAAAATTTTAATAATTAAATTTGTCATCGTTTATTTATATGTAAGAAATAATTATTAAAATAATTATGCAAAACGAATATATTTTTCTCTCTTTTCGACGTTGAATAATTGGTGACCTTTTTCCAGAATTTGGAAAGAACTAAACCGTCCCGAACGTGATACATGCAATTCAAAATAAGTAGAGTAAGATGTAAAATATAATGTGTTTCGAAACAACATTGGTATAAACACTGAAAAACTGCTTTTTTCTACACATATTATTAATTACCAGTCATGATTTCAACGATCTATAGTCTGAGTAAATCAATTAATGGCGTAATCATTTTTATCAGTATCATTTACCTTCCGACATTTAAACGGTTTTGCGACATCTTTTGCTCATCTTTCAATTTTCTATATCTATACCGCAGTGAACATTAAGTACACTGTAAGACAAAAATGTTACCGATCCGATCGGTGTATATTTTTTGTACACCGTATCTTCTTTATCTCCCTAGTGTATTATATTTCCATATAAAAGTAATAAATGATTATATTTCAAATCGAAGAGGTCATGGGGTGAATTATATACGGTCGTATAAAAACACCTTGTATCGAATACCTATTTGTTCGATAGGTATTTGAAAATAAACCCGGACCACAAGCTCTGGATTTTAAAATATAGAGACTTAGTTAATCGCGCGTGATTGACTGCTTTTCTGACACACGATAATATCTCTGTACGAGATAAGATCGCGGGTATAAGAGCCGGACAGAATTGGACTAATTTCTGTCACGTAATTTGATTCAGAAACATGAACGACTTTATTTTTTGTCTTCTGTTCACCAGCCTCGCCTCTGTATTCGGTAAGCGATTTTTGCTACGCATTTAATATTGCTGTGTCCCAAGAATAGTGCAACATTTTTAATAAATCGTTAAATCAGGTCTCCTGAACTCCAATATTCTATTCTCACGGAATACGGAGTCCGAAACCGAACATCTATTGCTCGCTCGTTTCTCACATAAACTTTTCCTGTGCAGCCTCGCCGGTTCCATCCGGTGAAAATCGAATCGTCGGCGGCAGAAATGGAACCATCGAAGAAGTCCCTTACCAGGTATTAATCACTAATTCGATCAGCATATTTTCATGGATTGATTTGGCGATGAATGAATTCACAACGATGTGAATGTATCATTTATAACTAAATGATACATCATGCACGCATGATATTGCGGCGTTCAAAAGGAATCGCAAAGTTTTATCTTGCATTCTACTCATTCACGTCATATCATTCCTACGTACGTGACTGTTGTTTCATTGTTAATTATAAACATTGTTGCTTCCAGATTTCCTCTTTGCTTGACGGCAGCCACAACTGCGGCGGTTCCCTCATTAACGAGTACTGGATCGTTTCGGCTGCGCACTGCTTCCAACGGTTCGTATGAAGAAGAGATCCATTTGACTCAATTGAAATAACAAGTTATTTTCTCTCTTTTTTCGTTTAGAGACTTTAGCCGCTACTCCGTCCGAATCGGAAGCACAATGCGGAACGCAGGTGGGACTATTCACGAACTAGATCAAATCATAAATCATCCAAATTACAGCATCCCCGTGACTTATGCCAATGACATTGCTCTCCTCAAGGTACGAATATTACAGTTTTAACCGACTTACCCTTTACCTACACGTCACATTTGCATTGCCACTAATTTTCCGACTTTCATTTTTTCCAGGTAAAGGAACCGATGGATTTTTCGGCTCAGGTTCAGCCTATCCCTTTGCCTGAACAATACGAAATGGTCCCAGAAGGTGAATTTAGCACTATCTCTGGCTGGGGAACTATTCGTGTGAGTAATCGGCTCGTCCGTTATGTTTCAAAAGTCTAAATTTGCCTCATTCCAATGTTCTAAGAATGTTTCACAGTAGGTATGTGGCTTGGGTAAAATCAACATCTCGACGTGGATTTTTTCGAAAAATAGTAACTTTCTTGAAATACTCTAGATTTCCTCCACTCATGTATAACATTCTCAAGTTCTCCGAGAAAACACAGAATAGCCAAGTTGAAGGAAATATTATATTTCCATTTTCGCAGGTGAACTTTAGTTTTTAGTATAATATATAAATTTTGCGATTCTCCGACTTTTTTCCAAATTATTTTGATAAGTTCTGAATCAATGTGGGATGCTGTAAAATATGTCTTTATTTATCAATAATAAAGCGCATCATATTCCGTGAAGTTCACAGCCAGATATCTAAATGCGACAATGATTATTTAACGGGTTTTTCAGTGGCTTGTTGGCCCCGCGGCTGATATCGTTCAAATCGCCGAAGTTCCTGTAACTTCGCGGGAATATTGTGCGACTGCTTATGGTCAAAGTTGGATCACCGACGACATGTTGTGCGCTGGTTTTCCCGAGGGTGGCATCGATGCTTGCCAGGTTTGTGTGAATTCGTAATTTTCTTCATTCTGCCGAAGCTAATTATCAATCTGTTCTCCATTGTTCAGGGCGATTCTGGCGGCCCGTTGGTAGTCGATGGAGTTCTTCACGGTGCCGTTTCCTGGGGCAGCGGATGCGCTCTTGCCGGTTATCCCGGTGTCTATGCCAGAGTTTCCTACTTCCGCGACTGGATCAGAGAAAACTCTGGAATGTAAGATGGAGATGGCTGAATTACGCTATATTTACTGTCAATAAACCGTTCGGGATCAGAGACTCATTTCAAGCGTACAGTGTTTATACACTTTGCGAACGATTAGTGCGTCTCGCAAAACTGGAATTTAAGTGATATTATTGTATAATGTCGTGTCCGGTGTAATATACATGTCAAGGGCGTCTCAGTGTACATACGCACCTATATAAAATTACAGCTATGAAACCGCATCGACATTTTAAAGAACGAAAAATATACCATTGTTATCATTGATGATACCTTAATGTCATAAATGATGATTGATGTGTCTGTATCAAATAGTCCAACTAGAAACTTTTAATGTTAAAGTTATTCGAACGCGTTCCAGGCGTTCAGTTTCATTCAGCAACGCAAAAATGTGGATCAAATTGTTACTGTTGATTCTTACATAGTATCGTTGCTGCCGTGGGAAAGTAATTCGTCGGATTCCTCGTTCCGAAACGATATGTGGATATACCTTACATTTTCAATCATCGGTTTAATCATTTTCTAGCATTTGACTGATACCAATTTGAAAAAAATAACTTCCAGAGTATCCATTAATTCTCCTCTTATACCTTGACTCCAATAATTAGGAAACAATGCAGTTGTATTTTACCGTATAGTACCGTATTCATAGTAAAAGACAAGTTGCTGCATATATATTTTTGTGAGTGATTACTGGTGGTGATTTATATCGATGTATACAGCACGAGTATACAGACTTCCGGATTGAATGACCATTATTATTCCTCTCCAATGCGCTGAAAAAATTTCTAATTGTGAGTAAATTAAATTAGCATCACGGTGGTGAATACAATTTTTTATACGACGCAACAACAGGGAAAGAAACACGTCCGAAGTCATAAATTATTTGATTTCCGAAACCAACACAGCTTATATTTATCCATTTTCTTTTATAACTATTATTTGACCAGCTTGTAAGTTCCTATAATTGCTCACGATATTTACTTTTGAGCTGTAGTGAATAGCTGGTAGCAGAGTCCCTATAGGTTTTCTATTCTACAAGGTATAAGTCACTGACAAATTATGTTTGCGCAGGACAGAATGGCAGTGATAACTATAATTTATGATCGCCCTGTGGGTTCCTGTAATTGCTCAGGATGTTTGCCTTTGAGCAGTAGAGAATAGGTAGGTTTTTTTTAAATCTAGCATGTCCTTTAGATTTTCCTTTCTGTTGAAATAATAATCCATCAAAGGAAGAGCTTATGAGAACCTCCTTAATCTGAATCTCTTGGAATCTTCTCATTAAGATTGTTTGGGATGAATTCAGTTGCTTCAATTTAAATTCTACGAATATAAATAAACTATTAGTAAAACTGAAAATCAGCGAACCTCAACTTACAAGTCTTTATGGAAGACACAGACGTTGTCCTATCATTACAAGATTAATTAAATCCGTCTGCAATTAAAAATTGGAGCATTTTAATTTTTTCGTTTATACTGCAATATATTTTTCCATGTATTATATCTACGTTAAACTTGATGCTAAGGGAAAAATACTTCGTTTCAGTCACACTGTTTGTAAACTCTGATGCCTAGATAATAATATATTTTTTTTAGGTATTTTTCGCTACCTAAAAAAAATTTATGAACTCAATTTCTCGTTGAAGATAATTTGAGAAAATGCATTGATTCCAAACGGCGTTAACATACTTTTAGTCAACGTTTGCTGCAACAAAATAGTATCAATCCTTATAAGATGTCGATAATTTTATGCGTGTGTGGATGCGTAGTGTATCAGCATAATTGCGTATCTTAACCACCGCTACACGGATTTGCTGTGTTGCTGATGGCACGTGCAGCAAGCACTGGCCGCCAGACGGCAGCTGTGGACGAATATCAAAGATTCATAAGTAACATTATTAACCTTACATGTAGCGGTTGAGGGTGGAAATATTATCTTCGTCGTAGCACTTGGTGCTCCTATATTTTGTAATCCAGGAACCTAATACGTAAATCAGGTATTTATTAACTTGAACAATTTCATGTAGGCAGTAATAATCGATTGGTGTCCAAACGCCTTGCGTATGGGCATTATGCAGTTTTGAGGTTAAGTTGATTAACACGTGTTTTTAACGTCAATTATAAAATTTGTTTGTAATATCTATTAACGTTCCCAACAACACGTGTAATATGAATGTCGCAGAACTAGCTGTGAAATACTTCGTTCTGAAAATCTGTTTATACTGGAGAAAAAGCTACATTATTATTTAACGTTATTTGACATAACCTACCAACAACTTTTTCATCCATACTAATAACTACTAAATTTATTTTATTCTTGGTATGATTTTTTCAGAAAAAATGGCGAAATCACATTCTGCTAGTAAGGCTCCACGGAAGGAGGGATTCAACAGATCGGGGCACAGTATGAATCCTGAAAGATCGACCGAAGGGCTCAAAGGTGTAGCGAAGCCTCGAACGAAGGCGACAATTAAAAGGCTGCAGATGTATCGTAATTCGAAACCAAAGCGTAATAGAGTTGGTAAAATTATAAGTCCAGCTCCATTTCAAGGATGGCATGCATCTGGTACGGTTTCTCGAGTCGAGCCCAGTCAAAGGTGGTTTGGAAATTCACGTGTCGTTTCTCAGAATGCTCTTCAACAGTTTCAAAGTGCATTAGGAACAGCTATGAAAGATCCTTATCAGGTTGTGATGAAACAGACCAGATTGCCCGTTACTTTACTACAACAAAAAGCTGCTAATGCCAGGGTACATCTGCTCGATACAGAGAGTTTCCAGAATGTGTTTGGACCGAAGAAAATTAGGAAGCGACCTAATTTGCCCATTACAACCTACGATGATATGCAGGCTCACGTTAAGGAGAAGGAGGAAAAATATAACTCTGAGAAAGACACTAAAGATCATGATTTGATCAGACCGGATGATGGGACACGAGATGTACAGAGAGACTGGGTCATGGCTGCAGGACAAAGTAGAAGAATTTGGAATGAACTGTATAAAGTAATCGACTCATCAGATGTTGTTATTCAAGTTTTGGATGCCAGAGATCCAATGGGAACTCGATCTCCACCCGTAGAAAAATATCTAAAAACTGAAAAGACCCATAAACATTTAATTTTCATATTGAACAAGGTCGACTTGGTACCAACTTGGGTCACACAGAGATGGGTTGCAATATTAAGTGCTGAACATCCGACCCTTGCTTTTCATGCCTCGTTGACTCATCCGTTTGGAAAGGGTTCGTTGATTAATCTCCTACGTCAGTTTGCAAAGCTGCATGGAGATAAGAAACAAATTAGCGTCGGCTTTATAGGTTACCCAAATACAGGCAAAAGTTCCATCATAAATACTCTGAGATCTAAAAAAGTCTGCAAAGTTGCACCGATTGCCGGAGAAACCAAGGTATGGCAATACATTACCCTGATGCGGCGCATATATCTCATCGATTGTCCTGGCGTTGTTTATCCGTCTGCCGAAACAGATACGGAAAAAGTTCTGAAAGGCGTTGTTAGGGTTGAACTCATTACTAACCCTGAAGACTACATATCGCATGTATTGGAACGAGTGAAACCTGAATATATGCGTAAGACTTACAAACTCGACGAATGGTCAGACCACATAGACTTCTTGGAAAAACTAGCACGTCGGACTGGCAAACTATTAAAAGGCGGAGAACCTGACGTAGCAATAGCAGCACGAATGGTTCTTAACGACTGGCAACGCGGAAAGCTTCCTTTCTTTGTCCCACCTGTGGGATTTGAAAATCCATTACCTAAGAAGGCAACGGAAGAGGAGACTGTTGCTGAAGTATCGAATGAAATAAACGAAGATATTACTTCGGATAAAAATGAGGAAACTGAGAATGAGACAGTGAAAGAACCTGTCAAATTGTCACTTAATGTTGTCCAAGATTACAGGAAGATCAGAATTGGTTTGACATTCTCAAGTGAAGACAACAGAGATGTTTTTGCTGATGAAACCGGAACTATTCAGAACGATGATAAGGATAATAATACAAGTTCAGCTATGTCTGCAGATGACTCTCAGCCGCCTAGTGAATCTGAAGAAGAAGAAGCAGATGAAGAAGAAAAAGAAGATAATGGTGAAGGAGAGTTGTTACACCAAGAGAGAAATGACCTGAAAAAGTCTGGAAGTAAGAAATACAAAACAACAGCAAATGCTGAAGAAGAGAATGATTCATTAAAGGATGATGAGACGTTTTTTGGACCTGAGAAAGATAGCTTGATGCAAAGTGCCTTCGATGTTGTAGAAGAAGAATACGATTCTAGTGATAGTGAAGTTAGAGAGATTAAAACAACCTCCAGCAGCGGTACATTCAGCGTCTCTGACGAACCAAGGAAAAAAGAAAAAACAGATCCAAATGAAAAGAAATTAACTAGTAAGCAAAGAAGAGCTATGGAGAGATCAAATAAGAGAAAGAAAATAGGAAGCGATTTCTATGAAGTTACTAATGTAAAGAACAGAAATAGAAACAGAAAAGTTCCGAAGACAAGATAAACCCAGCACTTTGTTATCTGCTACAGTTTGACCTATTGCCCGGGTAATAATACGTTTGCCACGCCAACGTTGTTTCCCTAATCCTTACCGAATAAAAAGTGTAAATACTCAATTCTCTAGTAATTTTCACCCATTTACAATTGCATAATGCTAAAGAGTTGACTGAAGATACAAGTCAACGGATTTACCATATCTTCAGTCGATGACAAAACTACTGTCGAAATTTCATCTCATTGCATCTCACGCTTTGGAGAAACTCAACTGCATATGCTGCACTGGCTTGCCAGTATTTTTGAAATTCAAAAAAGAACCTTTAACCAGAGACCTACTCATCTCTGCTTTAACGCGTATTCTAGTACTAGGAGTTGCCACCAGACTTCGGTAGTTTTCCAAGTCTACATTCACGTATTCTTAATCACATAGTTCATGATCCAACCAAATAAGGCGAAGGGCGGGACAAATATACCAGATGCGAAAGTGGGGGAGAGGCGGTTGTGGTGGTGATACGCGACTGATACGTGACTCAGGTGACAAATCAAGCCCGTGTGTGAAGATTCACCGGGTTTACGTATTTTTCATACTAATTAGCGGCCGGTCGCGAGGCATACAAGGGTAGAAATGTCATATGAAACGAGTAAGTAGTATTTTCAAGCTTTCCGCAAAATTACCACTCATTGTGCTCGCTATTTATGTTCACCGCCTCCTCGAATCCCTCGGTCGTAGCAGTTTACCGTTCATACTTATTCTACCGCATCTCTTCTCTCGTGCAAACTGTGTGTGTTTCATTCATGTGTGCGAATTATTTCCCAGGATGAATTTCGACTCGTTTATTTTGAGGTGTTGTTAATTTATGAGAGAAACAAAGACTTAGAGCGACGGTATTTATCTATACATTGCACGAATTGCTGAACTGATAAAAAAGTATACTTCCGTGTGATGATATCAAATATGAGTCAACTTAAAATGAGCTCAAACGATTCTGGATATTGTGCAAAAGATAAATGACGAATTCGAATACCGTTCGAATCCTAGTTTCTAGAAAACATATTACAGCCAGATGGGAACCGAGAACTGGTGCCAAGTTTAAAATAAGGAATTACATATCTCTGATTTTCATTTTGATACTAGAAATTCTAAATGTAATTTCACGTTTGTTGTCATATTTATTTAAGTAAATCTTTTAAGAAACATATTCAACTTTTGGTTCTAATTTAATACACAATTATCAATTATTGGTTCACGGCTGCTGATATTTTCTGCTATGCAATGAACTAGAAACTGCTTCCAACTAAATTGTCAAGACATTCACCAGTAGTGATTAGCCGATCAGTATTATTTTGACTAGGCACACGTTATTAGTTTTTTGTAATATTAAATACTCTAATTGGATAACCAATTGTAACACGTTAATTGGATTATTAGAGAAAGTTTTATAGCTCAGCAGTTTTTCAATTCATTATACAGTCTTTTATATACTGTGCAAAAATTGCAACAATACCCAGAACAGACAGTGGAACTGTTTGCACAGCAATAATTATTATATCGGTTTGAGTATTCTTTGAAAAATATCTGTTGATTATTCACCTAAAATTATAAATACTGCATGCTGCAATTTTATAGTATTTTATGTTGTCACTTACAAAATATCTGTCTGTAATACTGTCGAACTAATCTTGAATTATCAACCCAAATATGTAAAACAATGAAAATCAGTGTATCTGATATTTTATTGTAAGTAATTCAGTACAAATTTAAGAGAATTTGTAATAGTATATATATAATTATTGTGAATCACAGACAATAAATCTGAGGGGGAAAACATTTTTATGAAAAACGAAATGAAATAAGAAAATTTAATTTTCATATCTAACTGCATTTTTATAGTCGTATGTAAATGTGCACTATTTTTAATAAAAAATTTACTATTGGTAGATCGCAAGTGGAATTGAGTAATTGATATCTTATACAATTTCTGACTATACCACCTTTTGATATGTATGTAGATTCATACATCATAATATTTCATGATTGTACCGGTTTATGCATAAGTAAATATTGCATTTCAGAATACATATTTGCAACTTTGCCACGTACGCAAAGAGGTCAACCTTTGGTACTTGGCAGTGATCCTAAGGGAAAAAATTTCCTTTATACCAATGGAAACAGTGTTATTATTAGGAACATCGATGTAAGTATTGCTGAGTGACTGATAGTTGATATCGATAGTAAAAAATGATGTTATTCTCTATTGGTTCTTTGATGTATTCCTTTTTTCAATCATACTCACAACTCTGTGATACTAATTTTTTATTCACATACTTGTATGCATGTATATAATCTCATATCATTGACAAGTCTGAAATTTGATCTATCTTAATATATTATTTCAGAACCCAGCTATCGCTGATGTTTACACTGAACATTCTTGCCCGGTGAATGTTGCCAAATATTCGCCTAGTGGTTTTTACATAGCATCTGGTGGTAGGTAATTTGTCAATTATCAAAGAAAAATTATCTAATTATCAGTAATCATTAATTGCTTCTTTAAACTCCGATACGCTTCAGATCAATCTGGGAAGGTTCGTATCTGGGATACCGTGAACAAAGAACATATTCTGAAAAATGAATTTCACCCTATTGGAGGACCCATTAAAGATATAGCTTGGTCTCCGGATAACCAACGTATGGTGGTTGTTGGCGAGGGTAGAGAAAGGTAAGTGTGTTCAAAAATGGGTATTAAATGAAAATATTTTGTTCATTATTGTTCCACCTAATTTTTTTCATATTTGTTTTTAGATTTGGTCATGTATTTATGGCTGAAACAGGGACGTCAGTGGGAGAAATATCGGGTCAGAGCAAGTCGATTAATTCTTGTGACTTTAGACCAGCAAGACCATTCAGACTTATTACTGGGAGTGAAGATAACACAATTGCCGTGTTCGAAGGGCCACCGTTCAAATTCAAGTGAGTCACTCTATTGTATTTTATCTATATAAGTGTCTTTCTTTTTTGGCTTGTATAAAATGGTAGAATAAACGAACTTCATACTCAATTGTTGGATATTCTTGGGTTTCAGGATGACCAAACAAGATCATGGTAGATTTGTTCAGGCTGTTCGTTACTCTCCATCTGGCAATCTATTTGCATCAGCAGGATTTGATGGAAAGGTTTTCATCTACGATGGTACCACATCTGATCTTGTTGGCGAAGTTGGTTCTCCGGCCCATCAAGGAGGAGTTTATGGCGTAAGATTTTCTGTTCACTTTAGTGCGTTCATCAAAAATCTAATTCCAAGCATGTTTCTCTTGTGTGATAATAAGATTTATGCAGTATGAATTATACAGAGATTATTATAATTCTGACTTCAACGATAAAAAAGAAAGTATAGTAAAAAGAAGAATCACATATCCCTTGATAGGTTGCCTGGAAGCCAGATGGCACACAACTTCTCACAGCCTCGGGGGATAAAACGTGTAAGCTCTGGGATGTGGAAACAAGATCACTTATTAGCGAGTTCAATTTGGGCTCAACTGTAGATGACCAGCAGGTACATATTGTTCAGTAAAATAATAATATATATTGATGGATACTTATTATATTGATATTGTTATTGTTGTAATAATTCTTACTCGTGACGCATGATTATTTATTTTCCATAGGTCAGCTGTTTGTGGCAAGGCAACCATTTGCTGAGTGTATCATTGAGCGGATTCATTAATTATCTAGACATCAACAACCCCGACAAACCGTTGAGAGTCATCAAGGTAAGACTAGTTGTACTTTCATAATTATTTGTTTGGAAAGTTGTACTTTACAGTGACATTATTTCATCTTACTGTCTGAAAACTTTGTTGAATTGTTCTAATATTTTTCAGGGACATAACAAACCAATCACGGTATTAGCATTGAGTACAGACAGAAGCACAATTTACACAGGTTCCCATGATGGTTACATTACTAACTGGAATGCTGAGTCGGGTGAAAATAATCGTGTTCAAGGACAAGGACATGGTAATCAAATGAATGGAATGAAAGCCGCTGGAGATAAACTTTACACTTGTGGTATTGATGACAGTTTGAAGATCGTCGATGTATCGTCTAATACTTATACCGGGGCCTCAATCAAACTAGATTCCCAGCCACGAGGTCTTGATATATATGGAGATATCGTTGTCACTGTTTCCGTCAGACAGGTTCGTGGTGTTCCATTAAAATATTGAAATTATTTTGTAAATAAGACAGTCCATCCATAATTATACTCTAATCAAATTTGATGTTCGACTCATTTGTTACAGATAACAATTGTTCAAGATGGTAGAAAAATGTCGAGTCTTTCAGTTGATTTTGAACCATCCTGCGTCACGATTAATCAGGAAAATGGTGACGTAACAGTTGGTGGTACAACTGATAATAAGGTACGATATTATAGGTGCAAATTGGTGCACTATTTATATCGGTATAATATATAAATATATCCCAGAGCATACTTTCTAATTGTTATACTCTAACCAATATTTCATCCTTTTTATTGTTAATCTTGAAATATATACTTATGTTATATATTCTCTTGACTTAGGCTCATGTTTATGAATTATCTGGAACCAACCTTTCTCCAAAAACTGAACTACAACATCTTGGTCCGATTACTGACGCTTCCTACAGTCCTGATAACAAATATCTTGTCGTCTGTGATGCCAACAGAAAGGTGATACTGTATGCGCTACCTGAATATAAGGTAATAAAATCAAAGCCCTAAACCATATTATAGTAATTTGAACAAAATCATGTTTGTCTAAGCACTTGAGTCACTGCTTCTATTATATTGTAAATAATATCCGACCCATAAATTAGGTACGCAAAGTAAATATAGCCAAAGTTTCAGTAAATTTTCTTCCACTAAATCTTTACCAAATTTTCTAACAATTAGTTTTTGTGTAATTAAATGTGAGCGCCAATTACACAACGCTAGTATTGAAACACGTTTGTTTCCATTTTGCAATACACTAATGCTACTGGATCATCAGAAGGTAATGTTATGCTGTTGTCAGATTTCAAAGTCAACTAGCATGCTCTTTCATTACATATATAGTCAAGTCTTCGTCACATATTTTGTCAAATAATTAATTAGTCCGTATCTTCGCTACAGTAAAAACTAACCCAAATACAAATAATCCACATACCTCAAATATAATTATGTAGCATAGCCAATACCTGTTACTTCAATATCCAACTTGCATATAAAACAGATTTGAATCGTGTATCTGGGTGCAAATTTTTCTTATTTCCAAAGCAGTACTGTTACCCTTGCACGAACAGCTTTGATATGATACACTCAGTTTTGTGTGACTGGTAATTCATCATTAATTTCGTACATTAAAATTGTATCGAACTTTTACAGCTAGCACATAACAAGGAGTGGGGCTTCCATAATGCAAGAGTAAATTCTGTTGCGTGGTCGCCTGATTCTCTTCATGTAGCCAGTGGTAGTCTTGACACCACAATTATTATATGGAGCGTGGAAAGTCCTGCCAAGCATACCATCATTAAGAGTGAGTATCTAGTATGATTTAACTGATGAAACTAATTTATAAAATTATTGATTCTAAGCTATTATTACACTTTTTTTTTTTAAATATGCTTACATAGTCCGAAATTGTAACTAGCTATTGCAAAATTGAAATGTTGGCCACTATAATTGATTCATTCAGGCAAGCAAAATTCTTTAGTAATTCTTCTGGATTCTCAGTAATTGATTTTATATTCACAAATAATGTTACGTCTTTGGTAGGATTGGTCACCAAACATTTCTAAAGCAATGTATAAATAGGAGACTAAGTTGGTCAAAAAAATGATTATATCACTGACAATTCTATGCGTTATGCTATTATTCATTTCAGATGCCCATCCACAAAGTCAAATTACTCGTTTGGTATGGCTTGATGATGAAACGTTGATATCTGTTGGTCAGGATTGCAACACTAAAATATGGCGTGTGGAAAAAATATAATTAACTGTCAATTAACACTATCTCATTCTAGAGGTAGTTTAATCAACTTAATCCAGAACGCACGTCTTTCTGATGGTTTTTAGATGCATTTTATTTATTTAATTCGTAACTTACAAATATTGTATATTATTTTTGAATACAATTCTTGATATACAATAAATTATACCTAAACCTATGTGTTAACATATTTGTGAGCACACCTATATTATATGAAACATTATTTCAACGTCTGGCATTATAAGACATGTTTTGAAATGAAACTGAAGAAGAAACATACAAAAAAATGATTTTTGACAATCATTGATATTATTACTTTATTTCTTTTCACTATCTATTTTTGAAGAAATACAAGGAGTCAATATTTATATTTTTTCTTCAATTTTTGAAAACTGCATTCGTAAATAATTATCTATAATTTCATTCCATAGGGTTAACATAATCTGTTTATATATAATGATCTGGCGTAATTTCAGGTTCTATAAACTGATGTCAATTTTTCTGAAATACAATTCCAGTAACTTACAGAGGCAATACAACAAACCTCATTTTTATGAAAACTATGACATAAAAATGACGTACATTAAATTCAATTGATTCGGAAATAAATGGATTCGTTGATAAATCTTAGTTCTAACATTTCATATATAAAGCACACCTCAGCTGTAATAATTACTGCATATTGAAATTCATATTGAATATTACGACTATGACAAATAATTTGGACGTTTGGAAAAATCACAAATTAGTAATTCCTCTTTAGTTGTCTTTCCCCATTATCAAAAAATATTGTACACTGTGTAGAGACAGAATAATTGTTTTCAAGTTCAAAGCTAAACCCCAATTGTTCTCTTGAAAAATATGAATACACGTTTGGGTAATATTTATAAATCCACACACATAAGCATGACAATTGATAATACTGAGTGAAAAATATTCGAATGATAATGATACGGTTCAGTAATTTCAACCTAACATTGGATACAATTCCATTTATACAGGGCAATAAATAATTGTACTTCTAAGTTGTCTTTATTAAAATATTTTAACAATAACAAGAAAACTATAACAATTTGAACACTAGAGGCATCGAGGAACTGTAGGCGAGGGATTATTGGGACAAAGTTTAGTCTATGAAAACTAATTGTTCCCTAGGGTTTAGTTGAACTGCATCTTGGGCGTTTTTGGGGAGAGGCAACAGGGTGTCTGTACGAAACGTGTTTCCTTAGGGCATCGCGAGAACGAGACACATGTGGGCAAGCGGTGCAGCTGTACGAACTGTTGTTGTGTGTTTCCATGTGAACACGTAAATTATATTGGTTACTCAATTGCTTGCCGCAAATTAGACACGTAACGTTGGTTTTGTTGCACGCTTGCGAAGCGCTTCTGTTTATTATCGATGCAGTTAAAAAACCAAAATTCGGATTGTCTGATTCTAAAACTGGAGCGGGTTTTGAATTGGTGAGCAAAGAATTATTGTCTTCGGCGAGAGGCATACATTCGTTTAAAGATTCATCAATGCGAACATTTTTATCAATATTAGCGGAAGTTTGAATATTACTACCAAAAGATTTTTTCTCTCTTTGATTCAATTTCTCATTTATGGAATAGTAAGGCTTTATTTTGAGACTATATGGCGTATCTTGCTGTTCGTTTGACGATTCCTCTTCAAGATTATTGTGTAACAGCGCTGCAGTTACCGGTTGTGCTTTAGCCAGATGTATCGTATTCTCATTTAAATTTGCTATCGGCATTGTCTCCAACGAATCTTTTTCTCGATCCAAAAATGGAGACCGAACGTAAGCACCATTATCGGGTTTAGATTCCTTCTGCAATAGAAATATACCTAGGTGAAGGTTTTCGTTTCTAGATGAGGAATGGTCATCGTGTTTCTATAACATTTTGAATTAGCATTGGCGTTTCACAGTAAACATTGCAGCTGAAAAATTTGAATTGGAATTAAATTGTGTGATTAGGTTATTTGGATGTGCTTGTCACTGACTTATTTATTCAAATTAATGCATCATTTATTCATAATAATAGTTTACGCAAGTTATTATCACATAGTTAAAACAATATTTGTCTTCATCACACTGAAACTGAATGAACTTATGAATATGAATGATGAAGTGAAAAACATAATAGTTTCTCACAGTTACGCATTGGGATGTGAAAAAAATATGCATGCTTGTAAGAATTATGAATGAATGGTGAAAAAAAAAAAAAAAAACTGGACTTTTGAAAGGTATCCGGAGTAATTGAGTGAATACATTATACAAAATTTTGGCTTATTCTTCACAGGCGGAAAATTAGTAATATAAAAGCGTACTACTGCGTAACGCCAATGAATCGTTTTATACTACATTCATATTTCAAGTTACACATGAAATTCCTGTAAAAACTGGATGGCCTGATAAAATTAAAAATTCACTTAAATTGAAGAAGTGAGATGCTATTGAGAAAGATCGTTGATGTTTAAGTATTTTTCTTCCTCCAAAGCCGATCCTTATTAAATTTGACACATTCATCTAGCACTATACTAAATTGGAAATGTAAATTATATCGTACCGCAGGTAAAAATGATGGAAATCAATGAAATAAGCCGATTTAGCTATACCTGTAAATTCATTCTATGGGGTAAAGTTCCATGGGATGCATCCACTTGCATTTAGTGGCAAACACACAACGACCTTGATCTCGTGGATATCGTTTGTTATTCATTATCGTTCCTTTGATGCATGTATGTATGTTATGTACCAGATTAATCCTTCGTCAAGTAGTTCTCGAGGAACGACAGTGAATGTGTTTAAGTGACCTGAATAAAACAACACAATTATAGGATAATATTTTGTATTAGGAAGGAAGCAAGCACGTGTCCTTTTTTCGTAGTACATTAACATACTCTAATGGCTGTCATTGCAAGAGGCTATTGGTACATGGAAACATCAAGTTGATTTACATGTGAATTATTGCCCGAATGCTACGCGTGGTACGTGGACATCATGTACCAAAGTCGATTAGTATACCTCACATCAAAGGTGAAGTAAACAAAAATACAGAAATATTTTATTTCAATCGTGTCCTCCACACTCCAATTTAGTATACTTGCTTCTTTGAACAGAATAACTTTTTGATTAGAAACCAATAATAATGTGTTGTTGCGTGGTAACAATGTTGGGTTACCTTTTTTGACAAAAGAAGGAAAAATGACTGTATTGCAATAGGCCATCAGGTTTACATTCAGCATGCAGGAGAAGGTATTTAGTCGAATAAAACCAACAGTATGATATTAATATATGTGTATGTATGTACATAATAGTATCGTGAGAGATGCAAATTTTGACGATATGTACAAAATATATGATTCACAACGTGAAGTATAGCCAAATATCAGTTGGAATTGTACGTATTTTTGAGTTTTGGGATACACGCATTCATTTCACTGATATTAATTGCTGTTGCTATTGCAATATGAATGTTCATTACTTTTACCTTTACGGATAAATACATATATGTATGAATGACTAGCATCAGGACCAAGAAATAGTAAAAATGTTGTTAAAAAAGTATGAGTAATGTGAAAGTACAAAAATTATAGAGGCAAACATTACCCCGGCAATATCAGCTAATCCTCGAATGTGAAGGGTGTCTGCCATAGCTAAGATTGCTGGAAGCTGTTCTTGGTAGATGTTCACTTCTCCATTATACATAAATGTTACCAATGCGCATAGATCTGCATACTCTGTCCCTGGAAGTACTATGACCGGATGTTGTTGAATACTGAAATCCTAAAACATGTTTCACTGAGTAAGAATATTTAACACCATATTTTCATACAGTTGCACACCATTGAGTTCATTGTACGAGTTTTCATTATCTTACTTGACATATTTTGCAGTATTGCCAAAGTAATTAATGACATAAGAATATGATGATAATAATAAAAAAAAATAGAACAAACACCTTGAACAGCTCCTTGAAATAGTAGCTGCAAGCTGAGAGAATGATTTTGTGAGCTCGAATATGCCTTCCACCTGCGCTTAGGGTGACGTCTGTTAAATATCCTCCATCCAGCAATTTTGGTAACGAGCTGAGAAGTGTGTTTTGAAAATTGTGCCAACGTAGGCAAAATTGCTGCTGACTTTCCATGATCCCCAACTGTAAATATAAATTAAATTGAAAATTAATGAAAAATCGTGTAAATGATGATAAAATTGGGTAACTGGCTTACTGACAGGAAAAATGTCACAAAATACGTAAGACTATTCAAGGAAATGGTACAAAATTGAATCTACAAACGACGTTGTTTCAAAAAGAGAAATTAATTGCATATTGTACAATGGTATAATTACGTGGAGAAAATTATAGTAAATCTATTTAGTTTAAAGTTAAATAATCATGTATGACCACGTTATGACGATAAACGGAGTGATGTATTGTTATGAGGTTATGTGTCTTCTTTCATAAGATCTACATGAACAATTTAAGGCATGTAGGACAGTGCCTATTGTGTTAGTCGCAGTTATATATACATGGCGGCATACATAGATAGAGAGAGACAATCCTATTTATTTAATCAGCCAGTAGGTTCCAGCCAAATCTATTATTGTCCTCAAGTATGGCTGGAAGAAAAGATACAAAAGGCGACGCAAGTTTCTTCGTTCTTTGGAGCCACTACCGTCTTCGAGGAACTCGATAGTATTCGATCTCTTATGTATTATAGAATATGAAATTATAGATCAATATTTGATTCACACCTTGTATAAATCTCGCTCGGAAATATCAAGACGAAAAAATAAAAAATGTTCACACTCCTCACGTATGTTTTCTCGCACAGCTGGCAGGGTAGAACCGCAGACTAGATGAAACGGAAAGTAGAGGTAGAACCCGTAAAACTTCGACAACGATTGACCCGACGGATACAATAGTTTTTACATAATCAGCTAAGCCCGTTAATATAGTAGATGTCACTCCTCACAATGTCTCTACTTTTAGATGCACCGGCAGTTGAGATCTGTCGATAAGACAGAAAACTCTAGTTTGAATACGTGTAGTTTTAGACCACACGGGTCGTAATCAGCTGAATTTAAATTCATTTCACAGGTGTGTATGTCACAATTTGCAATGAAATTCTGAATAAATGTGTGCACGTCGCTCATTTAGTTTCGACGTATATTACACTATATCACTTGTATTAATATATTAATTGAAATGTTTTGCGATCAAACAGATGCATAAGTAATTTACCTCCGGAGTTTTGTATTTTTATATGAAGTTTTGCACTGGTTCACTGCAAATTTGATGCAGTGTTGCATCAGCTATTTCATTTTTCGGATTCAGCTTGGCGATCGCCACATTCAGTCCACGTTGGGAGTCCACGGGGCACGACACGGCGTCGCACTGTCAGTAGGAGGATTCTCGTTGGTTGAGCGGGTGTTGGATTCTTCAATTTGCAAGGCGGTTCAGGTTTCAAGTATGTACTCTTGACTAAATACCTAATTTCATTCGTTTTCATGCCTCATTGATATGCTTGACAGCAGAAACAACGAAACGTCGTGAAATTGAATAAGTCATCAACGATATCGTGACATTATATCCCATAGGTAGGAATCAATAACCGTGGCCGTAATCAACTCCCATTCTTGAATTTTGTTAAAAATTTAGGAAGATAATTACGGTAGCTCGAACAATTTTTATTTTTGGCTATTTGTACTGTACACCCGTTGGCGAGTGTCGCCGTAGAAACTCTTATACCAAATGGATTTCCAAATTGCGTCACTTATAAAATTTTTAATTTTCCTTTTGTCAGTGTTCCGCAAACTTAACCTCAATTGGTCAGAGCCATCGTGGTTTGAATCTTCGATATATGTATGTAATCCGGCTCAACCTGAATTCACTAACATATGGCACATTAATAAATTGTTTGAATAACTAAGTATAAATTTAATCTGTGTCTCATTAGAAAATAGCTGATATGTATCATGAAAAGTGTCCATATTTCTATTTCAAATTTGTAGCAAAAACCGTGCCGTTAGGTTCTCGGATGTAGTCGACAACAAGTATTTGTTATTTATTTGAGTTATTTGATTGACTTTTTTGATTTGTTCTCTATTCAGGTATAAAATGCCGGAGCAAAAATTTTCCCAGCTGTCCCTTGGTGAGTTTTTTGGAATTTTCTTTGTGTAATTATATATTCATTTACCAATTCTGAATAATCAAGTTTCGTTGGAATACATCCTTAGGTTATTATGTAATTGTTTGCAGATGGTATATATACATCTGAAAAAGCCGGTAGTGATGAAACTGGTGATGGGACACAAGGCAAACCGTTCAAAACAATTTTGCAAGCGATGCGTCATGCCGGCAAAGAGCCTTTTCCAACCATATATCAGGATGCGAAAACGGAAGGGGAAAAGTATGAGCCTGCTGCAAAATCTCAGTTGAAAAAGATTACAAAAATTTGGATGAGAGAGCAGTATAAAACTGCTGATCAGCAGAAGAAGTTAGTGGAAGATGAGGAAAATAGATCAAGGAACTTGGATGAAGCAAAATTAGTTATTATAGTTGAAGACTCCTCTCTTCCAGTGGCGAAACCTGTCAAAATCAAAGATGCCACTGCCAGCAGGGATCAACGAGTAAAAATTTGTGGTTGGGTGCATCGCTTAAGACGTCAAGGTCTTATTCTTTTTATAACACTGTTGAGATACCTATGTTTAATAGCACTATAGATTGTTAAGATCTCTCTGCTTAGATTGAATTTTCGTCAACTATGTTTTGAATATCTTTTGGTGATCACTTACCAGTTTATGTTTGTTAATTGTATTAGGTATTATCAAAAACATTTTCAGGTAAGGCGCTTATGTTTATTACCTTGAGAGATGGGACTGGCTTTTTACAATGTGTTTTAAACAACAAATTGTGCCAAACTTATGACGCTCTCACTTTGAGTACTGAGTCTGCTGTCGAGTTATACGGTACTCTGAAAACGGTACCAGAAGGCAAAGTTGTGAGTATAGGCATAATAATTTGATTGCTGTATAATTTTGTGCAATCAATAAACTGTTGTGCAAAATCAAGTATCTTCCATGATCTATATTTATTATTAGGCGCCCGGTGGCCATGAACTTCATGTTGATTACTGGAAACTAATTGGATCCGCTCCACCTGGTGGTGCAGAAACAATTTTAAACGAAGAGGCTCAGTCAGATGTACAGCTAGACAATCGCCACATCATGATACGTGGCGAGAATGTGCGTACATTTTTTGACGATATACACTATACGTGTATAAATTACTTCACCCAGTACAAGACAAGTTTTTAATGTGTATCATTTTCGTTTTGTTCACAGACGTCAAGAATTTTGATGATGAGATCCGTATTGACACAGGCATTCAGAGATCATTACAGTGACCGAGGCTATTGTGAGGTAACGCCACCGACATTAGTCCAGACTCAAGTTGAAGGAGGATCCACGCTTTTTAAACTTGATTACTTTGGGTTAGATTGTCTTCACTATGACGATTGCTTTTATTTAATATGTAAATACGACTAACTGATCAAATGTCAGATATAATTTTTGAAAACTTATTACAGAGAAGAGGCATTCTTGACCCAGAGTTCTCAGCTTTATCTTGAAACTTGTTTGCCAGCCATGGGTGATGTGTATTGCATTGCACAGTCCTACAGAGCCGAGCAGTCTAGAACACGTCGACATCTTGCAGAGTATGTAACTTTATGCCCTCAATCAATACGTCAATTCGTCCATGCTTGTTATCATTATTGGATTAATGAATTCGTTTTTTTATTGATAACATTCACAGGTATACTCACGTTGAGGCAGAGTGCCCATTCATTACATTCGATAACCTTCTGAATCGGCTCGAAGATTTAATTTGTGATGTTGTTGACCGCGTACTAAAATCACCACTAGGTTCTCTTGTTAAGGAGCTCAATCCTAAATTTGAAGTTCCAAAGCGACCCTTTAAACGCATGAACTACACTGATGCTATTGAATACCTAAAAGTAAACAACATCACCAAAGAAGATGGTAGTTTTTACGAATTTGGAGAGGTAAGATTATTTTTTGGGGTTGGAATGATATTCAAACGTTGCTTAGCGGTAGATGGTGTGAAATTTACTTTTTTTTTTTTATCACAGGACATTCCTGAAAAACCAGAAAGAGAAATGACCGACAAATTGAATGAACCAATAATGCTTTGTCGTTTCCCATCTGAAATAAAATCTTTCTATATGCAAAAATGCCCAGAAGATGAACGTCTGACTGAATCTGTTGACGTACTCTTACCAAATGTAGGCGAAATAGTCGGAGGTTCTATGCGTATTTGGGACTATGAAGAACTCATGAAGGGGTATCGGCGAGCAAACATCGACCCTTCACCTTATTACTGGTATACCGATCAGGTGTGTATTACTGGAAATTGTGCAGATATTGCTCATGTGCTGCTGACAAGAATGAAATGCATGTGATTTTTTGTTTCAGCGTAAATATGGATCCTGTCCTCATGGTGGTTACGGATTAGGATTGGAGAGATTCATTTGTTGGTTACTGAACAGGTACCATATTCGAGAAGTCTGTCTCTATCCTCGATTTTTAGAGCGCTGTCGCCCTTAATTTACATTAGTTCCTTCAAGCTTGCAGTGATGTCGAGTTGTTATAAAACTACCGTTTCATATTTTGGGCTTAGTATGATATATCTTTGTAACAAATGTATAAATTCAGGCAACGTTTCAAGTTCATTATTTTTATTAATTAGAACTTTTGAACCTTTAAAATATGATCTTCGCTCAAGAGTAGAATGTGAAAGTATACTGTATCCGATAAATATAATTTGGATGTACATTTACTGTCTAGTTTTCTTCGGCTCGATTTTGAAATATTCACCTACAAGGAAACGTTCATAATCACGGCATTTGGAATTGTATTGCCCTTGGTGCAAAAACCTTGATTCAGCAGAATCTT
Source organism: Neodiprion pinetum (assembly GCF_021155775.2). Classification (NCBI taxonomy): domain Eukaryota; kingdom Metazoa; phylum Arthropoda; class Insecta; order Hymenoptera; family Diprionidae; genus Neodiprion; species Neodiprion pinetum. The sequence goes on from NC_060237.1 coordinate 21,489,757, forward strand.
GGAACCTAATGATTATTTTAATGTGGATGTAACAATATAGGGATTGCGGCAATTAAAATGCTTTCATTCTAAGTAAAATTAAGAGTATCAATAAATCGATCATCCCAAACTCGATTTCATTCAGTCAATTACTAACAACCATACTAGGCCCGTTCAATTTACCGGCTTTAGAAGTTGAAGAACAGGTACATCTGAAGTGCTGGTGAAGTAAATGTTATTAGTTATCTACTCATTATAACCCCTTTGGATTTGTGGCGAAAATTTAAAATTTTTAAAATATAAATCGAATCAGAGACCAAAAATTTTCGGCTCGAAAAATGAAGAAAAAGTAAGGCTAACCCGATTAATAATAATAATAATAATCTGATTTATGCCGACGATCTTCAGATCTACATACAGTGCACCACGGATCAATTCGCGTATGCCGTTGCTCGGATGAATGAAGATGTGAAAGCAGTGCTAGGTTGGTCGCGACGCGTCTCGCTTAAACTTAACGTGTCGAAGTCCCATGCCGTTGACTGAAGAATACAAAGACAGTTGCCCTAATCGACTTTGGTGTGACAACCGAACATCGTCGTGCGCTTGCGCTCCCTGAGATGTTTCAACGGTAGAGTTGAGAACTTATTGAGGAACATCAGAGAGTTACCGAATTCGACATGATGCTGGCTCATTCTGGCTGCATTCACTTTCCGAGTAACACAGTCTTCGCAGTGATAAGCCCAAGCCAGTACTTAGCTTGTGTGTACTTACCGACTTGTCGGCGTTACAAGAAATTAGTAATGAGAATAAATTTCTTCTTTCTGAATTAATTAAAGTATAGGTACCCGAGAAAAGAATGTATTCATAGATCATAAATAATAATAGATCAGATGTGACAATGATGAAGAGACCAATAAGTATATGCGGTCCATGTAGAATATTAATATGTATCATCCATTTACGATTAACGCGTGATGCATACTATAAATTCTATAATTTTTCAGGAGACAAACTAGAACATCTACAATAATCGGTTATAATATGAAAATAGGAGAATTATTCATTTCGAAATGGGATTTTATTTGACACGCGCTCGATGTATTCCGTAACATTATTATCATATTTATGGCAACAAGTTTTCATTTGCTCTCTCGATCTTGAATTTTCGTAGGCAGAGCAGAAATGTTTTTCGAAACGTGTTCGTACGGAAAAAAATTCAGAGTAACTTTAATACATCACGGATGCGCTAATTTTGATCGAAATGAAATGGATGCTCCGTATATGAGACAGTATTCAATGCAGTGTCGTGATTTAAAGACGTATAAAGGTGATAGAGAGAGAACGAACGAAGCTTCTCAAACCTTTCAGTGTATTTTAACACACATTTGAAAGGTACAAGCAAAATTTTGTATGATACAACTGTCGCAAAACGGCAGCGTTATCAGCTGACCCGTTAACTGAAGGATATATCTTCAGACAACGGCTGACTATCGCAGAGCCGTATTTCTTGTATGAAATGTGAAAACTAAAATCATTATACATCATATGATATCATCATACGTCATACATCGTACATCGTCATACATAGTATTGAAGTTCGAAACCAAAGTTTGGATGCTCGGATGTTCAGAAAATGACGTCACCCAAATATTTTTTTCCCTCGACGTTATCGATCTATAGCAATCGTCGACCGCCAAAATTTCTCAGTCTAGTGACAACCGCGCAGTAGAGCGGACGGATGAGAATCGCGCTCCGCAGATTTCGAGTACCGGGTTCTCTACCTCCTCGATCCTGCGCTCCGGGTCCGCTACCACGTGGAACTAGACTTCCAGGACAAGCGCTCCGTAGCTCATTTGATAGTATTTTCTGATGATCTTTTTGGTAAAATGTGTCAATATAAAAATTATATTAATCCTCACACAATATTTTTGATCCGTTTCAATACTGTAAATATTTATTAGTATTCGAGGTATAACTTGAGGTTGTTAGCAGTGGTCGTTGGAGGTGGTTAGGGGTGGTAGCGGGTGATCAAGGTGGACAAGGAGGAGGACGAGGAGGACGACGATTTGTGCACGGTGAGTACCAGATCTTTATATTATTTAATGGCAATTGTAATTGTATTTTATCTGAAATATTTTAAACTTGTCATGTTTACGATAAATTATTTCGAACCACTTTCCGCGAAAACCCAAATTCAGTAGCTATCAATGCGCTAATGAGATTTCTATAATTTATTATAATTTTCTTATAATCTTCTTGGTGAAATGTGTCGATGAAAAACTTATATGAATCCTGAAACAATATTTTCGATGTGATCTAATATTTACTGAAAATATTTATTAGGAATCGAGGTATAACCCGCGGAGGTAAGCGGTGGTCGTTGGAGTCGGTTGGCGGTGGTTGGAGGTGGTCGGAGGTGGACGAGGAGGAGGACGAGGAAGACGAGGAGAACGAGGATTTGTGCTCGGTGAGTAAAACGTTTTTGTAATGTTTGATGGTAATTGTAATTATATTTCATCTAAAATATTTCTAACTTGTCATGTTTACAATAAATTATTTCAATTCATTATTCGCGCAAGCACATATTCAGTAGCTATAAATGCGATAGTAAAATTTATTATATTATCAATTAATTAAATAATTATATTAATCCTTACATAATATTTTTGATATATTCTTATACTGAGAATATTTATTACTATTCCAGGTATAACCCGAGGTGGTTATCGGTGGTTGTTGGATGTGGTTGGCGGTGGTTGAAGGTGGTCGGAGGTCGACGAGGAGGAGGACGAGGAAGACTAGGAGAAGAAGGTGGCTGAGGATTTGTGCTCGGTGGGTAAAATACTTTTATAATATTTGATGGCAATTGAAATTATGTTTTATCTAAAATATTTCAAACTTGTCATGTTTACATTAAATTATTTCGATTCATTTTTCCGCAAGCACATATTCAGTAGCTATCAATGCGCTAATAAAATTTATTATATTATTAATTAATTAATTAATTACATTAATCCTTACACAATATTTTTGATTTGTTCTTATACTGAAATAATTTATTACTATTCCAGGTATAATCCGAGGTGGTTGGCGATGGTTGGAGGTGGTCGGAGGTCGACGAGGAGGAGGACGAGGAAGACTAGGAGAAGAAGGTGGCTGAGGATTTGTGCTCGGTGAGTAAAACACTTTTATAATATTTGATGGCAATTGTAATTATATTTCATCTAAAATATTTCAAACTTGTCATGTTTACATTAAATTATTTAAATTCATTTTTCGCGCAAGCACAAATTCGGTAGATATAAATGCGCTAATAAAATTTATTATATTATTAATTAATTAATTAATTATATTAATCCTTACACAATATTTTTAATGTGTTCCTATACTGAGAATATTTATTACTATTCCAGGTATAACCCGAGGTGGTTGGAGGTGGTCGAGCTGGACGAGGTGGAGGACGAGGATTCGTGCTCGGTGAGTTTAACATTTTTACAATATTTGACGAAGTAGAATCAGCATCAGGAGTAGGATCAGGGGAAGATGTAGAAATAGGAGTAGAAGTAGGAGTAGTGGTAGGAATAGGACTCGGAGTAGGAATATGAGTAGAAGTAGGAATAGTAGGAGTTAGAGTGGGATTAGGAGTAGGAGTAGGAGTAGGAGCAGAAGTAGGTAGGGCGGGGTGGGACGTGAGAGGGGCGGGAAGGGGCGGGAAGGGGATATTGTCATATCAAGTTATCAGTAATAAGCAATTGCGGGTAAAATATTAGCTTACTTTTGTAAGTATTTATGAATATAGCCTCTATGAATATTCATTGTTGGTATATAAGTTCTGGCAACGTACCTACTTTCTGTAAGAGATGTTGAAGATTTTCAACATAATTATGTTTCAGTTCTGTGCCCCACCTAGTGATCCACTAGTACATATCCTCCGACGTGACATCGCTGTGCTACGTATAAAGAAGAAAAGATTTATTAAGATGCAGATTGCTCCTCTCTTCTTGCCATTGTGCTTTCAGCCGTTGTTGTGGTGTGTGTTTAAAATTAAGGACAGTATATAATATAGAATAACAGGTACAGCTACGAATATAGCACTACAATAAATCTTATAGAAATGAGCTCTCATTGAGATTTCTCTGTATTTATAACTCGACGCGAGAAGGCAAAAATCAATGTAATGCCATCTGTAAGGTAATTGGACTCGTATTTGCACTACGAGAACTCGTTGGGCATTTTGCGGTGAAGTTTGAAAAATTGTTGTACAAGAAATTAAATAACTATAAAAATGGATAAAAAATATTATCTCTAATTGTGAATGTAGCTAATACAGCTCTAACCGTATATTGATTATGTTACTGATCTGTTGTGACAAGATCGGAATTAGATAAGCTCTCTAAATACTCTTTTCTAGACTATTAATTTATATCATGTACATGTAAATGTATATGTCTTTAGTTTATACAATCACTGCACTAGGATTACCCTTGCCACGTTTTATGGTGCGCTTGTGTAATTTGTATATTATTAACCTTACGTTTTACTCTATTTGCGACAAGTTGTGAGTGTTTCTAAGTTCTTGGCAATTATTATATATACAGAGATATATAATCTATATACCATATATATTATACTATATACAGAGAGGTATACACAGAGGTTTTAGTATATTCACATACGGATTTCTGTGTATAGGTATACTTGAACTAAAATATCCTTATCTCTAATACGGAGTTCTTCGTAATTCGCATTTGTTCTTGTAACCCAATGTCCTACATACGATGGCAAAAATCTAGATCCAACTTAACTGAGTCCCAAAACCCTGTTGACGTAAAAGCAGCTATTTGATAGAAATTATAGTTTATAGTTTACACAGCCCATTGCATGATATTCATTATAAATACATATGTTTCAATGTATTTAGAAATAATTTATGAAATGTACAGAGGTCATGTGCAAATAATAAATGAATTCGACCGCAGTTTGATGTATTCATTGGAGCTTTAACAATAAATTTAAGCTTTGTTACTTCTCTTATTTTATTATGGATAATCAAAAACATTTCCGACTATTCGTGCTGTGGAAGCATGGGGATTAAACCAAATGTAGCAAAAGATTAGAAACAGTGTATGTAGAGTACGGGTATTTTTCTAATAATGCAAACACGTGCCGCTAGCTTAGTTTTGACACATCTAGAATACCACGCCTTGCGAATTAGCTTTCCAGACGGAGATGAATGATGAATTTTAAGGACTGCATTATCGTTGTTGAATACTCTATGCCTCATGGGAAACGAAAATCTGTAACGATAAAATTGATGCACCGGATCATCGTCGACTTTAACTTATAAAATGTCCTACCATTTTCGAACACCTCCTACCTCCCCCTGCCACCTCCGACCATCAATGGCCACTTTCGACCACCCCCTATCACCTTCTGCCAGCGCCGACCACCTCCAACCATCCTATTTACCTATATTACTGGATTAGCTATGATATGAAAAGAGAAGAATTATTCATTTCGAAATGGGATTCTATTCGACGCGCACTCGATGTATTCCATAACATTAGTATTCATAATTATTCCAACAACTTTTCATTTGCTCTTTCGATCTTGAATTTTCATAGGCATAGAATCGAAGCGCTGTTTTAGCTGGTCGCAAGTGAAGTATCTGCGTTGGGTGGAGGAGCAGAATTTATTTTTCGAAAAGTATTCGGATGGAAAAAAATTCAGAGTAACTGTAATACATCACGGATGCGCTAATTTTGAACGAGATGAAATGGATGCTTCGTATATGAGACAGTATTTAACGCTGCGTAGTGATTTAAAGACCTAAAAAGGTGATAGGGAAAGAAAGAACAAAGCTTCTTAACACTTCGAGTGTATTTTAACACACATTTGAAAGATACGAGCAAAATTTTTCATCATCCAACTGTCGCAGAACGGCAGCGTTATCAGCTGACCCGTTAACTGAAGGATATATCTTCAGTCAACGGCTGACCATCGAAGGGCCTGGCCGCTTGAGTCTGGAATCAGCAGGAGAGATAAAGTGCGTATTTCTTGTATGAAATGTGAAAACTAAAATCATTGTACATCATATCATATCATCATACATCATACATCATACATCGTACATCATACATCATACATCATACATCATACATCATCATACCTAGTATTACAGTTCGAAACCAAAGTTTGAATTTTCGGATGTTCGGAAAGTGACGTCACCAATCTAAAATCGGCTAGCCGAGTTCCTCAGTCTGGTAACAACCGCGCAGTAGAGCGGACCGTTTAGAGTCGCGCTCCGCAAACTTCGAGTACCGGGTTCTCAACCTCTCGGATCCCGCGCTTCGGGTCCGCTACGTATTTCGAGTACAGGGTTCTCAACCTCCCGGATCCCGCGCTTCGGGTCCGCTACGCGGTGAAACTCGACTTCCAGGATAAGCGCTCCGTGGTTCCTGGTTCATGTTTACAATAAATTATTTCAATTCGTTTTTCGCGCAACCCCAAATTCGGTAGCTGTCAGTCCGCTAATAAAATTTCTCGACGTCCAGGATAAGCGCTCCGTGGTTCCTGGTTCATGTTTACAATAAATTATTTCAATTCGTTTTTCGCGCAACCCCAAATTCGGTAGCTGTCAGTCCGCTAATAAAATTTCTCGACGTCCAGGATAAGCGCTCCGTGGTTCCTGGTTCATGTTTACAATAAATTATTTCAATTCGTTTTTCGCGCAACCCCAAATTCGGTAGCTGTCAGTCCGCTAATAAAATTTCTCGACGTCCAGGATAAGCGCTCCGTGGTTCCTGGTTCATGTTTACAATAAATTATTTCAATTCGTTTTTCGCGCAACCCCAAATTCGGTAGCTGTCAGTCCGCTAATAAAATTTCTCGACTTCCAGGATAAGCGCTCCGTGGTTCCTGGTTCATGTTTACAATAAATTATTTCAATTCGTTTTTCGCGCAACCCCAAATTCGGTACCTGTCTGTCCGCTAATAAAATTTCTCGACTTCCAGGATAAGCGCTCCGTGGTTCCTGGTTCATGTTTACAATAAATTATTTCAATTCGTTTTTCGCGCAACCCCAAATTCGGTAGCTGTCAGTCCGCTAATAAAATTTCTCGACGTCCAGGATAAGCGCTCCGTGGTTCCTGGTTCATGTTTACAATAAATTATTTCAATTCGTTTTTCGCGCAACCCCAAATTCGGTAGCTGTCAGTCCGCTAATAAAATTTCTCGACGTCCAGGATAAGCGCTCCGTGGTTCCTGGTTCATGTTTACAATAAATTATTTCAATTCGTTTTTCGCGCAACCCCAAATTCGGTAGCTGTCAGTCCGCTAATAAAATTTCTCGACGTCCAGGATAAGCGCTCCGTGGTTCCTGGTTCATGTTTACAATAAATTATTTCAATTCGTTTTTCGCGCAACCCCAAATTCGGTAGCTGTCAGTCCGCTAATAAAATTTCTCGACTTCCAGGATAAGCGCTCCGTGGTTCCTGGTTCATGTTTACAATAAATTATTTCAATTCGTTTTTCGCGCAACCCCAAATTCGGTAGCTGTCAGTCCGCTAATAAAATTTCTATAACTTTACAATCTTCTCATAATCTTTTTGGTAAAATATGTCGATAAAAAAATTATATCAAACCTTACACATTATTTTTGATCAGTTCTCACGCTGAAAATATTTATTAGTATTCGAGGTATAACCTGAGGTGGTTAAAGGTGGTCGGAGGTGGACGAGGAGGAGGACGAGGAGGACGAGGATTTGTGCTGGGTGAGTAAAACACTTTTATAATATTTGATGGCAATTGTAATTATATTTCATCTGAAATATTACAAACTTGTCACGTTTACAATAAATTATTTCAATTCATTTTTCGTGCAAGCACATATTCAGTAGCTATGAATAATCTTGTACAATTTATTATATTATTAATTAATTGATTTATTACATCAATTCTTACACAATATTTTTGATGTGTTCCTATACTAAAAATATTCATTACTATTCCAGGTATCACCCGAGGTGGTCGGAGGTGGACGAGGAGGAGGACGAGCTGGACGAGGAGGAGGACCAGGTGGACGAGGAGGAGGACGAGGTGGACGAGGAGGAGGCGGGGTGGGTCGTGTGGAGAGGACCTCTCCTCTCCTGAGAGGAGGGGAGGGGGAGGGGGAAGGGAAGGGGGGAGGGGGAGGGGGAGGGGGAGGGGGAGGGGGAGGGGGATGGGGGAGGGGAAGGGAAGGGAAGGGGGCGGGGGGGAGGGAGGGGTGGCGGGGCGGGGTGGAGGGGGGGGCTGGGGGGAGGGGGTGGGTGGGTGGGGAGCGGGAAGGGGGGAGGGGAGGGAGGGAGGTGGGAGGGGTGGGGGGCGGGGAGGGGGGAGGGAGGGAGGGACGAGAGTGGAGGACGGATGTTGATGCAAGCCCGTTACAGTTAATAGAGCAGTACAACCCCCCCCCCCCCCCCCCCCCCCCCCCCCCCCCCACCCGCACCCCTCCCTCCCTCCCCTCCCTCCCGACCACCCCACCCTCCCACCCCTCCCTCCCCCCCTCCCCCCTTCCCCGCTCCCCACCCCACCCCCTCCCCTAGCCCCCCTCCCCGCCCCCGCCCCGCCACCCTCCCCCTCCCCACCCCTTCCTTCCCTTCCCCCTCCCCCCTCCCCCTTCCCTCCCCCCTCCCCCTCCCCTCCTCTCAGGAGAGGAGAGGTCCTCTCCCACGACCCACCCCGCCTCCTCCTCGTCCACCTCGTCCTCCTCCTCGTCCACCTGGTCCTCCTCCTCGTCCAGCTCGTCCTCCTCTCGTCCACCTCCGACCACCTCGGGTGATACCTGGAATAGTAATGAATATTTTTAGTATAGGAACACATCAAAAATATTGTGTAAGAATTGATGTAATTAATCAATTAATTAATAATATAATAAATTGTACAAGATTATTCATAGCTACTGAATATGTGCTTGCACGAAAAATGAATTGAAATAATTTATTGTAAACGTGACAAGTTTGTAATATTTCAGATGAAATATAATTACAATTGCCACCAGATATTATAAAAATATTAATTAATTAATTAATAATATAAGAAATTGTATAAGATTATTCATAGCTACTGGATATGTGCTTGCACGAAAAATGAATTGAAATAATTTATTGTAAAACGTGACAAGTTTGTAATATTTCAGATGAAATATAATTACAATTGCCATCAAATATTATAAAAGTGTTTTACTCACCCAGCACAAATCCTCGTCCTCCTCGTCCTCCTCCTCGTCCACCTCCGACCACCTTTAACCACCTCAGGTTATACCTCGAATACTAATAAATATTTTCAGCGTGAGAACTGATCAAAAATAATGTGTAAGGTTTGATATAATTTTTTTATCGACATATTTTACCAAAAAGATTATGAGAAGATTGTAAAGTTATAGAAATTTTATTAGCGACACCGACAGCTACTGAATTTGGCTTGCGCGAAAAACGAATTGAAATAATTTATTGTAAACATGAACCAGGAACCACGGAGCGCTTATCCTGGAAGTCGAGAAATTTTATTAGCGGACTGACAGGTACCGAATTTGAGGTTGCGCGAAAAAACGAATTGAAATAATTTATTGTAAACATGAACAGGAACCA